>NC_135826.1:2887458-3259646 GCF_964213995.1 Mustelus asterias | reverse complement strand
CTCTCTAAGTAAACAAACAGACTTCAGAACCGCTATCTCAACAATAGCTCAAGTGAATACAGAAAAGCAAAGGGAAAAGATGAAATATTTACACATTGCTATCACAATAAACTTCCCTTTCAATGTGAAACGTACTCTGCATTGTTGTCCTCATATTAACCTTTTTAACTGAAGGCTTTGCCCCACTCACAATGATGATCTTTTACTTGACAGATTGCCAGTTGGCGAGTTACATCCTCCAATCACAGCGTTATCATAACTCACCGTACCAAACACACATACGACTGTTCCAATATTCCATGATAAGCTGTAGAGGAGGCAAAACCACCTTTCAAACTCTGCCCCCTTCTAAACAATGGTTCCCACCTCAACACTGATCTGAAACCTAAAAGAGTAGAAAGTATAAACTGTCTCCAAGGTGGACTCCTCATGGCCCGTGAGGCTGTCAGTTCCCTCCTTCATGGGAGTGTGAGGTTTCTGGGGCTTGCTCCTGCCTCACCAGGGCAGGAACAGAGACTGTTGATGGCTGTTGCATTTGGTCCCACACAGGACCATGGAAATCCCTGAGCCCCCCCTCACCTCCTACCAGCACCCCCCCAACCCCATCCCCTTACCACTCAACACCTACCCCCACCCCAACCTCTATCCCCACCCCCCTGCCCGCCTCCCACCCCATGTCTGAAAACATGGGAGCAGAGGTTCTGATCTGAAATTGTTGAACTCGGTGTGTTGAGTGTGGGAGGGTGTGGGACTGATTTAAAGATGAGGCAACTGCTCCTCAGACTTTCACTGAGATTCATTGGAACACTGACGGAGGTCGAGGAAAGAGAGAGATGGACAGAATGTTGAAATGACAAAGAAGCTGAGGCTCGGTCACACTTGTGGGTTGAACCAGAATGGTCGCCTTGTCTGCGATTGGTCTCCCCACGGTACGGCGGCACGGTAGCACAGTGGTTAGTACTGCTGCTTCACAGCTCCAGGGTCCAGGGTTCGATTCCCGGCTCGGGTCACTGTCTGTGTGGAGTTTGCACATTCTCCTCGTGTCTGCGAGGGTTTCCTCCGGGTGCTCCGGTTTCCTCCCACAGTCCAAAGATGTGCGGGTTAGGTTGATTGGCCAGGTTAAAAATTGCCCCTTGGTGTCCTGAGATGCATAGGTTAGAGGGATTAGCGGGTAAATATGTGGGGGTAGGGCCTGGGTGGGATTGTGGGTCGGTGCAGACTCGATGGGCCAAATGGCCTCCTTCTGCACTGTAGGGTTTCTATGATTTCTAAGAATGCAATATGGTAAAGTGACATTTCTAACTCTGGGTAACTGACATCAAGCTGCATGTTGCGATCTTGCTGAGGTGATTGTGAAACTCCTTAATGACACTAAAGGTGCACTTTATTAAACTTAGCAATTAAATTCACTTTGTTGACGATTTTAGACAAATGTTTTTTGTCTGATTGCGAAAGTCTTCTCCAAATGTAACATGGAAAATGGGGAGAGAGTCAGACAGATTCTATTCACTCAGCTGTTTCTCAGACAGTGAGCTGCTATTTAATAAGGAGTTGATGCTCTCAGGCCTGGCACGGACCGCACAGCGCTCTGCATGTCCCTCTGGGAATCCGCTCCTTGTCTTAATGAAGAGCAGCCTCTGGTGGCTCTGAACACGAGTCCAGACAATACGCAGTTCAATACAGCTCATGCGAGGCCTGTCTAATCTCTAATGAATCAGTTCCTCTGTCTGTGTGTGTGCGTATGTGTGTGGTCACTACCCTACTAATGGTCGCAATAGTTCCACTATCTCATGTATAATAACAGCTTGTATTCATAGAATGCATGTATCGTAATAAACTGTCCCAAGGGCAGCTCCCAACTGAAAGTTAACAGTGAGGTAAAGGAGAAGGTTTTCTTAGCAAACGGCTGCTTGGAAAGGTATGTTTTAAGGAAGGATTTATTATTTTTTCATGCAATGCGGATATCATTGGCAAGTCCAGCGTTTCTTGCCCATCCCTAACTGTTACAACTGAGCTTCTCGCTCGGCCATTTCACAGGGCAGCTGAGAGTCAACCACATTGCTGTGACTCTGGAGTCACATGTAGGCCAGACCGGGTAAGGACGGCAGATTTCCTTCCCTAAAGGACATTAGTGAACCGGATGGGTTTTCCAACAATTGATGATAGTAATGATGGCAATAAAACTGAGGTAGTCATGATGTGGAGATGCCGGCGTTGGACTGGGGTAAACACAGTAAGAAGTTTAACAAGGGGCTCAGAGCCTCGAAAGCTTGTGTGGCTTTTGCTACCAAATAAACCTGTTGGACTTTAACCTGGTGTTGTTAAACTTCTTACTGAATAAAACTGAGACCAGTTTTCAATTCCAGATTGAATTAATTATTCAATTCATTCATGGAATTTGAACCCAAGACCCCGGATTATTAGGCCGGGCAACATGGGTGGCCAGTCCAGTGAGTTTATCACCATACCCGCTCCGCTCCACCTTGCTGCTGAAGGAGAAGTGGAGAGACAGAGAGTCTGAGGAGGGAATTGTGGAGCTCAGAATCCAGATGGTTGATACACTGATAAAGAAATCCATCTCAGTGCCACTTTCACCACACAAGTTAGCATCGTGATTCTGCCGGACCTCCAACTCGAGGCAGTTGCACAATTCTATAAAAACATCCTTCTCAACAGGTTCAGATGTTACCCCCTGACTTGATCCAGTAGGATAACTTGATAACTGATACCAAGAAGGCCCCACCAATCTGGCATTCCTCCAGTTTCCTGCATTCTTCTCCTCCCCCTCAATCCATACGGATGGAGAGATAGTTACAGGAGAAAGGCATTGTTCGGAAGTGAGGATCAGCTACAGAATGAGATCAATTTCCACCTGTTTCGACCCTCGGCATTGGTTCAACAACACTGGAGTTTGTTCACGCCAGGAGTGTTGGATTGTCCAATGAGGTGTTAAACCGAGACCCCGGCTATACCGAGACCCCGGCTATACCGAGACCCCGGCTATACCGAGACGCTGGCTATACTGAGACCCCGGCTATACCGAGACACTGGCTATACTGAGACCCCGGCTATACCGAGACGCTGGCTATACTGAGACCCCGGCTATACCGAGACCCCGGCTATACCGAGACTCCGGCTATACCGAGACACTGGCTATACCGAGACGCTGGCTATACTGAGACCCCGGCTATACCGAGACGCTGGCTATACTGAGACCCTAGTTACACCGAGACCCCGGCTATACCAAGATGCTGGCTATACCGAGACCCCGGCTATACCGAGACCCCGGCTATACCGAGACTCCGGCTATACCGAGACACTGGCTATACCGAGACGCTGGCTATACTGAGACCCCGGCTATACCGAGACGCTGGCTATACTGAGACCCTAGTTACACCGAGACCCCGGCTATACCAAGATGCTGGCTATACCGAGACCCCGGCTATACCGAGACCCCGGCTATACCGAGACCCCGGCTATACCGAGACCCCGGCTATACCGAGATGCTGGCTATACCGAGACCCCGGCTATACCGAGACCCCGGCTATACCGAGACGCTGGCTATACCGAGACCCCGGCTATACCGAGACCCCGGCTATACCGAGACCCCGGCTATACCGAGACCCCGGCTATACCGAGACGCTGGCTATACCGAGACGCTGGCTATACTGAGACCCCAGCTATACCGAGACGCTGGCTATACTGAGACCCTGGTTACACCGAGACCCCGGCTATACCGAGGCCCCGGCTATACCGAGACCCCGGCTATACCGAGACCCCGGCTATACCGAGACGCTGGCTACACCGAGACCCCGGCTATACCGAGACGCTGGCTATACTGAGACATCGGCTATACCGAGACCCCGGCTATACCGAGACGCTGGCTATACTGAGACCCCGGCTACACCGAGACCCCGGCTATACCGAGACCCCGGCTATACCGAGACCCCGGCTATACCGAGACGCTGGCTATACTGAGACCCCAGCTATACCGAGATGCTGGCTATACTGAGACCCTGGTTACACCGAGACCCCGGCTATACCGAGGCCCCGGCTATACCGAGACCCCGGCTATACTGAGACCCCGGCTATACCGAGACCCCGGCTATATCGAGACGCTGGTTATACTGAGACCCGGTTAAACCGAGGCCCCGGATATACTGAGATCCCGGCTATACCAAGACACTGGCTATACCGAGACCCCGGCTATACCGAGACCCCGGCTATACCGAGACCCCGGCTATACTGAGACCCCGGCTATACTGAGACCCCGGCTATATCGAGACGCTGGTTATACTGAGACCCGGTTAAACCGAGGCCCCGGCTATACTGAGATCCCGGCTATACCTAGACACTGGCTATACCGAGACCCCGGCTATACCGTGACATCGGATATACCGAGACGCTGGCTACACTGAGACGCTGGCTATACCGAGATCCCGGTTAAACCGAGACCCCGGCTATACCGAGACCCTGGCTATACCAAGACGCTGGTTAAACCGAGACCCCGGCTATACCGAGACCTCGGCTATACCGAGACCCCGGCTATACCGAGACCTCGGCTATACCGAGACCCTGGCTATACCAAGACGCTGGTTAAACCGAGACCCCGGCTATACCGAGACCTCGGCTATACCGAGACCCCGGCTATACCGAGACCCCGGCTATACCGAGACCCCGGCTATACCGAGACCCCGGCTATACCGAGACCCCGGCTATACCGAGACCCTGGCTATACCAAGACGCTGGTTAAACCGAGACCCCGGCTATACCGAGACCTCGGCTATACCGAGACCCCGGCTATACCGAGACCCCGGCTATACCGAGACCTCGGCTATACCGAGACGCTGGCTATACTGAGACCCCGGTTAAACTGAGGCCCCGGCTATACTGAGGCCCCGGCTATACTGAGACCCCAGCTATACCGAGACGCTGGCTATACAGAGACTCCGGCTATACAGAGACCCCAGTTAAACCGAGACCCCGGCTATACCAGGACCCCGGTTAAAGAACAAAGAACAAAGAACAGTACAGCACAGGAAACAGGCCCTTCGGCCCTCCAAGCCCGTGCCGCTCATTGGTCCAACTAGACCATTCGTTTGTATCCCTCCATTCCCAGACTGCTCATGTGACTATCCAGGTAAGTCTTAAACAATGTCAGCGTGCCTGCCTCCACCACCCTACTTGGCAGCGCATTCCAGGCCCCCACAACTCTCTGTGTAAAATACGTCCCTCTGATATCTGAGTTATACTTCGCCCCTCTCACCTTGAGCCCGTGACCCCTCGTGATCGTCACCTCCGACCTGGGAAAAAGCTTCCCACTGTTCACCCTATCTATCCCCTTCATAATCTTGTATACCTCTATTAGATCTCCCCTCATTCTCCGTCTTTCCAGGGAGAACAACCCCAGTTTACCCAATCACTCCTCATAGCTAAGACCCTCCATACCAGGCAACATCCTAGTAAACCTTCTCTGCACTCTCTCTAAAGCCTCCACGTCCTTCTGGTAGTGCGGCGACCAGAACTGGACGCAGTACTCCAAATGTGGCCTAACCAGCGTTCTATACAGCTGCAACATCAGACTCCGATATAGACCCCGGCTATACCGAAACCCCATCCATACCGAGACCCCAGCCATACCAAGACCCTGGCTAAACCGAGACCCCGGCTATACCGAGACCCCGGCTATACAGAGACCCTGGTTATACTGAGACCCCGGTTAAACCCCGACCCCAGTAATACCGATACCCGGCTATACGGAGACCCTGGTTAAACCGCGGCCCCGGTTGACCTCTCAGGTAAATGGGCCGATGTCACGATGCAGGAAGAGCAAGGGATCACTGTCTCACTGTGGCCATCATTGATCCCACAGTGTTTATCGCATTGCTTTGTGGGGGGGCTTCCTGTACACTCATTGGCTGTGGTGTTTCCTACCTATCAACAGTGACCACATTCCAAAAGAAGTCATTGGCTACAAAGCATCCTGGGACGGTTTGAGCTCATGCAAGGTGCTATATAAATGAAAATAATTTCTTTATGTCTGAACAACGTTCTGTGTCTGAGGCTGAAGCCAGCGGGGTTTTAAAACCACAGTTTCCAGCATTGACCAACACTGGGCAAACCCTGCAACTCCCCCCCAGCCCCCCCACCGCCCCCCCACCGCCCCCCCCAACCCCCCCACCACCCCCCCACCCCCCCACCCCCCCACTCCAGAAACACTGCAGCCCCTCCTCCAGAAACCCTGCAGCCCCCCCCCCAAACCCTACAGCCCCCCCACCCCAGAAACCCCCCATACCCAGAAACCCCCCATACCCAGAAACCCCCCACCCCCAGAATACCCCCACCCCCAGAATCTGCCCACCTCCAGAATCCGCCCACCTCCAGAATCCGCCCACCCCCAGAATCCCCCTAGCCCAGCTCCTCTCTGTGGGTAAAGTGCGGGGGGCAGTGAGAGATGGTGGGACCAGCAGTTGATGATTCTGGCTCCGTCCATTCCCTCAATCACTGCTGACTGGCCAAATATTCCAAGCAGCTCAGCAATGAGCCCAGACTCTGATGGAAAACATGTCGAGGGTTTCACTTGAAGTTGTTGCAGTCTTGTGAAAACAAACAGCATTTTGACGTTGCTCACATTCGCCTGCTCTGAAGCATTCTCTCCAGCTGTTCCACAGCTGGCCAACACAAACAGTCTGTTCTGACTTAATGTCCCACTCGACTGGTCAGCCCACAGGGCAATTGGAGGAAATTCTGGGGATTTCCTATTTCATCAGATACATGGACAGTAAATATCTGCTGTCAGACCTGGAAACAGCTCCCGGCAACGTGGACAAAGCAAAGCAGAAAGTCTGATCAATAAATTCAGAGTCGGATAGAGGATGGGTCAGTCACAGTAAATATCACCATGAGATTTATACACAGGACACGGGGGCGGGTACAGGGTGCTGGGTACAGGGTGCTGGGTGGGGTGTGCACAGGGTGCTGGGTGAGTGCGTACAGGGTGCTGGGTGGGGCGTGTACAGGGTGCTGGGTGAGTGCGTACAGGGTGCTGGGTGGGGTGTGTACAGGGTGCTGGGTGGGGAGTGTACAGGGTGCTGGGTGAGTGTGTACAGGGTGCTGGGTGGGGTGTGTACAGGGTGCTGGGTGAGTGCGTACAGGGTGCTGGGTGAGTGCGTACAGGGTGCTGGGTGGGGTGTGTACAGGGTGCTGGGTGGGGTGTGTACAGGGTGAGTGTGTACAGGGTGCTGGATGAGTGTATACAGCGTGCCGGGTGGGGTGTGTACAGGGTGCTGGGTGAGTGTGTACAGGGTGCTGGGTGGGGAGTGTACAGGGTGCTGGGTGTGTGTACAGGGAGCTGGGTGTGCATACAGGGTGCTGGGTGTGCGTACAGGGTGCTGGGTGTGTGTGTGTACAGGGTGCTGGGTGGGGTGTGTACAGGGTGCTGGGTGTGTGTGTGTACAGGGTGCTGGGTGGGGTGTGTACAGGGTGCTGGGTGTGTGTGTGTACAGGGTGCTGGGTGGGGTGTGTACAGGGTGCTGGGTGTGCGTACAGGGTGCTGGGTGTGTGTGTGTACAGGGTGCTGGGTGGGGTGCCTACAGGGTGCTGGGTGAGTGTGTACAGGGTGCTGGGTGTGTGTGTACAGGGTGCTGGGTGTGTGTACAGGGTGCTGGGTGAGTAGTACAGTGTGCTGGGTGAGTGTGTACAGGGTGCTGGGTGGGGTGTGTACAGGGTGCTGGGTGGGGTGTGTACAGGGTGCTGGGTGTGTGTGTACAGAGTGCTGGGTGTGTGTACAGGGTGCTGTGAGTGCGTACAGGGTGCTGGGTGAGTAGTACAGTGTGCTGGGTGAGTGTGTACAGGGTGCTGGGTGAGTGCGTACAGGGTGCTGGGTGAGTAGTACAGTGTGCTGGGTGAGTGTGTACAGGGCGCTGGGTGGGGTGTGTACAGGGTGCTGGGTGGGGTGTGTACAGGGTGCTGGGTGTGTGTGTGTGTACTGGGTGCTCGGTGGGGTGCCTACAGGGTGCTGTGTGAGTGTGTACAGGGTGCTGGGTGTGTGTACAGGGTGCTGTGTGAGTGTGTACAGGGTGCTGGGTGTGTGTACAGGGTGCTGGGTGAGTGCGTACAGGGTGCTGGGTGAGTAGTACAGTGTGCTGGGTGAGTGTGTACAGGGTGCTGGGTGTGTGTACAGGGTGCTGGGTGAGTGCGTACAGGGTGCTGGGTGAGTGTGTACAGGGTGCTGGGTGGGGTGTGTACAGGGTGCTGGGTGGGGTGTGTACAGGGTGCTGGGTGAGTGTGTACAGGGCGCTGGGTGGGGTGTGTACAGGGTGCTGGGTGGGGTGTGTACAGGGTGCTGGGTGGGGTGTGTATAGGATGCTGAGTGGGATGTGTACAGGGTGCTGGGTGAGTGTGTGCACGGTGCTGAGTGAGTGTGTACAGGATGGGGGGTGAGTGCGTACAGGGTACTGGGTGGGGTGTGTACAGGGTGCTGGGTGAGTGTGTACAGGGTGCTGGGTGAGCGTGTACAGGGTGCTGGGGGAGTGCGTACAGAGTGCTGGGTGTATACAGGGTGCTGGGTGGGGTGTGTACAGGGTGCTGGGTGAGTGCGTACAGGGTGCTGGGTGAGTGCGTACAGGGTGCTGGGTGAGTGCGTACAGGGTGCTGGTTGGGGTGTGTACAGGGTGCTGGGTGGGGTGTGTACAGGGTGCTGGGTGGGGTGTGTGCAGGGTGCTTTTGGGGTGTGTACAGGGTGCTGGGTGGGGTGTGTACAGGGTGCTGGGTGGGGTGTGTACAGGGTGCTTTGTGACTGTCTACAGGGTGCTTTGTGACTGTGTGCAGGGTGCTGGGTGGGGTGTGTACAGGGTGCAGGGGGGTGTGTACAGGGCGCTGTGTGGGGTGTGTACAGAGAGCTGCGTGGGGTGTGTACAGGGTGCTGCGTGGGGTGTGTACAGGGCAATGCGTGGGGTCTGTACAGGGGGCTCGATGGTTTGTGTACCGGGTGCTGTGAGGGGTGTGTACAGGATGCGGGGTGGGGTGTGTACAGGTTGCTGGGTGACTGTGTGCAGGGTGCTGGGTGGGGTGTGTACATGGTGCTGCGTCGGGTGTGTACAGGGTGGTCAGAGAATGTGTACAGGGTGCTGCGTGTGGTGTGTACAGGGTGCTGCGTGGGGCGTGTACAGGGTGCTGAATGAGTGCGTACAGGGTGCTGCATGGGGTGTGTACAGGGCAATGGGTGGGGTCTGTACAGGGTGCTGGATGGTTTGTGTACAGGGTGCTGTGAGAGGTGTGTACAGGGTGCGGGGTGGGGTGTGTACAGGGTGCTGGGTGGGGTGTGTACAGGGTGCTGGGTGGGGTGTGTACAGGGTGGTCAGAGAGTGTGTACAGGGTGCTGCGTGGGGTGTGTACAGTGTGCTGGGTGGTGTGTGTACAGGGTGCTGGGTGGGGTGTGTACAGGGTGCTGGGTGACTGTGTGCAGGGTGCTGGGTGGGGTGTGTACATGGTGCTGCGTGGGGTGTGTACAGGGTGGTCAGAGAGTGTGTACAGGGTGCTGCGTGGGGTGTGTACAGTGTGCTGGGTGGTGTGTGTACAGGGTGCTGGGTGGGGTGTGTACAGGGTGCTGGGTGACTGTGTGCAGGGTGCTGGGTGGGGTGTGTACATGGTGCTGCGTGGGGTGTGTACAGGGTGGTCAGAGAGTGTGGACAGGGTGCTGCGTGGGGTGTGTACAGTGTGCTGGGTGGTGTGTGTACCGGGTGCTGGATGGTATGTGTACAGGGTGCTGGGTGGTGTGTGTGCAGGGTGCTGCGTGGGGTGTGTACAGGGTGCTGCGTGGGGCGTGTACAGGGTGCTGGGTGAGTGCGTACAGGGTGATGCGTGGGGTGTGTACAGGGTGCTGGATGGTTTGTGTACAGGGTGCTGTGAGGGGAGTGTACAGGGTGCTGGGTGGGGTGTGTACAGGGTGCTGGGTGACTGTGCAGGGTGCTGGGTGGGGTGTGTACATGGTGCTGCGTGGGGTGTGTACAGGGTGGTCAGAGAGTGTGTACAGGGTGCTGCGTGGGGTGTGTACAGGGTGCTGGGTGGTGTGTGTACAGGGTGCTGGATGGTATGTGTACAGGGTGCTGGTTGGGGTGTGTGCAGGGTGCTGGGTGAGTGCGTACAGGGTGCTGGGTGGGGTGCGTACATGGTGCTGGGTGAGTGTGTACAGGGTGCTGGGTGGGGTGTGTACAGGGTGCTGCGTGGGGTCTGTACAGGGTGCTGGGTGGGGTGTGTACAGGGTGCTGGGTGAGTGTGTACAGGGTACTGGGTGGGGTGTGTGCAGGGTGCTGGGTGGGGTGTGTGCAGGGTGCTGGGTGGGGTGTGTACAGGGTGCTGGATGGTTTGTGTACAGGGTGTCGGGTGGGGTGTGTGCAGGGTGCTGGGTGAGTGCGTACAGCGTGCTGGGTGGGGTGTGTGCAGGGTGCTGGGAGATTGTGTACAGGGTGCTGGGTGGGGTGCGTACAGGGTGCTGGGTGGGGTGTGTACAGGGTGCTGGGTGAGTGTGTACTGGGTGTTGGGTGGGGTGCGTACAGGGTGCTGAGTGCGATGTGTACAGGGTGCTGGGTGCAGTGTGTACAGGGTGCTGGGTGAGCATGTACAGGGTGCTGGGGGAGTGTGTACAGGGTGCTGGGGGAGTGTACAGGGTGCTGCGTGTGTACAGGGTGCCGGGTGTGCACAGGGTGCTGGGTGGGGTGTGTACAGGGTGCTGGGTGGGGTGTGTACAGGGTGCTGGATGGTATGTGTACAGGGTGCTGGGTGGGGTGTTTACAGGGTGCTGGGTGGGGTGTGTACAGGGTGCTGGGTGTATGTACAGGGTGCTGGGTGTGTGTGTGTACAGGGTGCTGGGTGGGGTGTGTACAGGGTGCTGGGTGGGGTGTGTACAGGGTGCTGAGTGTGTGTACAGAGTGGTGGGTGTGTGTACAGGGTGCGGGGTGTGTGTGTGTGCAGGGTGCTGGGTGGGGTGCCTACAGGGTGCTGGGTGTGTGTGTACAGGGTGCTGGGTGTGTGTACAGGGTCCTGGGTGAGTGCGTACAGGGTGCTGGGTGAGTAGTACAGTGTGCTGGGTGAGTGTGTACAGGGCACTGGGTGGGGTGTGTACAGGTTGCTGGGTGGGGTGTGTACAGGGTGCTTTGTGACTGTCTACAGGGTGCTTTGTGACTGTGTGCAGGGTGTTGGGTGGGGTGTGTACAGGGTGCAGGGGGGTGTGTACAGGGCGCTGTGTGGGGTGTGTACAGAGAGCTGCGTGGGGTGTGTACAGAGAGCTGCGTGGGGCGTGTACAGGGTGCTGAATGAGTGCATACAGGGTGCTGCGTGGGGTGTGTACAGGGCAATGCGTGGGGTCTGTACAGGGGGCTCGATGGTTTGTGTACAGGGTGCGGGGTGGGGTGTGTACAGGGTGCGGGGTGGGGTGTGTACAGGGTGCTGGGTGACTATGTGCAGGGTGCTGGGTGGGGTGTGTACATGGTGCTGCGTGGGGTGTGTACAGGGTGGTCAGAGAGTGTGTACAGGGTGCTGCGTGGGGTGTGTACAGTGTGCTGGGTGGTGTGTGTACAGGGTGCTGGATGGTATGTGTCCAGGGTGCTGGGTGGGGTGTGTGCAGGGTGCTGGGTGAGTGTGTACAGGGAGCTGGGTGGGGTGTGTACAGGGTGCTGGGTGAGTGTGTACAGGGTGCTGGGTGGGGTATGTACAGGGTGCTGGGTGTGTGTACAGGGTGCGGGGTGTGTGTGTGTGTACAGTGTGCTGGGTGGGGTGCCTACAGGGTGCTGGGTGAGTGTGTACAGGGTGCTGGGTGTGTGTACAGGGTGCTGGGTGAGTGCGTACAGGGTGCTGGGTGAGTAGTACAGTGTGCTGGGTGAGTGTGTACAGGGCGCTGGGTGGGGTGTGTACAGGGTGCTGGGTGGGGTGTGTACAGGGTGCTGGGTGAGTGTACACAGGGTGCTGGGTGAGTGTGTGCAGGGTGCTGCGTGGGGTGTGTACAGGATGCTGAGTGGGATGTGTACAGGGTGCTGGGTGAGTGTGGACAGAGTGCTGAGTGGGATGTGTACAGGGTGCTGGGTAAGTGTGTACAGGGTGCGGGTTGTGTGTGTACAGGGTGCTGGGTGAGTGTGTATACAGGGTGCTGGGTGAGTGTGTGCACGGTGCTGAGTGAGTGTGTACAGGATGCGGGGTGAATGCGTACAGGGTGCTGGGTGAGCGCGTACAGGGTGCTGGGTGGGGTGTGTACAGGGTGCTGGGTGAGTGTGTACAGGGTGCTGGGTGAGCGTGTACAGGGTGCTGGGGGAGTGCGTACAGAGTGCTGGGTGTATGCAGGGTGCTGGGTGGGGTGTGTACAGGGTGCTGGGTGAGTGCGTACAGGGTGCTGGGTGAGTGCGTACAGGGTGCTGGGTGAGTGCGAACAGGGTGCTGGGTGGGGTGTGTACAGGGTGCTGGGTGGGGTGTGTACAGGGTGCTGGGTGGGGTGTGTGCAGGGTGCTTTTGGGGTGTGTACAGGGTGCTGGGTGGGGTGCGTACAGGGTGCTGGGTGGGGTGAGTACAGGGTGCTTTCGGGGTGAGTACAGGGTGCTGAGTGGGATGTGTACAGGGTGCTTGGTGAGTGCGTACTGGGTGCTGGGTGAGTGCGTACTGGGTGCTGGGTGAGTGCGTACAGGGTGCTGGGTGAGTGTGTACAGGCTGCTGGGTGAGTGTGGAGAAGCTGCTGGGCGAGTGTGTACAGGGTGCTGGGTGGGGTGTGTACAGGGTGCTTTGTGACTGTGTGCAGGGTGCTGGGTGGGGTGTGTACAGGGTGCTGGGGGGTGTGTACAGGGTGCTGTGTGGGGTGTGTACAGGGTGCTGCGTGGGGTGTGTACAGGGTGCTGCGTGGGGTGTGTACAGGGCAATGGGTGGGGTCTGTACAGGATGCTGGATGGTTTGTGTACAGGCTGCTGGATGGGGTGTGTACAGGGTGCTGCGTGGGGCGTGTACAGGGTGCTGCGTGGGGTGTGTACAGGATGCTGTGTGGGGTGTGTACAGGGTGCTGTGTGGGGTGTGTACAGGGTGCTGCGTGGGGTGTGTACAGGGTGCTGCGTGGGGTGTGTACAGGGCAATGGGTGGGGTCTGTACAGGGTGCTGGATGGTTTGAGTACAGGGTGCGGGGTGGGGTGTGTACAGGGTGCTGGGTGACTGTGTGCAGGGTGCTGGGTGGGGTGTGTACTGGGTGGTCAGAGAGTGTGTACAGGGTGCTGCGTGGGGTGTGTACAGTGTGCTGGGTGGTGTGTGTACAGGGTGCTGGATGGTATGTGTACAGGGTGCTGGGTGGGGTGTGTGCAGTGTGCTGCGTGGTGTGTGTACAGGGTGCTGCGTGGGGCGTGTACAGGGTGCTGGGTGAGTGCGTACAGGGTGATGCATGGGGTGTGTACAGGGTGATGCATGGGGTGTGTACAGGGCAATGGGTGAGGTCTGTACAGGGTGCTGGATGGTTTGTGTACAGGGTGCTGTGAGGGGTGTGTACAGGGTGCGGGGTGGGGTGTGTACAGGGTGCTGGGTGGGGTGTGTACAGGGTGCTGGGTGACTGTGCAGGGTGCTGGGTGGGGTGTGTACATGGTGCTGCGTGGGGTGTGTACAGGGTGGTCAGAGAGTGTGTACAGGGTGCTGGGTGGTGTGTGTACAGGGTGCTGGATGGTATGTGTACAGGGTGCTGGGTGGGGTGTGTGCAGGGTGCTGGGTGAGTGCGTACAGGGTGCTGGGTGGGGTGTGTACAGGGTGCTGGGTGGGGTGTGTGCAGGGTGCTT
Source organism: Mustelus asterias (assembly GCF_964213995.1). Taxonomy (NCBI): domain Eukaryota; kingdom Metazoa; phylum Chordata; class Chondrichthyes; order Carcharhiniformes; family Triakidae; genus Mustelus; species Mustelus asterias. Next base: position 3,245,856 of record NC_135826.1, on the reverse strand, counting down.
TTGGGGTGTGTACAGGGTGCTGGGTGGGGTGTGTACAGGGTGCTGGGTGGGGTGAGTACAGGGTGCTTTCGGGGTGTGTACAGGTTGCTTTCGGGGTGAGTACAGGGTGCTGAGTGGGATGTGTACAGGGTACTGGGTGAGTGCGTACTGGGTGCTGGGTGAGTGCGTACAGGATGCTGGGTGAGTGTGTACAGGCTGCTGGGTGAGTGTGGAGAAGCTGCTGGGCGAGTGTGTACAGGGTGCTGGGTGGGGTGTGTACAGGGTGCTTTGTGACTGTGTGCAGGGTGCTGGGTGGGGTGTGTACAGGGTGCTGGGGGGTGTGTACAGGGTGCTGTGTGGGGTGTGTACAGGGTGCTGCGTGGGGTGTGTACAGGGTGCTGCGTGGGGTGTGTACAGGGCAATGGGTGGGGTCTGTACAGGATGCTGGATGGTTTGTGTACAGGCTGCTGGATGGGGTGTGTACAGGGTGCTGCGTGGGGCGTGTACAGGGTGCTGCGTGGGGTGTGTACAGGATGCTGTGTGGGGTGTGTACAGGGTGCTGTGTGGGGTGTGTACAGGGTGCTGCGTGGGGTGTGTACAGGGTGCTGCGTGGGGTGTGTACAGGGCAATGGGTGGGGTCTGTACAGGGTGCTGGATGGTTTGAGTACAGGGTGCGGGGTGGGGTGTGTACAGGGTGCTGGGTGACTGTGTGCAGGGTGCTGGGTGGGGTGTGTACAGGGTGGTCAGAGAGTGTGTACAGGGTGCTGCGTGGGGTGTGTACAGTGTGCTGGGTGGTGTGTGTACAGGGTGCTGGATGGTATGTGTACAGGGTGCTGCGTGGGGTGTGTGCAGGGTGCTGCGTGGTGTGTGTACAGGGTGCTGCGTGGGGCGTGTACAGGGTGCTGGGTGAGTGCGTACAGGGTGATGCATGGGGTGTGTACAGGGTGATGCATGGGGTGTGTACAGGGCAATGGGTGAGGTCTGTACAGGGTGCTGGATGGTTTGTGTACAGGGTGCTGTGAGGGGTGTGTACAGGGTGCGGGGTGGGGTGTGTACAGGGTGCTGGGTGGGGTGTGTACAGGGTGCTGGGTGACTGTGCAGGGTGCTGGGTGGGGTGTGTACATGGTGCTGCGTGGGGTGTGTACAGGGTGGTCAGAGAGTGTGTACAGGGTGCTGCGTGGGGTGTGTACAGGGTGGTCAGAGAGTGTGTACAGGGTGCTGGGTGGTGTGTGTACAGGGTGCTGGATGGTATGTGTACAGGGTGCTGGGTGGGGTGTGTGCAGGGTGCTGGGTGAGTGCGTACAGGGTGCTGGGTGGGGTGCGTACAGGGTGCTGGGTGAGTGTGTACAGGGTGCTGGGTGGGGTGTGTACAGGGTGCTGCGTGGGCTCTGTACAGGGTGCAGGGTGGGGTGTGTACAGGGTGCTGGGTGAGTGTGTACAGGGTGCTGGGTGGGGTGTGTGCAGGGTGCTGGGTGGGGTGGGTGCAGGTTGCTGGGTGGGGTGTGTACAGGGTGCTGGGTGAGTGCGTACAGGATGCTGGGTGGGGTGTGTACAGGGTGCTGGGTGGGGTGTGTGCAGGGTGCTGGGTGGGGTGTGTACAGGGTGCTGGATGGTTTGTGTACAGGGTGCCGGGTGGGGTGTGTGCAGGGTGCTGGGTGAGTGCGTACAGCGTGCTGGGTGGGGTGTGTGCAGGGTGCTGGGAGATTGTGTACAGGGTGCTGGGTGGGGTGCGTACAGGGTGCTGGGTGGGGTGTGTACAGGGTGCTGGGTGAGTGTGTACTGGGTGTTGGGTGGGGTGCGTACAGGGTGCTGAGTGCGATGTGTACAGGGTGGTGGGTGCAGTGTGTACAGGGTGCTGGGTGAGCATGTACAGGGTGCTGGGGGAGTGTGTACAGGCTGCTGGGGGAGTGTACAGGGTGCTGCGTGTGTACAGGGTGCCGGGTGTGCACAGGGTGCTGGGTGGGGTGTGTACAGGGTGCTGGGTGGGGTGTGTACAGGGTGCTGGATGGTATGTGTACAGGGTGCTGGGTGGGGTGTGTGCAGGGTGCTGCGTGGGGTGTGTATAGGGTGCTGCGTGGGGCGTGTACAGGGTGCTGGGTGAGTGTGGACAGAGTGCTGAGTGGGATGTGTACAGGGTGCTGGGTAAGTGTGTACAGGGTGCGGGTTGTGTGTGTACAGGGTGCGGGTTGTGTGTATACAGGGTGCTGGGTGAGTGTGTGCACGGTGCTGAGTGAGTGTGTACAGGATGCGGGGTGAATGCGTACAGGGTACTGGGTGGGGTGTGTACAGGGTGCTGGGTGAGTGTGTACAGGGTGCTGGGTGAGCGTGTACAGGGTGCTGGGGGAGTGCGTACAGAGTGCTGGGTGTATGCAGGGTGCTGGGTGGGGTGTGTACAGGGTGCTGGGTGAGTGCGTACAGGGTGCTGGGTGAGTGCGTACAGGGTGCTGGGTGAGTGCGAACAGGGTGCTGGGTGGGGTGTGTACAGGGTGCTGGGTGGGGTGTGTACAGGGTGCTGGGTGGGGTGTGTGCAGGGTGCTTTTGGGGTGTGTACAGGGTGCTGGGTGGGGTGTGTACAGGGTGCTGGGTGGGGTGAGTACAGGGTGCTTTCGGGGTGTGTACACGTTGCTTTCGGGGTGAGTACAGGGTGCTGAGTGGGATGTGTACAGGGTGCTGGGTGAGTGCGTACAGGGTGCTGGGTGAGTGCGTACAGGGTGCTGGGTGAGTGCGTACAGGCTGCTGGGTGAGTGTGGAGAAGCTGCTGGGCGAGTGTGTCCAGGGTGCTGGGTGGGGTGTGTACAGGGTGCTTTGTGACTGTGTGCAGGGTGCTGGGTGGGGTGTGTACAGGGTGCTGGGGGGTGTGTACAGGGTGCTGTGTGGGGTGTGTACAGGGTGCTGCGTGGGGTGTGTACAGGGTGCTGCGTGGGGTGTGTACAGGGCAATGGGTGGTGTCTGTACAGGATGCTGGATGGTTTGTGTACAGGCTGCTGGATGGGGTGTGTACAGGGTGCTGCGTGGGGCGTGTACAGGGTGCTGCGTGGGGTGTGCACAGGGTGCTGTGTGGGGTGTGTACAGGGTGCTGCGTGGGGTGTGTACAGGGTGCTGCGTGGGGTGTGTACAGGGCAATGGGTGGGGTCTGTACAGGATGCTGGATGGTTTGAGTACAGGGTGCGGGGTGGGGTGTGTACAGGGTGCTGGGTGACTGTGTGCAGGGTGCTGCGTGGGGTGTGTACAGTGTGCTGGGTGGTGTGTGTACAGGGTGCTGGATGGTATGTGTACAGGGTGCTGGGTGGGGTGTGTGCAGGGTGCTGCGTGGTGTGTGTACAGGGTGCTGCGTGGGGCGTGTACAGGGTGCTGGGTGAGTGCGTACAGGGTGCTGGATGGTTTGTGTACAGGGTGCTGTGAGGGGTGTGTACAGGGTGCGGTGTGGGGTGTGTACAGGGTGATGCATGGGGTGTGTACAGGGCAATGGGTGAGGTCTGTACAGGGTGCTGGATGGTTTGTGTACAGGGTGCTGTGAGGGGTGTGTACAGGGTGCGGGGTGGGGTGTGTACAGGGTGCTGGGTGGGGTGTGTACAGGGTGCTGGGTGACTGTGCAGGGTGCTGGGTGGGGTGTGTACATGGTGCTGCGTGGGGTGTGTACAGGGTGGTCAGAGAGTGTGTACAGGGTGCTGCGTGGGGTGTGTACAAGGTGGTCAGAGAGTGTGTACAGGGTGCTGGGTGGTGTGTGTACAGGGTGCTGGATGGTATGTGTACAGGGTGCTGGGTGGGGTGTGTGCAGGGTGCTGGGTGAGTGCGTACAGGGTGCTGGGTGGGGTGCGTACAGGTGCTGGGTGAGTGTGTACAGGGTGCTGGGTGGGGTGTGTACAGGGTGCTGCGTGGGGTCTGTACAGGGTGCAGGGTGGGGTGTGTACAGGGTGCTGGGTGAGTGTGTACAGGGTGCTGGGTGGGGTGTGTGCAGGGTGCTGGGTGGGGTGGGTGCAGGTTGCTGGGTGGGGTGTGTACAGGGTGCTGGATGGTTTGTGTACAGGGTGCCGGGTGGGGTGTGTGCAGGGTGCTGGGTGAGTGCGTACAGCGTGCTGGGTGGGGTGTGTGCAGCGTGCTGGGAGATTGTGTACAGGGTGCTGGGTGGGGTGCGTACAGGGTGCTGGGTGGGGTGTGTACAGGGTGCTGGGTGAGTGTGTACTGGGTGTTGGGTGGGGTGCGTACAGGGTGCTGAGTGCGATGTGTACAGGGTGGTGGGTGCAGTGTGTACAGGGTGCTGGGTGAGCATGTACAGGGTGCTGGGGGAGTGTGTACAGGCTGCTGGGGGAGTGTACAGGGTGCTGCGTGTGTACAGGGTGCCGGGTGTGCACAGGGTGCTGGGTGGGGTGTGTACAGGGTGCTGGGTGGGGTGTGTACAGGGTGCTGGATGGTATGTGTACAGGGTGCTGGGTGGGGTGTGTGCAGGGTGCTGCGTGGGGTGTGTACAGGGTGCTGCGTGGGGCGTGTACAGGGTGCTGGGTGAGTGCGTACAGCGTGCTGGGTGGGGTGTGTGCAGGGTGCTGGGAGATTATGTACAGGGTGCTGGGTGGGGTGCGTACAGGGTGCTGGGTGGGGTGCGTACAGGGTGCTGAGTGCGATGTGTACAGGGTGCTGGGTGCAGTGTGTACAGGGTGCTGGGTGAGCATGTACAGGGTGCTGGGGGAGTGTGTACAGGGTGCTGGGGGAGCGTACAGGGTGCTGCGTGTGTACAGGGTGCCGTGTGTGCACAGGGTGCTGGGTGAGTGTGTACAGGGTGCTGGGTGAGTGCGTACATGGTGCTGGGTGTGTGCGTACAGGGTGATGGGTGAGTGCGTACAGGGTGCTGGGTGAGTGCGTACAGGGTGCTGCGTGTGGTGTGTACAGGGTGCTGGGTGGGGTGTGTACAGGGTGCTGGGTGAGTGCGTACAGGGTGCTGGGTGAGTGTGTACAGGGTGCCGGGTGGGGTGTGTACAGGGTGCTGGGTGGGGTGTTTACAGGGTGCTGGGTGGGGTGCGTACAGGGTGCTGGGTGTATGTACAGGGTGCTGGGTGTGTGTGTGTACAGGGTGCTGGGTGGGGTGTGTACAGGGTGCAGGGTGGGGTGCCGACAGGGTGCTGGGTGAGTGTGTACAGGGTGCTGGGTGTGTGTACTGGGTGCTGGGTGAGTGCGTACAGGGTGCTGGGTGAGTAGTACAGTGTGCTGGGTGAGTGTGTACAGGGCGCTGGGTGGGGTGTGTACAGGGTGCTGGATGGGGTGTGTACAGGGTGCTTTGTGACTGTGTGCAGGGTGGGGTGTGTACAGGGTGCAGGGGGGTGTGTACAGGGTGCTGTGTGGGGTGTGTACAGGGAGCTGCGTGGGGTGTGTACAGGGTGCTGCGTGGGGCGTGTACAGGGTGCTGGGTGAGTGCGTACAGGGTGCTGCGTGGGGTGTGTACAGGGCAATGGGTGGGGTCTGTACAGGGTGCTGGATGGTTTGTGTACAGGGTGCTGCGTGGGGTGTGTACAGGGTGGTCAGAGAGTGTGTACAGGGTGCTGCGTGTGGTGTGTACAGGGTGCTGCGTGGGGCGTGTACAGGGTGCTGAATGATTGCGTACAGGGTGCTGCGTGGGGTGTGTACAGGGCAATGGGTGGGTCTGTACAGGGTGCTCGATGATTTGTGTACAGGGTGCTGTGAGGGGTGTGTACAGAGTGGGGTGTGTACAGGGTGCTGGGTGGGGTGTGTACAGGGTGCTGGGTGGGGTGTGTACAGGGTGCTGTGAGGGGTGTGTACAGGGTGCTGGGTGGGGTGTGTACAGGGTGCTGGGTGACTATGTGCAGGGTGCTGGGTGGGGTGTTACATGGTGCTGCGTGGGGTGTGTACAGGGTGGTCAGAGAGTGTGTACAGGGTGCTGCGTGGGGTGTGTACAGGGCGCTGGATGGTATGTGTATAGGGTGCTGGGTGGGGTGTGTGCAGGGTGCTGGGTGAGTGTGTACAGGGTGCTGGGTGGGGTGTGTACAGGGTGCTGGGTGTGTGTACAGGGTGCGGGGTGTGTGTGTACTGGGTGCTGGGTGGGATGCCTACAGGGTGCTGGGTGAGTGTGTATAGGGTGCTGGGTGTGTGTACAGGGTGCTGGGTGAGTGCGTACAGGGTGCTGGGTGAGTAGTACAGTGTGCTGGGTGAGTGTGTACAGGGCGCTGGGTGGGGTGTGTACAGGGTGCTGGGTGGGGTGTGTACAGGGTGCTGGGTGAGTTTGTGCAGGGTGCTGGGTGGTGTGTGTACAGGATGCTGAGTGGGATGTGTACAGGGTGCTGGGTGAGTGTGGACAGGGTGCTGAGTGGGATGTGTACAGGGTGCTGGGTAAGTGTGTACAGGGTGCGGGTTGTGTGTGTACAGTGTGCGGGTTGTGTGTATACAGGGTGCTGGGTGAGTGTGTGCACGGTGCTGAGTGAGTGTGTACTGGATGCGGGGTGAGTGCGTACAGGGTGCTGGGTGAGCGTGTACAGGGTGCTGGGGGAGTGCGTACAGAGTGCTGGGTGTATACAGGGTGCTGGGTGGGGTGTGTACAGGGTGCTGGATGAGTGCGTACAGGGTGCTGGGTGAGTGCGTACAGGGTGCTGGGTGAGTGCGTACAGGGTGCTGGGTGGGGTGTGTACAGGGTGCTGGGTGGGGTGTGTGCAGGGTGCTTTTGGGGTGTGTACAGGGTGCTGGGTGGGGTGTGTACAGGGTGCTAGGTGGGGCGTGTACAGGGTGCTGGGTGGGGTGTGTACAGGGTGCTTTCGGGTTGAGTACAGGGTGCTGAGTGGGATGTGTACAGGGTGCTGGGTGAGTTCGTACAGGGTGCTGGGTGAGTGCGTACAGGGTGCTGGGTGAGTGCGTACAGGCTGCTGGGTGAGTGTGGAGAAGCTGCTGGGCGAGTGTGTACAGGGTGCTGGGTGGGGTGTGTCCAGGGTGCTTTGTGACTGTGTGCAGGGTGCTGGGTGGGGTGTGTACAGGGTGCTGGGGGGTGTGTACAGGGTGCTGTGTGGGGTGTGTACAGGGTGCTGCGTGGGGTGTGTACAGGGTGCTGCGTGGGGTCTGTACAGGGCATTTGTGGGGTCTGTACAGGGTGCTGGATGGTTTGTGTACAGGGTGCTGGGTGGGGTGTGTACAGGGTGCTGGGTGACTGTGTGCAGGGTGCTGGGTGGGGTGTGTACATGGTGCTGCGTGGCGTGTGTACAGGGTGGTCAGAGAGTGTGTACAGGGTGCTGGGTGGGGTGTGTACAGGGTGCTGGGTGGGGTGTGTACAGGATGCGGGGTGGGGTGTGTACAGGGTGCTGGGTGACTGTGTGCAGGGTGCTGGGTGGGGTGTGTACATGGTGCTGCGTGGCGTGTGTACAGGGTGGTCAGAGAGTGTGTACAGGGTGCTGTGTGGGGTGTGTACAGGGTGCTGGGTGGGGTGTGTACAGGGTGCTGGATGGTATGTGTACAGGGTGCTGGGTGGGGTGTGTGCAGGGTGCTGCGTGGGGTGTGTACAGGGTGCTGCGTGGGGCGTGTACAGGGTGCTGGGTGAGTGCGTACAGGGTGCTGGGTGGGGTGTGTACAGGGCAATGGGTGGTGTCTGTACAAGGTGCTGGATGGTTTGTGTACAGGGTGCTGTGTGGGTGTGTACAGGGTGCTGCGTGGGGTGTGTACAAGTGCTGCGTGGGGTGTGTACAGGGTGCTGCGTGGGGTGTGTACAGGGTGCTGCGTGGGGTTTGTACAGGGTGCTGAGTGGGGTGTGTACAGGGCAATGGGTGGGGTATGTACAGGGTGCTGGATGGTTTGTGTACAGGGTGCTGGGTGGGGTGTGTACAGGGTGCTGGATGGTTTGTGTACAGGGTGCGGGGTGGCATGTGTACAGGGTGCGGGGTGGGGTATGTACAGGGTGCTGGGTGGGGTGTGTACAGGGTGCTGGGTGACTGTGTGCAGGGTGATGGGTGGGGTGTGTACAGGGTGCTGGGTGGGGTGTGTACAGGGTGCTGGATGGTATGTGTACAGGGTGCTGGGTGGGGTGTGTGCAGGGTGCTGCGTGGGGTGTGTACAGGGTGCTGCGTGGGGCGTGTACAGGGTGCTGCGTGGGGCGTGTACAGGGTGCTGCGTGGGGCGTGTACAGGGTGCTGGGTGAGTGCGTACAGGGTGATGCGTGGGGTGTGTACAGGGCAATGGGTGGGGTCTGTACAGGGTGCTGGATGGTTTGTGTACAGGGTGCTGTGAGGGGTGTGTACAGGGTGCGGGGCGCGGTGTGTACAGGGTGCTGGGTGGGGTGTGTACAGGGTGCTGGGTGACTGTGTGCAGGGTGCTGGGTGGGGTGTGTACATGGTGCTGCGTGGGGTGTGTACAGGGTGGTCAGAGAGTGTGTACAGGATGCTGCGTGGGGTGTGTACAGTGTGCTGGGTGGTGTGTGTACAGGGTGCTGCATGGTATGTGTACAGGGTGCTGGGTGGGGTGTGTGCAGGGTGCTGTGTGAGTGCGTACAGGGTGATGGGTGTGGTGCGTACAGGGTGCTGGGTGAGTGTGTACAGTGTGCTGTGTGGGGTGTGTACAGGGTGCTGCATGGGGTCTGTACAGGGTGCTGGGTGGCGTGTGTACAGGGTGCTGGGTGAGTGTGTACAGGGTGCTGGGTGGGGTGTGTACAGGGTGCTGGGTGGGGTGTGTACAGGGTGCTGGATGGTTTGTGTACAGGGTGCCGGGTGGGGTGTGTGCAGGGTGCTGGGTGAGTGCGTACAGCGTGCTGGGTGGGGTGTGTGCAGGGTGCTGGGAGATTGTGTACAGGGTGCTGGGTGGGGTGCGTACAGGGTGCTGGGTGGGGTGTGTGCAGGGTGCTGGGTGGGGTGGGTGCAGGTTGCTGGGTGGGGTGTGTACAGGGTGCTGGATGGTTTGTGTACAGGGTGCCGGGTGGGGTGTGTGCAGGGTGCTGGGTGAGTGCGTACAGCGTGCTGGGTGGGGTGTGTGCAGGGTGCTGGGAGATTGTGTACAGGGTGCTGGGTGGGGTGCGTACAGGGTGCTGGGTGGGGTGTGTACAGGGTGCTGGGTGAGTGTGTACTGGGTGTTGGGTGGGGTGCGTACAGGGTGCTGAGTGCGATGTGTACAGGGTGGTGGGTGCAGTGTGTACAGGGTGCTGGGTGAGCATGTACAGGGTGCTGGGGGAGTGTGTACAGGCTGCTGGGGGAGTGTACAGGGTGCTGCGTGTGTACAGGGTGCCGGGTGTGCACAGGGTGCTGGGTGGGGTGTGTACAGGGTGCTGGGTGGGGTGTGTACAGGGTGCTGGATGGTATGTGTACAGGGTGCTGGGTGGGGTGTGTGCAGGGTGCTGCGTGGGGTGTGTATAGGGTGCTGCGTGGGGCGTGTACAGGGTGCTGGGTGAGTGTGGACAGAGTGCTGAGTGGGATGTGTACAGGGTGCTGGGTAAGTGTGTACAGGGTGCGGGTTGTGTGTGTACAGGGTGCGGGTTGTGTGTATACAGGGTGCTGGGTGAGTGTGTGCACGGTGCTGAGTGAGTGTGTACAGGATGCGGGGTGAATGCGTACAGGGTACTGGGTGGGGTGTGTACAGGGTGCTGGGTGAGTGTGTACAGGGTGCTGGGTGAGCGTGTACAGGGTGCTGGGGGAGTGCGTACAGAGTGCTGGGTGTATGCAGGGTGCTGGGTGGGGTGTGTACAGGGTGCTGGGTGAGTGCGTACAGGGTGCTGGGTGAGTGCGTACAGGGTGCTGGGTGAGTGCGAACAGGGTGCTGGGTGGGGTGTGTACAGGGTGCTGGGTGGGGTGTGTACAGGGTGCTGGGTGGGGTGTGTGCAGGGTGCTTTTGGGGTGTGTACAGGGTGCTGGGTGGGGTGTGTACAGGGTGCTGGGTGGGGTGAGTACAGGGTGCTTTCGGGGTGTGTACACGTTGCTTTCGGGGTGAGTACAGGGTGCTGAGTGGGATGTGTACAGGGTGCTGGGTGAGTGCGTACAGGGTGCTGGGTGAGTGCGTACAGGGTGCTGGGTGAGTGCGTACAGGCTGCTGGGTGAGTGTGGAGAAGCTGCTGGGCGAGTGTGTCCAGGGTGCTGGGTGGGGTGTGTACAGGGTGCTTTGTGACTGTGTGCAGGGTGCTGGGTGGGGTGTGTACAGGGTGCTGGGGGGTGTGTACAGGGTGCTGTGTGGGGTGTGTACAGGGTGCTGCGTGGGGTGTGTACAGGGTGCTGCGTGGGGTGTGTACAGGGCAATGGGTGGTGTCTGTACAGGATGCTGGATGGTTTGTGTACAGGCTGCTGGATGGGGTGTGTACAGGGTGCTGCGTGGGGCGTGTACAGGGTGCTGCGTGGGGTGTGCACAGGGTGCTGTGTGGGGTGTGTACAGGGTGCTGCGTGGGGTGTGTACAGGGTGCTGCGTGGGGTGTGTACAGGGCAATGGGTGGGGTCTGTACAGGATGCTGGATGGTTTGAGTACAGGGTGCGGGGTGGGGTGTGTACAGGGTGCTGGGTGACTGTGTGCAGGGTGCTGCGTGGGGTGTGTACAGTGTGCTGGGTGGTGTGTGTACAGGGTGCTGGATGGTATGTGTACAGGGTGCTGGGTGGGGTGTGTGCAGGGTGCTGCGTGGTGTGTGTACAGGGTGCTGCGTGGGGCGTGTACAGGGTGCTGGGTGAGTGCGTACAGGGTGCTGGATGGTTTGTGTACAGGGTGCTGTGAGGGGTGTGTACAGGGTGCGGTGTGGGGTGTGTACAGGGTGATGCATGGGGTGTGTACAGGGCAATGGGTGAGGTCTGTACAGGGTGCTGGATGGTTTGTGTACAGGGTGCTGTGAGGGGTGTGTACAGGGTGCGGGGTGGGGTGTGTACAGGGTGCTGGGTGGGGTGTGTACAGGGTGCTGGGTGACTGTGCAGGGTGCTGGGTGGGGTGTGTACATGGTGCTGCGTGGGGTGTGTACAGGGTGGTCAGAGAGTGTGTACAGGGTGCTGCGTGGGGTGTGTACAAGGTGGTCAGAGAGTGTGTACAGGGTGCTGGGTGGTGTGTGTACAGGGTGCTGGATGGTATGTGTACAGGGTGCTGGGTGGGGTGTGTGCAGGGTGCTGGGTGAGTGCGTACAGGGTGCTGGGTGGGGTGCGTACAGGTGCTGGGTGAGTGTGTACAGGGTGCTGGGTGGGGTGTGTACAGGGTGCTGCGTGGGGTCTGTACAGGGTGCAGGGTGGGGTGTGTACAGGGTGCTGGGTGAGTGTGTACAGGGTGCTGGGTGGGGTGTGTGCAGGGTGCTGGGTGGGGTGGGTGCAGGTTGCTGGGTGGGGTGTGTACAGGGTGCTGGATGGTTTGTGTACAGGGTGCCGGGTGGGGTGTGTGCAGGGTGCTGGGTGAGTGCGTACAGCGTGCTGGGTGGGGTGTGTGCAGCGTGCTGGGAGATTGTGTACAGGGTGCTGGGTGGGGTGCGTACAGGGTGCTGGGTGGGGTGTGTACAGGGTGCTGGGTGAGTGTGTACTGGGTGTTGGGTGGGGTGCGTACAGGGTGCTGAGTGCGATGTGTACAGGGTGGTGGGTGCAGTGTGTACAGGGTGCTGGGTGAGCATGTACAGGGTGCTGGGGGAGTGTGTACAGGCTGCTGGGGGAGTGTACAGGGTGCTGCGTGTGTACAGGGTGCCGGGTGTGCACAGGGTGCTGGGTGGGGTGTGTACAGGGTGCTGGGTGGGGTGTGTACAGGGTGCTGGATGGTATGTGTACAGGGTGCTGGGTGGGGTGTGTGCAGGGTGCTGCGTGGGGTGTGTACAGGGTGCTGCGTGGGGCGTGTACAGGGTGCTGGGTGAGTGCGTACAGCGTGCTGGGTGGGGTGTGTGCAGGGTGCTGGGAGATTATGTACAGGGTGCTGGGTGGGGTGCGTACAGGGTGCTGGGTGGGGTGCGTACAGGGTGCTGAGTGCGATGTGTACAGGGTGCTGGGTGCAGTGTGTACAGGGTGCTGGGTGAGCATGTACAGGGTGCTGGGGGAGTGTGTACAGGGTGCTGGGGGAGCGTACAGGGTGCTGCGTGTGTACAGGGTGCCGTGTGTGCACAGGGTGCTGGGTGAGTGTGTACAGGGTGCTGGGTGAGTGCGTACATGGTGCTGGGTGTGTGCGTACAGGGTGATGGGTGAGTGCGTACAGGGTGCTGGGTGAGTGCGTACAGGGTGCTGCGTGTGGTGTGTACAGGGTGCTGGGTGGGGTGTGTACAGGGTGCTGGGTGAGTGCGTACAGGGTGCTGGGTGAGTGTGTACAGGGTGCCGGGTGGGGTGTGTACAGGGTGCTGGGTGGGGTGTTTACAGGGTGCTGGGTGGGGTGCGTACAGGGTGCTGGGTGTATGTACAGGGTGCTGGGTGTGTGTGTGTACAGGGTGCTGGGTGGGGTGTGTACAGGGTGCAGGGTGGGGTGCCGACAGGGTGCTGGGTGAGTGTGTACAGGGTGCTGGGTGTGTGTACTGGGTGCTGGGTGAGTGCGTACAGGGTGCTGGGTGAGTAGTACAGTGTGCTGGGTGAGTGTGTACAGGGCGCTGGGTGGGGTGTGTACAGGGTGCTGGATGGGGTGTGTACAGGGTGCTTTGTGACTGTGTGCAGGGTGGGGTGTGTACAGGGTGCAGGGGGGTGTGTACAGGGTGCTGTGTGGGGTGTGTACAGGGAGCTGCGTGGGGTGTGTACAGGGTGCTGCGTGGGGCGTGTACAGGGTGCTGGGTGAGTGCGTACAGGGTGCTGCGTGGGGTGTGTACAGGGCAATGGGTGGGGTCTGTACAGGGTGCTGGATGGTTTGTGTACAGGGTGCTGCGTGGGGTGTGTACAGGGTGGTCAGAGAGTGTGTACAGGGTGCTGCGTGTGGTGTGTACAGGGTGCTGCGTGGGGCGTGTACAGGGTGCTGAATGATTGCGTACAGGGTGCTGCGTGGGGTGTGTACAGGGCAATGGGTGGGTCTGTACAGGGTGCTCGATGATTTGTGTACAGGGTGCTGTGAGGGGTGTGTACAGGGTGGGGTGTGTACAGGGTGCTGGGTGGGGTGTGTACAGGGTGCTGGGTGGGGTGTGTACAGGGTGCTGTGAGGGGTGTGTACAGGGTGCTGGGTGGGGTGTGTACAGGGTGCTGGGTGACTATGTGCAGGGTGCTGGGTGGGGTGTTACATGGTGCTGCGTGGGGTGTGTACAGGGTGGTCAGAGAGTGTGTACAGGGTGCTGCGTGGGGTGTGTACAGGGCGCTGGATGGTATGTGTATAGGGTGCTGGGTGGGGTGTGTGCAGGGTGCTGGGTGAGTGTGTACAGGGTGCTGGGTGGGGTGTGTACAGGGTGCTGGGTGTGTGTACAGGGTGCGGGGTGTGTGTGTACTGGGTGCTGGGTGGGATGCCTACAGGGTGCTGGGTGAGTGTGTATAGGGTGCTGGGTGTGTGTACAGGGTGCTGGGTGAGTGCGTACAGGGTGCTGGGTGAGTAGTACAGTGTGCTGGGTGAGTGTGTACAGGGCGCTGGGTGGGGTGTGTACAGGGTGCTGGGTGGGGTGTGTACAGGGTGCTGGGTGAGTTTGTGCAGGGTGCTGGGTGGTGTGTGTACAGGATGCTGAGTGGGATGTGTACAGGGTGCTGGGTGAGTGTGGACAGGGTGCTGAGTGGGATGTGTACAGGGTGCTGGGTAAGTGTGTACAGGGTGCGGGTTGTGTGTGTACAGTGTGCGGGTTGTGTGTATACAGGGTGCTGGGTGAGTGTGTGCACGGTGCTGAGTGAGTGTGTACTGGATGCGGGGTGAGTGCGTACAGGGTGCTGGGTGAGCGTGTACAGGGTGCTGGGGGAGTGCGTACAGAGTGCTGGGTGTATACAGGGTGCTGGGTGGGGTGTGTACAGGGTGCTGGATGAGTGCGTACAGGGTGCTGGGTGAGTGCGTACAGGGTGCTGGGTGAGTGCGTACAGGGTGCTGGGTGGGGTGTGTACAGGGTGCTGGGTGGGGTGTGTGCAGGGTGCTTTTGGGGTGTGTACAGGGTGCTGGGTGGGGTGTGTACAGGGTGCTAGGTGGGGCGTGTACAGGGTGCTGGGTGGGGTGTGTACAGGGTGCTTTCGGGTTGAGTACAGGGTGCTGAGTGGGATGTGTACAGGGTGCTGGGTGAGTTCGTACAGGGTGCTGGGTGAGTGCGTACAGGGTGCTGGGTGAGTGCGTACAGGCTGCTGGGTGAGTGTGGAGAAGCTGCTGGGCGAGTGTGTACAGGGTGCTGGGTGGGGTGTGTCCAGGGTGCTTTGTGACTGTGTGCAGGGTGCTGGGTGGGGTGTGTACAGGGTGCTGGGGGGTGTGTACAGGGTGCTGTGTGGGGTGTGTACAGGGTGCTGCGTGGGGTGTGTACAGGGTGCTGCGTGGGGTCTGTACAGGGCATTTGTGGGGTCTGTACAGGGTGCTGGATGGTTTGTGTACAGGGTGCTGGGTGGGGTGTGTACAGGGTGCTGGGTGACTGTGTGCAGGGTGCTGGGTGGGGTGTGTACATGGTGCTGCGTGGCGTGTGTACAGGGTGGTCAGAGAGTGTGTACAGGGTGCTGGGTGGGGTGTGTACAGGGTGCTGGGTGGGGTGTGTACAGGATGCGGGGTGGGGTGTGTACAGGGTGCTGGGTGACTGTGTGCAGGGTGCTGGGTGGGGTGTGTACATGGTGCTGCGTGGCGTGTGTACAGGGTGGTCAGAGAGTGTGTACAGGGTGCTGTGTGGGGTGTGTACAGGGTGCTGGGTGGGGTGTGTACAGGGTGCTGGATGGTATGTGTACAGGGTGCTGGGTGGGGTGTGTGCAGGGTGCTGCGTGGGGTGTGTACAGGGTGCTGCGTGGGGCGTGTACAGGGTGCTGGGTGAGTGCGTACAGGGTGCTGGGTGGGGTGTGTACAGGGCAATGGGTGGTGTCTGTACAAGGTGCTGGATGGTTTGTGTACAGGGTGCTGTGTGGGTGTGTACAGGGTGCTGCGTGGGGTGTGTACAAGTGCTGCGTGGGGTGTGTACAGGGTGCTGCGTGGGGTGTGTACAGGGTGCTGCGTGGGGTTTGTACAGGGTGCTGAGTGGGGTGTGTACAGGGCAATGGGTGGGGTATGTACAGGGTGCTGGATGGTTTGTGTACAGGGTGCTGGGTGGGGTGTGTACAGGGTGCTGGATGGTTTGTGTACAGGGTGCGGGGTGGCATGTGTACAGGGTGCGGGGTGGGGTATGTACAGGGTGCTGGGTGGGGTGTGTACAGGGTGCTGGGTGACTGTGTGCAGGGTGATGGGTGGGGTGTGTACAGGGTGCTGGGTGGGGTGTGTACAGGGTGCTGGATGGTATGTGTACAGGGTGCTGGGTGGGGTGTGTGCAGGGTGCTGCGTGGGGTGTGTACAGGGTGCTGCGTGGGGCGTGTACAGGGTGCTGCGTGGGGCGTGTACAGGGTGCTGCGTGGGGCGTGTACAGGGTGCTGGGTGAGTGCGTACAGGGTGATGCGTGGGGTGTGTACAGGGCAATGGGTGGGGTCTGTACAGGGTGCTGGATGGTTTGTGTACAGGGTGCTGTGAGGGGTGTGTACAGGGTGCGGGGCGCGGTGTGTACAGGGTGCTGGGTGGGGTGTGTACAGGGTGCTGGGTGACTGTGTGCAGGGTGCTGGGTGGGGTGTGTACATGGTGCTGCGTGGGGTGTGTACAGGGTGGTCAGAGAGTGTGTACAGGATGCTGCGTGGGGTGTGTACAGTGTGCTGGGTGGTGTGTGTACAGGGTGCTGCATGGTATGTGTACAGGGTGCTGGGTGGGGTGTGTGCAGGGTGCTGTGTGAGTGCGTACAGGGTGATGGGTGTGGTGCGTACAGGGTGCTGGGTGAGTGTGTACAGTGTGCTGTGTGGGGTGTGTACAGGGTGCTGCATGGGGTCTGTACAGGGTGCTGGGTGGCGTGTGTACAGGGTGCTGGGTGAGTGTGTACAGGGTGCTGGGTGGGGTGTGTACAGGGTGCTGGGTGGGGTGTGTACAGGGTGCTGGATGGTTTGTGTACAGGGTGCCGGGTGGGGTGTGTGCAGGGTGCTGGGTGAGTGCGTACAGCGTGCTGGGTGGGGTGTGTGCAGGGTGCTGGGAGATTGTGTACAGGGTGCTGGGTGGGGTGCGTACAGGGTGCTGGGTGGGGTGTGTGCAGGGTGCTGGGTGGGGTGGGTGCAGGTTGCTGGGTGGGGTGTGTACAGGGTGCTGGATGGTTTGTGTACAGGGTGCCGGGTGGGGTGTGTGCAGGGTGCTGGGTGAGTGCGTACAGCGTGCTGGGTGGGGTGTGTGCAGGGTGCTGGGAGATTGTGTACAGGGTGCTGGGTGGGGTGCGTACAGGGTGCTGGGTGGGGTGTGTACAGGGTGCTGGGTGAGTGTGTACTGGGTGTTGGGTGGGGTGCGTACAGGGTGCTGAGTGCGATGTGTACAGGGTGGTGGGTGCAGTGTGTACAGGGTGCTGGGTGAGCATGTACAGGGTGCTGGGGGAGTGTGTACAGGCTGCTGGGGGAGTGTACAGGGTGCTGCGTGTGTACAGGGTGCCGGGTGTGCACAGGGTGCTGGGTGGGGTGTGTACAGGGTGCTGGGTGGGGTGTGTACAGGGTGCTGGATGGTATGTGTACAGGGTGCTGGGTGGGGTGTGTGCAGGGTGCTGCGTGGGGTGTGTATAGGGTGCTGCGTGGGGCGTGTACAGGGTGCTGGGTGAGTGTGGACAGAGTGCTGAGTGGGATGTGTACAGGGTGCTGGGTAAGTGTGTACAGGGTGCGGGTTGTGTGTGTACAGGGTGCGGGTTGTGTGTATACAGGGTGCTGGGTGAGTGTGTGCACGGTGCTGAGTGAGTGTGTACAGGATGCGGGGTGAATGCGTACAGGGTACTGGGTGGGGTGTGTACAGGGTGCTGGGTGAGTGTGTACAGGGTGCTGGGTGAGCGTGTACAGGGTGCTGGGGGAGTGCGTACAGAGTGCTGGGTGTATGCAGGGTGCTGGGTGGGGTGTGTACAGGGTGCTGGGTGAGTGCGTACAGGGTGCTGGGTGAGTGCGTACAGGGTGCTGGGTGAGTGCGAACAGGGTGCTGGGTGGGGTGTGTACAGGGTGCTGGGTGGGGTGTGTACAGGGTGCTGGGTGGGGTGTGTGCAGGGTGCTTTTGGGGTGTGTACAGGGTGCTGGGTGGGGTGTGTACAGGGTGCTGGGTGGGGTGAGTACAGGGTGCTTTCGGGGTGTGTACACGTTGCTTTCGGGGTGAGTACAGGGTGCTGAGTGGGATGTGTACAGGGTGCTGGGTGAGTGCGTACAGGGTGCTGGGTGAGTGCGTACAGGGTGCTGGGTGAGTGCGTACAGGCTGCTGGGTGAGTGTGGAGAAGCTGCTGGGCGAGTGTGTCCAGGGTGCTGGGTGGGGTGTGTACAGGGTGCTTTGTGACTGTGTGCAGGGTGCTGGGTGGGGTGTGTACAGGGTGCTGGGGGGTGTGTACAGGGTGCTGTGTGGGGTGTGTACAGGGTGCTGCGTGGGGTGTGTACAGGGTGCTGCGTGGGGTGTGTACAGGGCAATGGGTGGGGTCTGTACAGGATGCTGGATGGTTTGTGTACAGGCTGCTGGATGGGGTGTGTACAGGGTGCTGCGTGGGGCGTGTACAGGGTGCTGCGTGGGGTGTGCACAGGGTGCTGTGTGGGGTGTGTACAGGGTGCTGCGTGGGGTGTGTACAGGGTGCTGCGTGGGGTGTGTACAGGGCAATGGGTGGGGTCTGTACAGGATGCTGGATGGTTTGAGTACAGGGTGCGGGGTGGGGTGTGTACAGGGTGCTGGGTGACTGTGTGCAGGGTGCTGCGTGGGGTGTGTACAGTGTGCTGGGTGGTGTGTGTACAGGGTGCTGGATGGTATGTGTACAGGGTGCTGGGTGGGGTGTGTGCAGGGTGCTGCGTGGTGTGTGTACAGGGTGCTGCGTGGGGCGTGTACAGGGTGCTGGGTGAGTGCGTACAGGGTGCTGGATGGTTTGTGTACAGGGTGCTGTGAGGGGTGTGTACAGGGTGCGGTGTGGGGTGTGTACAGGGTGATGCATGGGGTGTGTACAGGGCAATGGGTGAGGTCTGTACAGGGTGCTGGATGGTTTGTGTACAGGGTGCTGTGAGGGGTGTGTACAGGGTGCGGGGTGGGGTGTGTACAGGGTGCTGGGTGGGGTGTGTACAGGGTGCTGGGTGACTGTGCAGGGTGCTGGGTGGGGTGTGTACATGGTGCTGCGTGGGGTGTGTACAGGGTGGTCAGAGAGTGTGTACAGGGTGCTGCGTGGGGTGTGTACAAGGTGGTCAGAGAGTGTGTACAGGGTGCTGGGTGGTGTGTGTACAGGGTGCTGGATGGTATGTGTACAGGGTGCTGGGTGGGGTGTGTGCAGGGTGCTGGGTGAGTGCGTACAGGGTGCTGGGTGGGGTGCGTACAGGTGCTGGGTGAGTGTGTACAGGGTGCTGGGTGGGGTGTGTACAGGGTGCTGCGTGGGGTCTGTACAGGGTGCAGGGTGGGGTGTGTACAGGGTGCTGGGTGAGTGTGTACAGGGTGCTGGGTGGGGTGTGTGCAGGGTGCTGGGTGGGGTGGGTGCAGGTTGCTGGGTGGGGTGTGTACAGGGTGCTGGATGGTTTGTGTACAGGGTGCCGGGTGGGGTGTGTGCAGGGTGCTGGGTGAGTGCGTACAGCGTGCTGGGTGGGGTGTGTGCAGCGTGCTGGGAGATTGTGTACAGGGTGCTGGGTGGGGTGCGTACAGGGTGCTGGGTGGGGTGTGTACAGGGTGCTGGGTGAGTGTGTACTGGGTGTTGGGTGGGGTGCGTACAGGGTGCTGAGTGCGATGTGTACAGGGTGGTGGGTGCAGTGTGTACAGGGTGCTGGGTGAGCATGTACAGGGTGCTGGGGGAGTGTGTACAGGCTGCTGGGGGAGTGTACAGGGTGCTGCGTGTGTACAGGGTGCCGGGTGTGCACAGGGTGCTGGGTGGGGTGTGTACAGGGTGCTGGGTGGGGTGTGTACAGGGTGCTGGATGGTATGTGTACAGGGTGCTGGGTGGGGTGTGTGCAGGGTGCTGCGTGGGGTGTGTACAGGGTGCTGCGTGGGGCGTGTACAGGGTGCTGGGTGAGTGCGTACAGCGTGCTGGGTGGGGTGTGTGCAGGGTGCTGGGAGATTATGTACAGGGTGCTGGGTGGGGTGCGTACAGGGTGCTGGGTGGGGTGCGTACAGGGTGCTGAGTGCGATGTGTACAGGGTGCTGGGTGCAGTGTGTACAGGGTGCTGGGTGAGCATGTACAGGGTGCTGGGGGAGTGTGTACAGGGTGCTGGGGGAGCGTACAGGGTGCTGCGTGTGTACAGGGTGCCGTGTGTGCACAGGGTGCTGGGTGAGTGTGTACAGGGTGCTGGGTGAGTGCGTACATGGTGCTGGGTGTGTGCGTACAGGGTGATGGGTGAGTGCGTACAGGGTGCTGGGTGAGTGCGTACAGGGTGCTGCGTGTGGTGTGTACAGGGTGCTGGGTGGGGTGTGTACAGGGTGCTGGGTGAGTGCGTACAGGGTGCTGGGTGAGTGTGTACAGGGTGCCGGGTGGGGTGTGTACAGGGTGCTGGGTGGGGTGTTTACAGGGTGCTGGGTGGGGTGCGTACAGGGTGCTGGGTGTATGTACAGGGTGCTGGGTGTGTGTGTGTACAGGGTGCTGGGTGGGGTGTGTACAGGGTGCAGGGTGGGGTGCCGACAGGGTGCTGGGTGAGTGTGTACAGGGTGCTGGGTGTGTGTACTGGGTGCTGGGTGAGTGCGTACAGGGTGCTGGGTGAGTAGTACAGTGTGCTGGGTGAGTGTGTACAGGGCGCTGGGTGGGGTGTGTACAGGGTGCTGGATGGGGTGTGTACAGGGTGCTTTGTGACTGTGTGCAGGGTGGGGTGTGTACAGGGTGCAGGGGGGTGTGTACAGGGTGCTGTGTGGGGTGTGTACAGGGAGCTGCGTGGGGTGTGTACAGGGTGCTGCGTGGGGCGTGTACAGGGTGCTGGGTGAGTGCGTACAGGGTGCTGCGTGGGGTGTGTACAGGGCAATGGGTGGGGTCTGTACAGGGTGCTGGATGGTTTGTGTACAGGGTGCTGCGTGGGGTGTGTACAGGGTGGTCAGAGAGTGTGTACAGGGTGCTGCGTGTGGTGTGTACAGGGTGCTGCGTGGGGCGTGTACAGGGTGCTGAATGATTGCGTACAGGGTGCTGCGTGGGGTGTGTACAGGGCAATGGGTGGGTCTGTACAGGGTGCTCGATGATTTGTGTACAGGGTGCTGTGAGGGGTGTGTACAGGGTGGGGTGTGTACAGGGTGCTGGGTGGGGTGTGTACAGGGTGCTGGGTGGGGTGTGTACAGGGTGCTGTGAGGGGTGTGTACAGGGTGCTGGGTGGGGTGTGTACAGGGTGCTGGGTGACTATGTGCAGGGTGCTGGGTGGGGTGTTACATGGTGCTGCGTGGGGTGTGTACAGGGTGGTCAGAGAGTGTGTACAGGGTGCTGCGTGGGGTGTGTACAGGGCGCTGGATGGTATGTGTATAGGGTGCTGGGTGGGGTGTGTGCAGGGTGCTGGGTGAGTGTGTACAGGGTGCTGGGTGGGGTGTGTACAGGGTGCTGGGTGTGTGTACAGGGTGCGGGGTGTGTGTGTACTGGGTGCTGGGTGGGATGCCTACAGGGTGCTGGGTGAGTGTGTATAGGGTGCTGGGTGTGTGTACAGGGTGCTGGGTGAGTGCGTACAGGGTGCTGGGTGAGTAGTACAGTGTGCTGGGTGAGTGTGTACAGGGCGCTGGGTGGGGTGTGTACAGGGTGCTGGGTGGGGTGTGTACAGGGTGCTGGGTGAGTTTGTGCAGGGTGCTGGGTGGTGTGTGTACAGGATGCTGAGTGGGATGTGTACAGGGTGCTGGGTGAGTGTGGACAGGGTGCTGAGTGGGATGTGTACAGGGTGCTGGGTAAGTGTGTACAGGGTGCGGGTTGTGTGTGTACAGTGTGCGGGTTGTGTGTATACAGGGTGCTGGGTGAGTGTGTGCACGGTGCTGAGTGAGTGTGTACTGGATGCGGGGTGAGTGCGTACAGGGTGCTGGGTGAGCGTGTACAGGGTGCTGGGGGAGTGCGTACAGAGTGCTGGGTGTATACAGGGTGCTGGGTGGGGTGTGTACAGGGTGCTGGATGAGTGCGTACAGGGTGCTGGGTGAGTGCGTACAGGGTGCTGGGTGAGTGCGTACAGGGTGCTGGGTGGGGTGTGTACAGGGTGCTGGGTGGGGTGTGTGCAGGGTGCTTTTGGGGTGTGTACAGGGTGCTGGGTGGGGTGTGTACAGGGTGCTAGGTGGGGCGTGTACAGGGTGCTGGGTGGGGTGTGTACAGGGTGCTTTCGGGTTGAGTACAGGGTGCTGAGTGGGATGTGTACAGGGTGCTGGGTGAGTTCGTACAGGGTGCTGGGTGAGTGCGTACAGGGTGCTGGGTGAGTGCGTACAGGCTGCTGGGTGAGTGTGGAGAAGCTGCTGGGCGAGTGTGTACAGGGTGCTGGGTGGGGTGTGTCCAGGGTGCTTTGTGACTGTGTGCAGGGTGCTGGGTGGGGTGTGTACAGGGTGCTGGGGGGTGTGTACAGGGTGCTGTGTGGGGTGTGTACAGGGTGCTGCGTGGGGTGTGTACAGGGTGCTGCGTGGGGTCTGTACAGGGCATTTGTGGGGTCTGTACAGGGTGCTGGATGGTTTGTGTACAGGGTGCTGGGTGGGGTGTGTACAGGGTGCTGGGTGACTGTGTGCAGGGTGCTGGGTGGGGTGTGTACATGGTGCTGCGTGGCGTGTGTACAGGGTGGTCAGAGAGTGTGTACAGGGTGCTGGGTGGGGTGTGTACAGGGTGCTGGGTGGGGTGTGTACAGGATGCGGGGTGGGGTGTGTACAGGGTGCTGGGTGACTGTGTGCAGGGTGCTGGGTGGGGTGTGTACATGGTGCTGCGTGGCGTGTGTACAGGGTGGTCAGAGAGTGTGTACAGGGTGCTGTGTGGGGTGTGTACAGGGTGCTGGGTGGGGTGTGTACAGGGTGCTGGATGGTATGTGTACAGGGTGCTGGGTGGGGTGTGTGCAGGGTGCTGCGTGGGGTGTGTACAGGGTGCTGCGTGGGGCGTGTACAGGGTGCTGGGTGAGTGCGTACAGGGTGCTGGGTGGGGTGTGTACAGGGCAATGGGTGGTGTCTGTACAAGGTGCTGGATGGTTTGTGTACAGGGTGCTGTGTGGGTGTGTACAGGGTGCTGCGTGGGGTGTGTACAAGTGCTGCGTGGGGTGTGTACAGGGTGCTGCGTGGGGTGTGTACAGGGTGCTGCGTGGGGTTTGTACAGGGTGCTGAGTGGGGTGTGTACAGGGCAATGGGTGGGGTATGTACAGGGTGCTGGATGGTTTGTGTACAGGGTGCTGGGTGGGGTGTGTACAGGGTGCTGGATGGTTTGTGTACAGGGTGCGGGGTGGCGTGTGTACAGGGTGCGGGGTGGGGTATGTACAGGGTGCTGGGTGGGGTGTGTACAGGGTGCTGGGTGACTGTGTGCAGGGTGCTGGGTGGGGTGTGTACAGGGTGCTGGGTGGGGTGTGTACAGGGTGCTGGATGGTATGTGTACAGGGTGCTGGGTGGGGTGTGTGCAGGGTGCTGCGTGGGGTGTGTACAGGGTGCTGCGTGGGGTGTGTACAGGGTGCTGCGTGGGGCGTGTACAGGGTGCTGCGTGGGGCGTGTACAGGGTGCTGGGTGAGTGCGTACAGGGTGATGCGTGGGGTGTGTACAGGGCAATGGGTGGGGTCTGTACAGGGTGCTGGATGGTTTGTGTACAGGGTGCTGTGAGGGGTGTGTACAGGGTGCGGGGCGCGGTGTGTACAGGGTGCTGGGTGGGGTGTGTACAGGGTGCTGGGTGACTGTGTGCAGGGTGCTGGGTGGGGTGTGTACATGGTGCTGCGTGGGGTGTGTACAGGGTGGTCAGAGAGTGTGTACAGGATGCTGCGTGGGGTGTGTACAGTGTGCTGGGTGGTGTGTGTACAGGGTGCTGCATGGTATGTGTACAGGGTGCTGGGTGGGGTGTGTGCAGGGTGCTGTGTGAGTGCGTACAGGGTGATGGGTGTGGTGCGTACAGGGTGCTGGGTGAGTGTGTACAGTGTGCTGTGTGGGGTGTGTACAGGGTGCTGCATGGGGTCTGTACAGGGTGCTGGGTGGCGTGTGTACAGGGTGCTGGGTGAGTGTGTACAGGGTGCTGGGTGCGTTTGTACAGGGTGCTGGGTGGGGTGTGTACAGGGTGCTGGATGGTTTGTGTACAGGGTGCCGGGTGGGGTGTGTGCAGGGTGCTGGGTGAGTGCGTACAGCGTGCTGGGTGGGGTGTGTGCAGGGTGCTGGGAGATTGTGTACAGGGTGCTGGGTGGGGTGCGTACAGGGTGCTGGGTGGGGTGCGTACAGGGTGCTGGGTGAGTGTGTACTGGGTGCTGTGTGGGGTGCGTACAGGGTGCTGGGTGAGTGCGTACAGGGTGCTGGGGGAGTGTGTACAGGGTGCTGGGGGAGTGTACAGGGTGCTGCGTGTGTACAGGGTGCCGGGTGTGCACAGGGTGCTGGGTGAGTGCGTACAGGGTGCTGGGTGAGTGCGTACATGGTGCTGGGTGTGTGCGTACAGGGTGCTGGGTGAGTGCGTACAGGGTGCTGGGTGAGTGCGTACAGGGTGCTGCGTGTGGTGTGTACAGGGTGCTGGGTGGGGTGTGTACAGGGTGCTGGGTGAGTGCGTACGGGGTGCTGGGTGAGTGTGTACAGGGTGCTGGGTGGGGTGTGTACAGGGTGCTGGGTGGGGTGTGTACAGGGTGCTGGGTGGGGTGTGTACAGGGTGCTGGGTGGGGTGTGTACAGGGTGCTGGGTGAGTGTGTACAGGGTGCTGGGTGGGGTGTGTACAGGGTGCTGGGTGGGGTGTGTGCAGGGTGCTGGGTGTATGTACAGGGTGCTGGGTGAATGTACAGGGTGCTGGGTGTGTGTGTGTACAGGGTGCTGGGTGGGGTGTGTACAGAGTGCTGGGTGGGGTGTGTACAGGGTGCTGGGTGTGTGTACAGGGTGGTGGGTGTGTGTACAGGGTGCGGGGTGTGTGTGTGTACAGGGCAATGGGTGGGGTCTCTACAGGGTGCTGGATGGTTTGTGTACAGGGTGCTGGGTGGGGTGTGTACAGGGTGCGGGGTGGGGTGTATACAGGGTGCTGGGTGACTGTGTGCAGGGTGCTGGGTGGGGTGTGTACATGGTGCTGCGTGGGGTGCCTACAGGGTGCTGGGTGAGTGTGTACAGGGTGCTGGGTGTGTGTACAGGGTGCTGGGTGAGTGCGTACAGGGTGCTGGGTGAGTAGTACAGTGTTCTGGGTGAGTGTGTACAGGGCGCTGGGTAGGATGTGTACAGGGTGCTGGGTGAGTGCGTACAGGCTGCTGGGTGAGTGTGTACAGGCTGCTGGGCGAGTGTGTACAGGGTGCTGGGTGGGGTGTGTACAGGGTGCTTTGTGACTGTGTGCAGGGTGCTGGGTGGGGTGTGTACAGGGTGCTGGGGGGTGTGTAAAGGGTGCTGTGTGGGGTGTGTACTGGGTGCTGTGTGGGGTGTGTACAGGGTGCTGCATGGGGCGTGTACAGGGTGCTGGGTGAGTGCGTACAGGGTGCTGCGTGGGGTGTGTACAGGGTGCTTTCGGGTTGAGTACAGGGTGCTGAGTGGGATGTGTACAGGGTGCTGGGTGAGTTCGTACAGGGTGCTGGGTGAGTGCGTACAGGGTGCTGGGTGAGTGCGTACAGGCTGCTGGGTGAGTGTGGAGAAGCTGCTGGGCGAGTGTGTACAGGGTGCTGGGTGGGGTGTGTCCAGGGTGCTTTGTGACTGTGTGCAGGGTGCTGGGTGGGGTGTGTACAGGGTGCTGGGGGGTGTGTACAGGGTGCTGTGTGGGGTGTGTACAGGGTGCTGCGTGGGGTGTGTACAGGGTGCTGCGTGGGGTCTGTACAGGGCATTTGTGGGGTCTGTACAGGGTGCTGGATGGTTTGTGTACAGGGTGCTGGGTGGGGTGTGTACAGGGTGCGGGGTGGGGTGTGTACAGGGTGCTGGGTGACTGTGTGCAGGGTGCTGGGTGGGGTGTGTACATGGTGCTGCGTGGCGTGTGTACAGGGTGGTCAGAGAGTGTGTACAGGGTGCTGGGTGGGGTGTGTACAGGGTGCTGGGTGGGGTGTGTACAGGGTGCTGGATGGTATGTGTACAGGGTGCTGGGTGGGGTGTGTGCAGGGTGCTGCGTGGGGTGTGTACAGGGTGCTGCGTGGGGCGTGTACAGGGTGCTGGGTGAGTGCGTACAGGGTGCTGGGTGGGGTGTGTACAGGGCAATGGGTGGTGTCTGTACAAGGTGCTGGATGGTTTGTGTACAGGGTGCTGTGTGGGTGTGTACAGGGTGCTGCGTGGGGTGTGTACAAGTGCTGCGTGGGGTGTGTACAGGGTGCTGCGTGGGGTGTGTACAGGGTGCTGCGTGGGGTGTGTACAGGGTGCTGCGTGGGGTTTGTACAGGGTGCTGAGTGGGGTGTGTACAGGGCAATGGGTGGGGTGTGTACAGGGTGCTGGATGGTTTGTGTACAGGGTGCTGGGTGGGGTGTGTACAGGGTGCTGGATGGTTTGTGTACAGGGTGCGGGGTGGCGTGTGTACAGGGTGCGGGGTGGGGTATGTACAGGGTGCTGGGTGGGGTGTGTACAGGGTGCTGGGTGACTGTGTGCAGGGTGCTGGGTGGGGTGTGTACAGGGTGCTGGGTGGGGTGTGTACAGGGTGCTGGATGGTATGTGTACAGGGTGCTGGGTGGGGTGTGTGCAGGGTGCTGCGTGGGGTGTGTACAGGGTGCTGCGTGGGGCGTGTACAGGGTGCTGCGTGGGGCGTGTACAGGGTGCTGGGTGAGTGCGTACAGGGTGATGCGTGGGGTGTGTACAGGGCAATGGGTGGGGTCTGTACAGGGTGCTGGGTGGTTTGTGTACAGGGTGCTGTGAGGGGTGTGTACAGGGTGCGGGGCGCGGTGTGTACAGGGTGCTGGGTGGGGTGTGTACAGGGTGCTGGGTGACTGTGTGCAGGGTGCTGGGTGGGGTGTGTACATGGTGCTGCGTGGGGTGTGTACAGGGTGGTCAGAGAGTGTGTACAGGATGCTGCGTGGGGTGTGTACAGTGTGCTGGGTGGTGTGTGTACAGGGTGCTGCATGGTATGTGTACAGGGTGCTGGGTGGGGTGTGTGCAGGGTGCTGTGTGAGTGCGTACAGGGTGATGGGTGGGGTGCGTACAGGGTGCTGGGTGAGTGTGTACAGTGTGCTGTGTGGGGTGTGTACAGGGTGCTGCATGGGGTCTGTACAGGGTGCTGGGTGGCGTGTGTACAGGGTGCTGGGTGAGTGTGTACAGGGTGCTGGGTGGGGTGTGTACAGGGTGCTGGGTGGGGTGTGTACAGGGTGCTGGATGGTTTGTGTACAGGGTGCCGGGTGGGGTGTGTGCAGGGTGCTGGGTGAGTGCGTACAGCGTGCTGGGTGGGGTGTGTGCAGGGTGCTGGGAGATTGTGTACAGGGTGCTGGGTGGGGTGCGTACAGGGTGCTGGGTGGGGTGCGTACAGGGTGCTGGGTGAGTGTGTACTGGGTGCTGTGTGGGGTGCGTACAGGGTGCTGGGTGAGTGCGTACAGGGTGCTGGGGGAGTGTACAGGGTGCTGCGTGTGTACAGGGTGCCGGGTGTGCACAGGGTGCTGGGTGAGTGCGTACAGGGTGCTGGGTGAGTGCGTACATGGTGCTGGGTGGGGTGTGTACAGGGTGATGGGTGAGTGCGTACGGGGTGCTGGGTGAGTGTGTACAGGGTGCTGGGTGGGGTGTGTACAGGGTGCTGGGTGGGGTGTGTACAGGGTGCTGGGTGGGGTGTGTACAGGGTGCTGGGTGGGCTGTGTACAGGGTGCTGGGTGAGTGTGTACAGGGTGCTGGGTGGGGTGTGTACAGGGTGCTGGGTGGTGTGTGTGCAGGGTGCTGGGTGTATGTACAGGGTGCTGGGTGAATGTACAGGGTGCTGAGTGTGCGTGTGTACAGGGTGCTGGGTGGGGTGTGTACAGAGTGCTGGGTGGGGTGTGTACAGGGTGCTGGGTGTGTGTACAGGGTGGTGGGTGTGTGTACAGGGCAATGGGTGGGGTCTCTACAGGGTGCTGGATGGTTTGTGTACAGGGTGCTAGGTGGGGTGTGTACAGGGTGCGGGGTGGGGTGTATACAGGGTGCTGGGTGACTGTGTGCAGGGTGCTGGGTGGGGTGTGTACATGGTGCTGCGTGGGGTGCCTACAGGGTTCTGGGTGAGTGTGTACAGGGTGCTGGGTGTGTGTACAGGGTGCTGGGTGAGTGCGTACAGGGTGCTGGGTGAGTAGTACAGTGTTCTGGGTGAGTGTGTACAGGGCGCTGGGTGGGGTGTGTACAGGGTGCTGGGTGAGTGTGTACAGGATGCTGAGTGGGATGTGTACAGGGTGCTGGGTGAGTGCGTACAGGCTGCTGGGTGAGTGTGTACAGGCTGCTGGGCGAGTGTGTACAGGGTGCTGGGTGGGGTGTGTACAGGGTGCTTTGTGACTGTGTGCAGGGTGCTGGGTGGGGTGTGTACAGGGTGCTGGGGGGTGTGTAAAGGGTGCTGTGTGGGGTGTGTACTGGGTGCTGTGTGGGGTGTGTACAGGGTGCTGCATGGGGCGTGTACAGGGTGCTGGGTGAGTGCGTACAGGGTGCTGCGTGGGGTGTGTACAGGGCAATGGGTGGGGTCTGTACAGGGTGCTGGATGGTTTGTGTACAGGGTGCCGGGTGGGGTGTGTGCAGGGTGCTGGGTGAGTGCGTACAGGGTTCTGGGTGGGGTGCGTACAGAGTGCTGGGTGAGTGTGTACAGGGTGCTGGGTGGGGTGCGTACAGGGTGCTGGGTGGGGTGTGTACAGGGTGCTGGGTGAGTGTGTACTGGGTGTTGGGTGGGGTGCGTACAGGGTGCTGAGTGCGATGTGTACAGGGTGGTGGGTGCAGTGTGTACAGGGTGCTGGGTGAGCATGTACAGGGTGCTGGGGGAGTGTGTACAGGCTGCTGGGGGAGTGTACAGGGTGCTGCGTGTGTACAGGGTGCCGGGTGTGCACAGGGTGCTGGGTGGGGTGTGTACAGGGTGCTGGGTGGGGTGTGTACAGGGTGCTGGATGGTATGTGTACAGGGTGCTGGGTGGGGTGTGTGCAGGGTGCTGCGTGGGGTGTGTACAGGGTGCTGCGTGGGGCGTGTACAGGGTGCTGGGTGAGTGCGTACAGCGTGCTGGGTGGGGTGTGTGCAGGGTGCTGGGAGATTATGTACAGGGTGCTGGGTGGGGTGCGTACAGGGTGCTGGGTGGGGTGCGTACAGGGTGCTGAGTGCGATGTGTACAGGGTGCTGGGTGCAGTGTGTACAGGGTGCTGGGTGAGCATGTACAGGGTGCTGGGGGAGTGTGTACAGGGTGCTGGGGGAGCGTACAGGGTGCTGCGTGTGTACAGGGTGCCGTGTGTGCACAGGGTGCTGGGTGAGTGTGTACAGGGTGCTGGGTGAGTGCGTACATGGTGCTGGGTGTGTGCGTACAGGGTGATGGGTGAGTGCGTACAGGGTGCTGGGTGAGTGCGTACAGGGTGCTGCGTGTGGTGTGTACAGGGTGCTGGGTGGGGTGTGTACAGGGTGCTGGGTGAGTGCGTACAGGGTGCTGGGTGAGTGTGTACAGGGTGCCGGGTGGGGTGTGTACAGGGTGCTGGGTGGGGTGTTTACAGGGTGCTGGGTGGGGTGCGTACTGGGTGCTGGGTGTATGTACAGGGTGCTGGGTGTGTGTGTGTACAGGGTGGTGGGTGGGGTGTGTACAGGGTGCAGGGTGGGGTGCCGACAGGGTGCTGGGTGAGTGTGTACAGGGTGCTGGGTGTGTGTACTGGGTGCTGGGTGAGTGCGTACAGGGTGCTGGGTGAGTAGTACAGTGTGCTGGGTGAGTGTGTACAGGGCGCTGGGTGGGGTGTGTACAGGGTGCTGGATGGGGTGTGTACAGGGTGCTTTGTGACTGTGTGCAGGGTGGGGTGTGTACAGGGTGCAGGGGGGTGTGTACAGGGTGCTGTGTGGGGTGTGTACAGGGAGCTGCGTGGGGTGTGTACAGGGTGCTGCGTGGGGCGTGTACAGGGTGCTGGGTGAGTGCGTACAGGGTGCTGCGTGGGGTGTGTACAGGGCAATGGGTGGGGTCTGTACAGGGTGCTGGATGGTTTGTGTACAGGGTGCTGGGTGGGGTGTGTACAGGGTGCGGGGTGGGGTGTGTACATGGTGCTGCGTGGGGTGTGTACAGGGTGGTCAGAGAGTGTGTACAGGGTGCTGCGTGTGGTGTGTACAGGGTGCTGCGTGGGGCGTGTACAGGGTGCTGAATGAGTGCGTACAGGGTGCTGCGTGGGGTGTGTACAGGGCAATGGGTGGGGTCTGTACAGGGTGCTCGATGATTTGTGTACAGGGTGCTGTGAGGGGTGTGTACAGGGTGGGGTGTGTACAGGGTGCTGGGTGGGGTGTGTACAGGGTGCTGGGTGGGGTGTGTACAGGGTGCTGTGAGGGGTGTGTACAGGGTGCTGGGTGGGGTGTGTACAGGGTGCTGGGTGACTATGTGCAGGGTGCTGGGTGGGGTGTTACATGGTGCTGCGTGGGGTGTGTACAGGGTGGTCAGAGAGTGTGTACAGGGTGCTGCGTGGGGTGTGTACAGGGCGCTGGATGGTATGTGTATAGGGTGCTGGGTGGGGTGTGTGCAGGGTGCTGGGTGAGTGTGTACAGGGTGCTGGGTGGGGTGTGTACAGGGTGCTGGGTGTGTGTACAGGGTGCGGGGTGTGTGTGTGTGTACTGGGTGCTGGGTGGGATGCCTACAGGGTGCTGGGTGAGTGTGTATAGGGTGCTGGGTGTGTGTACAGGGTGCTGGGTGAGTGCGTACAGGGTGCTGGGTGAGTAGTACAGTGTGCTGGGTGAGTGTGTACAGGGCGCTGGGTGGGGTGTGTACAGGGTGCTGGGTGGGGTGTGTACAGGGTGCTGGGTGAGTGCGTACAGGGTGCTGGGTGAGTGTGTACAGGATGCTGGGTGGGGTGTGTACAGGGTGCTGGGTGGGTGTGTACATGGTGCTGGGTGTATGTACAGGGTGCTGGGTGTGTGTGTGTACAGGGTGCTGGGTGGGGTGTGTACAGGGTGCTGGGTGGGGTGTGTACAGGGTGCTGGGTGTGTGTACAGGGTGCGGGGTGTGTGTGTGTACAGGGTGCTGCATGGGGTGCCTACAGGGTGCTGGGTGAGTGCGTACAGGGTGCTGGGTGAGTGTGTACTGGGTGCCGGGTGGGGTGTGTACAGGGTGGTGGGTGGGGTGTGTACAGGGTGCTGGGTGGGGTGTGTACAGGGTGCTGGGTGTAGGTACAGGGTGCTGGGTGTGTGTGTGTACAGGGTGCTGGGTGGGGTGTGTACAGGGTGCTGGGTGTGTGCACAGGGTGGTGGGTGTGTGTACAGGGTGCGGGGTGTGTGTGTGTACAGGGTGCTGGGTGGGCAGCCTACAGGGTGCTGGGTGAGTGTGTACAGGGTGCTGGGTGTGTGTACAGGGTGCTGGGTGAGTGCGTACAGGGTGCTGGGTGAGTAGTACAGTGTGCTGGGTGAGTGTGTACAGGGCGCTGGGTGAGTAGTACAGTGTGCTGGGGGGTGTGTACAGGGTGCTGTGTGGGGTGTGTACAGGGAGCTGCGTGGGGTGTGTACAGGGTGCTGCGTGGGGCGTGTACAGGGTGCTGGGTGAGTGCGTACAGGGTGCGGTGTGGGGTGTGTACAGGGCAATGGGTGGGGTCTGTACAGGGTGCTGGATGGTTTGTGTACAGGGTGCTGGGTGGGGTGTGTACAGAGTGCGGGGTGGGGTGTGTACAGGGTGCGGGGTGGGGTGTGTACAGGGTGCGGGGTGGGGTGTGTACAGGGTGCTGGGTGACTGTGTGCAGGGTGCTGGGTGGGATGTGTACATGGTGCTGCGTGGGGTGTGTACAGGGTGCTGAATGAGTGTGTACAGGGTGCTGCGTGTGGTGTGTACGGGGTGCTGCGTGGGGCGTGTACAGGGTGCTGAATGAGTGCGTACAGGGTGCTGCGTGGGGTGTGTACAGGGCAATGGGTGGGGTCTGTACAGGGTGCTGGATGGTTTGTGTACAGGGTGCTGTGAGGGGTGTGTACAGGGTGCGGGGTGGGGTGTGTACAGGGTGCTGCGTGGGGTGTGTACAGGGTGGTCAGAGAGTGTGTACAGGGTGCTGCGTGGGGTGTGTACAGTGTGCTGGGTGAGTAGTACAGTGTGCTGGGTGAGTGTGTACAGGGCGCTGGGTGGGGTGTGTACAGGGTGCTGGGTGAGTGCGTACAGGATGCTGACTGGGATGTGTACAGGGTGCTGGGTGAGTGCGTACAGGCTGCTGGGTGAGTGTGTACAGGGTGCTGGGTGGGGTGTGTACAGGGTGCTTTGTGACTGTGTGCAGGGTGCTGGGTGGGGTGTGTACAGGGTGCTGGGGGGTGTGTACAGGGTGCTGTGTGGGGTGTGTACAGGGTGCTGTGTGGGGTGTGTACAGGGTGCTGTGTTGGGTGCGTACAGGGTGCTGCGTGGGGTGTGTACAGGGCAATGGGTGGGGTCTGTACAGGGTGCTGGATTGTTTGTGTACAGGGTGCTGGGTGGGGTGTGTGCAGGGTGCTGGGTGAGTGTGTACAGTGTGCTGGCTGGGGTGTGTACAGGGTGCTGCGTGGGGTCTGTACAGGGTGCTGGGTGGGGTGTGTACAGGGTGCTGGGTGAGTGTGTACAGGGTGCTGGGTGGGGTGTGTACAGGGTGCTGGGTGGGGTGTGTACAGGGTGCTGGATGGTTTGTGTACAGGGTGCTGGGTGGGGTGTGTGCAGGGTGCTGGGTGAGTGCGTACAGCGTGCTGGGTGGGGTGTGTGCAGGGTGTTGGGTGAGTGTGTACAGGGTGCTGGGTGGGGTGCGTACAGGGTGCTGGGTGGGGCGCGTACAGGGTGCTGGGTGAGTGTGTACAGGGTGCTGGGTGGGGTGCGTACAGGGTGCTGAGTGCGATGTGTACAGGGTGCTGGGTGAAGGTGTGTACAGGGTGCTGGGTGAGCATGTACAGGGTGCTGGGGGAGTGTGTACAGGGTGCTGGGTGTGTACAGGGTGTCGGGTGTGTACAGGGTGCCGGGTGTGTACAGGGTGCCGCGTGGGGTGTGCACAGGGTGCTGGGTGAGTGCGTACAGGGTGCTGGGTGAGTGCGTACAGGGTGCTGCGTGGGGTGTGTACAGGGTGCTGGGTGGGGTGAGTACAGGGTTCCGGGTGAGTGCGTACAGGGTGCTGGGTGAGTGTGTACAGGATGCTGGGTGGGGTGTGTACAGGGTGCTGGGTGGGTGTGTACATGGTGCTGGGTGTATGTACAGGGTGCTGGGTGTGTGTGTGTACAGGGTGCTGGGTGGGGTGTGTACAGGGTGCTGGGTGGGGTGTGTACAGGGTGCTGGGTGTGTGTACAGGGTGCGGGGTGTGTGTGTGTACAGGGTGCTGCATGGGGTGCCTACAGGGTGCTGGGTGAGTGCGTACAGGGTGCTGGGTGAGTGTGTACTGGGTGCCGGGTGGGGTGTGTACAGGGTGGTGGGTGGGGTGTGTACAGGGTGCTGGGTGGGGTGTGTACAGGGTGCTGGGTGTAGGTACAGGGTGCTGGGTGTGTGTGTGTACAGGGTGCTGGGTGGGGTGTGTACAGGGTGCTGGGTGTGTGCACAGGGTGGTGGGTGTGTGTACAGGGTGCGGGGTGTGTGTGTGTACAGGGTGCTGGGTGGGCAGCCTACAGGGTGCTGGGTGAGTGTGTACAGGGTGCTGGGTGTGTGTACAGGGTGCTGGGTGAGTGCGTACAGGGTGCTGGGTGAGTAGTACAGTGTGCTGGGTGAGTGTGTACAGGGCGCTGGGTGAGTAGTACAGTGTGCTGGGGGGTGTGTACAGGGTGCTGTGTGGGGTGTGTACAGGGAGCTGCGTGGGGTGTGTACAGGGTGCTGCGTGGGGCGTGTACAGGGTGCTGGGTGAGTGCGTACAGGGTGCTGTGTGGGGTGTGTACAGGGCAATGGGTGGGGTCTGTACAGGGTGCTGGATGGTTTGTGTACAGGGTGCTGGGTGGGGTGTGTACAGAGTGCGGGGTGGGGTGTGTACAGGGTGCGGGGTGGGGTGTGTACAGTGTGCTGGGTGACTGTGTGCAGGGTGCTGGGTGGGATGTGTACATGGTGCTGCGTGGGGTGTGTACAGGGTGGTCAGAGAGTGTGTACAGGGTGCTGCGTGTGGTGTGTACGGGGTGCTGCGTGGGGTGTGTACAGGGTGGTCAGAGAGTGTGTACAGGGTGCTGCGTGTGGTGTGTACGGGGTGCTGTGTGGGGTGTGTACAGGGTGCTGCGTGGGGTGTGTACAGGGCAATGGGTGCGGTCTGCACAGGGTGCTGGATGGTTTGTGTACAGGGTGCTGGGTGGGGTGTGTACAGGGTGCTGGGTGACTATATGCAGGGTGCTGGGTGGGGTGTGTACAGGGTGCTGCGTGGGGTGTGTACAGTGTGCTGGGTGAGTAGTACAGTGTGCTGGGTGAGTGTGTACAGGGCGCTGGGTGGGGTGTGTACAGGGTGCTGGGTGAGTGTGTACAGGATGCTGAGTGGGATGTGTACAGGCTGCTGGGTGAGTGCGTACAGGCTGCTGGGTGAGTGTGTACAGGCTGCTGGGCGAGTGTGTACAGGGTGGGGTGTGTACAGGGTGCTTTATGACTGTGTGCAGGGTGCTGGGTGGGGTGTGTACAGGGTGCTGGATGGTTTGTGTACAGGGTGCTGTGTGGGGTGTGTACAGGGTGCAGGGTGAGTGTGCCCAGGGTGCTGGGTGAGTGTTTACAGGGTGCTGCGTGTGTGTGTACAGGGTGCTGCGTGTGTGTGTACAGGGTGCTGGGTGGGGTGTGCACAGGGTGCTGGGTGTGTGGACAGGGTGCTGCGTGTGTGTGTACAAGGTGCTGCGTGTGTGTGTACAGGGTGCTGGGTGGGGTGTGCACAGGGTGCTGGGTGTGTGGACAGGGTGCTGCGTGTGTGTGTACAGGGTGCTGGGTGTGGTGTGTACAGGGTGCTGGGTGAGCGTGTACAGCTTCCTGTGTGAGTGTGTACTGGGTGAGTGTGTACAGGGTGCTGGGTGAGTGTGTGCAGGGTGCTGGGTGTGTGCACAGGGTGTTGGTTGTGTGTACAGGGTGCGGGGTGTGTGTGTGTACAGGGTGCTGGGTGGGCAGCCTACAGGGTGCTGGGTGAGTGTGTACAGGGTGCTGGGTGTGTGTACAGGGTGCTGGGTGAGTGTGCCCAGGGTGCTGGGTGACTGTGTACAAGGTGCTGCGTGTGTGTGTACAGGGTGCTGGGTGGGGTGTGCACAGGGTGCTGGGTGTGTGGACAGGGTGCTGCGTGTGTGTGTACAGGTTGCTGGGTGTGGTGTGTACAGGGTGCTGGGTGAGCGTGTACAGCTTCCTGTGTGAGTGTGTACTGGGTGAGTGTGTACAGGGTGCTGGGTGAGTGTGTGCAGGGTGCTGGGTGTGTGCACAGGGTGTTGGTTGTGTGTACAGGGTGCGGGGTGTGTGTGTGTACAGGGTGCTGGGTGGGCAGCCTACAGGGTGCTGGGTGAGTGTGTACAGGGTGCTGGGTGTGTGTACAGGGTGCTGGGTGAGTGCGTACAGGGTGCTGGGTGAGTAGTACAGTGTGCTGGGTGAGTGCGTACAGGGCGCTGGGTGGGGTGTGTACAGGGTGCTTTGTGACTGTGTGCAGGTTGCTGGGTGGGGTGTGTACAGGGTGCTGGGGAGTGTGTACAGGGTGCTGAGTGGGGTGTGTACAGGGTGCTGCGTGGGGTGTGTACAGGGTGCTGCGTGGGGCGTGTACAGGGTGCTGGGTGAGTGTGTCCAGGGTGCTGGGTGAGTGTGTACAGGGTGCTGGGTGAGCACGTACAGGGTGCTGGGTGGGGTGTGTACAGGGTGCTGGGTGAGTGTGTACAGGGTGCTGGGTGAGTGTTTACAGGGTGCTGGGTGGGGTGTGTACAGGGTGCTGGGTGAGTGTGTACAGGGTGCTGGGTGAGTGTTTACAGGGTGTTGGGTGCGGTGTGTACAGGGTGCTGGGTGAGTGTGTACAGGGTGCTGGGTGAGTGTTTACAGGGTGTTGGGTGGGGTGTGTACAGGGTGCTGGGTGAGTGTGTACAGGGTGCTGGGTGAGTGTTTACAGGGTGTTGGGTGGGGTGTGTACAGGGTGCTGGGTGAGTGTGCCCAGGGTGCTGTGTGAGTGTGTACTGGGTGCTGGGTGAGTGTGCCCACGGTGCTGGGTGACTGTGTACAGGGTGCTGGGTGAGTGTGTACAGGGTGTTGGGTGCGGTGTGTACAGGGTGCTGGGTGAGTGTGCCCAGGGTGCTGGGTGACTGTGTACAGGGTGCTGCGTGTGTGTGTACAGGGTGCTGGGTGGGGTGTGTACAGGGTGCTGGGTGTGTGTACAGGGTGCTGGGTGGGGTGTGTACAGGGTGCTTTTGGGGTGTGTACAGGGTGCTGGGTGGGGTGTGTACAGGGCGCTGGGTCAGTGTGCCCAGGGTGCTGGGGTGTGTGTGTACAGGGTGCTGGGTGAGTGTGTGCAGGGTGCTGGGTGAGTGCGTGCAGGGTGCTGTGTGAGTGTGTGCAGGGTGCTGGGTGAGTGCGTGCAGGGTGCTGGGTGAGTGTGTGCAGGGTGCTGGGTGAGTGTTTACAGTGTGCTGGGTGGTGTGTGTACAGGGTGCTGGGTGGGGTGTGTACAGGGTGCTTTTGGGGTGTGTACAGGGTGCTGGGTGGGGTGTGTACAGGGTGCTGGGTCAGTGTGCCCAGGGTGCTGGGGTGTGTGTGTACAGGGTGCTGGGTGGGGTGTGTACAGGATGCTGGGTGGGGTGTGTATAGGGTGCTGGGTGGGGTGTGTACAGGGTACGGGGATGGTGTGTACAGGGTGCTGGGTGAGTGTGCCCAGGGTGCTGGGTGGGGTGTGTACAGGGTACTGGGATGGTGTGTACAGGGTGCTGGCTGAGTGTGCCCAGGGTGCTGGGTGAGTCTGTCCAGGGTGCTGGGTGAGTGTGTCCAGGGTGCTGGGTGAGCGCGTACAGGGTGCTGGGTGGGGTGTGTACAGGGTGCTGGGTGAGTGTGTACAGGGTGCTGGGTGAGTGTTTACAGGGTGCTGGGTGGGGTGCGTACTGGGTGCTGGGTGAGTGTTTACAGGGTGGGGTGTGTACAGGGTGCTGGGTGAGTGCTTACAGGGCGCTGGGTGGGGTGTTTACAGGGTGCTGGGTGGGGTGTGTACAGGGTGTTGGGTGGGGTGTGTACAGGGTGCTGGGTGAGTGTGCCCAGGGTGCTGGGTGACTGTGTACAGGGTGCTGCGTGTGTGTGTACAGGGTGCTGGGTGGGGTGTGTACAGGGTGCTGGGTGTGTGTACAGTGTGCTGCGTGTGTGTGTACAGGGTGCTGGGTGTGGTGTGTACAGGGTGCTGGGTGAGCGTGTACAGCTTCCTGTGTGAGTGTGTACTGGGTGAGTGTGTACAGGGTGCTGGGTGAGTGTGTGCAGGGTGCTGGGTGATTGCGTGCAGGGTGCTGGGTGAGTGTGTGCAGGGTGATGGGTGAGTGCGTGCAGGGTGCTGGGTGAGTGTGTGCAGGGTGCTGGGTGAGTGTTTACAGTGTGCTGGGTGGGGTGTGTACAGGGTGCTGGGTGGGGGGAGTCCAGGGTGCTTTTGGGGTGTGTACAGGGTGCTGGGTGGGGTGTGTACAGGGTGCTGGGTGAGTGTGCCCAGGGTGCTGGGGTGTGTGTGTACAGGGTGCTGGGTGAGTGCTTACAGGGTGCTGGGTGGGGTGTGTACAGGGTGCTTGGTGGGGTGTGTACAGGGTGGTCAGAGAGTGTGTCCAGGGTGCTGGGTGAGTGTGTACAGGGTGCTGGGTGAGTGTGTCAAGGGTGCTGGGTGAGTATGTACAGGGTGCTGGGTGACTGTGTACAGGGTGCTGCGTGTGTGTGTACAGGGTGCTGGGTGGGGTGTGTACAGGGTGCTGGGTGAGCGTGTATAGCTTCTTGTGTGAGTGTGTACTGGGTGAGTATGTACAGGGTGCTGGGTGAGTGTGTGCAGGGTGCTGGGTGAGTGCGTGCAGGGTGCTGGGTGAGTGCGTGCAGGGTGCTGGGTGAGTGCGTGCAGGGTGCTGGGTGAGTGTGTGCAGGGTGCTGGGTGAGTGTGCCCAGGGTGCTGGGTGACTGTGTACAGGGTGCTGCGTGTGTGTGTACAGGGTGCTGGGTGGGGTGTGTACAGGGTGCTGGGTGTGTGTACAGGGTGCTGCGTGTGTGTGTACAGGGTGCTGAGTGTGGTGTGTACAGGGTGCTGGGTGAGCGTGTACAGCTTCCTGTGTGAGTGTGTACTGGGTGAGTGTGTACAGGGTGCTGGGTGAGTGTGTACAGGGTGCTGGGTGAGTGCGTGCAGGGTGCTGGGTGAGTGTGTGCAGGGTGCTGGGTGAGTGCGTGCAGGGTGCTGGGTGAGTGTGTGCAGGGTGCTGGGTGAGTGTTTACAGTGTGCTGGGTGGGGTGTGTACAGGGTGCTGGGTGGGGTGTGTACAGGGTGCTTTTGGGGTGTGTACAGGGTGCTGGGTGGGGTGTGTACAGGGTGCTGGGTGAGTGTGCCCAGGGTGCTGGGGTGTGTGTGTACAGGGTGCTGGGTGGGGTGTGTACAGGGTGCTGGGTGGGGTGTGTATAGGGTGCTGGGTGGGGTGTGTACAGGGTACTGGGATGGTGTGTACAGGGTGCTGGGTGAGTGTGCCCAGGGTGCTGGGTGGGGTGTGTACAGGGTACTGGGATGGTGTGTACAGGGTGCTGGCTGAGTGTGTCCAGGGTGCTGGGTGAGTGTGTCCAGGGTGCTGGGTGAGTGTGTCCAGGGTGCTGGGTGAGTGTGTCCAGGGTGCTGGGTGAGCGCGTACAGGGTGCTGGGTGGGGTGTGTACAGGGTGCTGGGTGAGTGTGTACAGGGTGCTGGGTGAGTGTTTACAGGGTGCTGGGTGGGGTGCGTACTGGGTGCTGGGTGAGTGTTTACAGGGTGGGGTGTGTACAGGGTGCTGGGTGAGTGTGTCCAGGGTGCTGGGTGAGTGTGTCCAGGGTGCTGGGTGAGCGCGTACAGGGTGCTGGGTGGGGTGTGTACAGGGTGCTGGGTGAGTGTGTACAGGGTGCTGGGTAAGTGTTTACAGGGTGCTGGGTGGGGTGCGTACTGGGTGCTGGGTGAGCGTTTACAGGGTGGGGTGTGTACAGGGTGCTGGGTGAGTGCTTACAGGGTGCTGGGTGGGGTGTGTACAGGGTGCTGGGTGGGGTGTGTACAGGGTGGTCAGAGAGTGTGTCCAGGGTGCTGGGTGAGTGTGTACAGGGTGCTGGGTGAGCGTGTATAGCTTCCTGTGTGAGTGTGTACTGGGTGAGTGTGTACAGGGTGCTGGGTGAGTGTGTGCAGGGTGCTGGGTGAGTGCGTGCAGGGTGCTGGGTGAGTGTGTGCAGGGTGCTGGGTGAGTGCGTGCAGGGTGCTGGGTGAGTGTGTGCAAGGTGCTGGGTGAACGTGTACAGCTTCCTGTGTGAGTGTGTACTGTGTGAGTGTGTACAGGGTGCTGGGTGAGTGTGTGCAGGGTGCTGGGTGAGTGCGTGCAGGGTGCTGGGTGAGTGTGTGCAGGGTGCTGGGTGAGTGCGTGCAGGGTGCTGGGTGAGTGTGTGCAGGGTGCTGGGTGAGTGTTTACAGTGTGCTGGGTGGTGTTTGTACAGGGTGCTGGGTGGGGTGTGTACAGGGTGCTTTTGGGGTGTGTACAGGGTGCTGGGTGGGGTGTGTACAGGGTGCTGGGTCAGTGTGCCCAGGGTGCTGGGGTGTGTGTGTACAGGGTGCTGGGTGGGGTGTGTACAGGGTGCTGGGTGGGGTGTGTCGGGTGCTGGGTGGGGTGTGTACAGGGTACGGGGATGGTGTGTACACGGTGCTGGGTGAGTGTGCCCAGGGTGCTGGGTGGGGTGTGTACAGGGTACTGGGATGGTGTGTACAGGGTGCTGGCTGAGTGTGCCCAGGGTGCTGGGTGAGTGTGTCCAGGGTGCTGGGTGAGTGTGTCCAGGGTGCTGGGTGAGCGCGTACAGGGTGCTGGGTGGGGTGTGTACAGGGTGCTGGGTGAGTGTTTACAGGGTGCTGGGTGGGGTGCGTACTGGGTGCTGGGTGAGTGTTTACAGGGTGGGGTGTGTACAGGGTGCTGGGTGAGTGCTTACAGGGTGCTGGGTGGGGTGTGTACAGGGTGCTTGGTGGGGTGTGTACAGGGTGGTCAGAGAGTGTGTCCAGGGTGCTGGGTGAGTGTGTACAGGGTGCTGGGTGAGTGTGTCAAGGGTGCTGGGTGAGTGTGTACAGGGTGCTGGGTGACTGTGTACAGGGTGCTGCGTGTGTGTGTACAGGGTGCTGGGTGGGGTGTGTACAGGGTGCTGGGTGAGCGTGTATAGCTTCCTGTGTGAGTGTGTACTGGGTGAGTGTGTACAGGGTGCTGGGTGAGTGTGTGCAGGGTGCTGGGTGAGTGCGTGCAGGGTGCTGGGTGAGTACGTGCAGGGTGCTGGGTGAGTGCGTGCAGGGTGCTGGGTGAGTGTGTGCAGGGTGCTGGGTGAGTGTTTACAGTGTGCTGGGTGGGGTGTGTACAGGGTGCTGGGTGGGGTGTGTACAGGGTGCTTTTGGGGTGTGTACAGGGTGCTGGGTGGGGTGTGTACAGGGTGCTGGGTGAGTGTGCCCAGGGTGCTGGGGTGTGTGTGTACAGGGTGCTGGGTGGGGTGTGTACAGGGTGCTGGGTGGGGTGTGTATAGGGTGCTGAGAGGGGTCTGTACAGGGTACTGGGATGGTGTGTACAGGGTGCCGGGTGAGTGCGTGCAGGGTGCTGGGTGAGTGTGTGCAGGGTGCTGGGTGAGTGTATACAGTGTGCTGGGTGGGGTGTGTACAGGGTGCTGGGTGAGTGCGTACAGGGTGCTGGGTGAGGTGTGTACAGGGTGCTGGGTGGGGTGTGTACAGGGTGCTTTTGGGGTGTGTACAGGGTGCTGGGTGGGGTGTGTACAGGGTGCTGGGTGGGGTGTGTACAGGGTGCTTTTGGGGTGTGTACAGGGTGCTGGGTAGGGTGTGTACAGGGTGCTGGGTGAGTGTGCCCAGGGTGCTGGGGTGTGTGTGTACAGGGTGCTGGGTGGGGTGTGTACAGGGTGCTGGGTGGGGTGTGTATAGGGTGCTGGGTGGGGTGTGTACAGGGTACTGGGATGGTGTGTACAGGGTGCTGGGTGAGTGTGCCCAGGGTGCTGGGTGGGGTGTGTACAGGGTACTGGGATGGTGTGTACAGGGTGCTGGCTGAGTGTGCCCAGGGTGCTGGGTGAGTGTGTCCAGGGTGCTGGGTGAGTGTGTCCAGGGTGCTGGGTGAGCGCGTACAGGGTGCTGGGTGGGGTGTGTACAGGGTGCTGGGTGAGTGTGTAC
This sequence comes from Mustelus asterias, assembly GCF_964213995.1. Taxonomy (NCBI): domain Eukaryota; kingdom Metazoa; phylum Chordata; class Chondrichthyes; order Carcharhiniformes; family Triakidae; genus Mustelus; species Mustelus asterias. The sequence goes on along the minus strand of NC_135826.1, from coordinate 3,205,469 downwards.
AGGGTGCTGGGTGAGTGTTTACAGGGTGCTGGGTGGGGTGCGTACTGGGTGCTGGGTGAGTGTTTACAGGGTGGGGTGTGTACAGGGTGCTGGGTGAGTGCTTACAGGGTGCTGGGTGGGGTGTGTACAGGGTGCCGGTGGGGTGTGTACAGGGTGGTCAGAGAGTGTGTACAGGGTGCTGGGTGGGGTGTGTACAGGGTGCTGGGTGAGCATGTATAGCTTCCTGTGTGAGTGTGTACTGGGTGAGTGTGTACAGGGTGCTGGGTGAGTGTGTGCAGGGTGCTGGGTGAGTGCGTGCAGGGTGCTGGGTGAGTGCGTGCAGGGTGCAGGGTGAGTGTTTACAGTGTGCTGGGTGGGGTGTGTACAGGGTGCTGGGTGAGCGTGTACAGGGTGCTGGGTGAATGTTTACAGGGTGCTGGGTGGGGTGTGTACAGGGTGCTGGGTGAGTGTGTACAGGGTGCTGGGTGAGTGTTTACAGGGTGCTGGGTGGGGTGTGTACAGGGTGTTGGGTGGGGTGTGTACAGGGTGCTGGGTGAGTGTGCCCAGGGTGCTGCGTGTATGTGTTCAGGGTGCTGTGTGTGTGTGTACAGGGTGCTGGGTGGGGTGTGTACAGGGTGCTGGGTGTGTGTACAGGGTGCTGGGTGGGGTGTGTACAGGGTGCTTTTGGGGTGTGTACAGGGTGCTGGGTGGGGTGTGTACAGGGTGCTGGGTGAGTGTGCCCAGGGTGCTGGGGTGTGTGTGTACAGGGTGCTGGGTGGGGTGTGTTCAGGGTGCTGGGTGGGGTGTGTACAGGGTACTGGGATGGTGTGAACAGGGTGCTGGGTGAGTGTGCCCAGGGTTCTGGGTGGGGTGTGTACAGGGTACTGGGATGGTGTGTACAGGGTGCTGGCTGAGTGTGCCCAGGGTGCTGGGTGAGTGTGTCCAGGGTGCTGGGTGAGTGTGTCCAGGGTGCTGGGTGAGCGCATACAGGGTGCTGGGTGGGGTGTGTACAGGGTGCTGGGTGAGTGTGTACAGGGTGCTGGGTGGGGTGTGTACAGGGTGCTGGGTGTGTGTACAGGGTGCTGGGTGGGGTGTGTACAGGGTGCTTTTGGGGTGTGTACAGGGTGCTGGGTGGGGTGTGTACAGGGTGCTGGGTGAGTGTGCCCAGGGTGCTGGGGTGTGTGTGTACAGGGTGCTGGGTGGGGTGTGTACAGGGTGCTGGGTGGGGTGTGTATAGGGTGCTGGGTGGGGTGTGTACAGGGTACGGGGATGGTGTGTACAGGGTGCTGGGTGAGTGTGCCCAGGGTGCTGGGTGGGGTGTGTCCAGGGTACTGGGATGGTGTGTACAGGGTGCTGGCTGAGTGTGCCCAGGGTGCTGGGTGAGTGTGTCCAGGGTGCTGGGTGAGTGTGTCCAGGGTGCTGGGTGAGCGCGTACAGGGTGCTGGGTGGGGCGTGTACAGGGTGCTGGCTGAGTGTGCCCAGGGTGCTGGGTGAGTGTGTCCAGGGTGCTGGGTGAGTGTGTCCAGGGTGCTGGGTGAGCGCGTACAGGGTGCTGGGTGGGGTGTGTACAGGGTGCTGGGTGAGTGTGTACAGGGTGCTGGGTGAGTGTTTACAGGGTGCTGGGTGGGGTGCGTACTTGGTGCTGGTTGAGTGTTTACAGGGTGGGGTGTGTACAGGGTGCTGGGTGAGTGCTTACAGGGTGCTGGGTGAGTGTGTACAGGGTGCTGGGTGAGTGTTCACAGGGTGCTGGGTGGGGTGTGTACAGGGTGTTGGGTGGGGTGTGTACAGGGTGCTGGGTGAGTGTGCCCAGGGTGCTGGGTGTATGTGTACAGGGTGCTGGGTGAGTGTGCCCAGGGTGCTGGGTGACTGTGTACAGGGTGCTGCGTGTGTGTGTACAGGGTGCTGGGTGGGGTGTGTACAGGGTGCTGGGTGTGTGTACAGGGTGCTGGGTGTGTGTACAGGGTGCTGGGTGGGGTGTGTACAGGGTGCTTTTGGGGTGTGTACAGGGTGTTGGGTGGGGTGTGTACAGGGTGCTGGGTGAGTGTGTACAGGGTGCTGGGTGGGGTGTGTACAGGGTGTTGGGTGGGGTGTTTACAGGGTGCTGGGTGGGGTGTGTACAGGGTGCTGGGTGGGGTGTTTACAGGGTGCTGGGTGGGGTGTGTACAGGGTGCTGGGTGGGGTGTTTACAGGGTGCTGGGTGGGATGTGTACAGGGTGTTGGGTGGGGTGTGTACAGGGTGCTGGGTGAGTGTGCCCAGGGTGCTGCGTGTATGTGTACAGGGTGCTGGGTGAGTGTGTACAGGGTGCTGGGTGACTGTGTACAGGGTGCTGCGTGTGTGTGTACAGGGTGCTGGGTGGGGTGTGTACAGGGTGCTGGGTGTGTGTACAGGGTGCTGGGTGGGGTGTGTACAGGGTGCTTTTGGGGTGTGTACAGGGTGCTGGGTGGGGTGTGTACAGGGTGCTGGGTGTGTGTACAGGGTGCTGGGTGGGGTGTGTACAGGGTGCTTTTGGGGTGTGTACAGGGTGCTGGGTGGGGTGTGTACAGGGTGCTGGGTGAGTGTGCCCAGGGTGCTGGGGTGTGTGTGTACAGGGTGCTGGGTGAGTGTGCCCAGGGTGCTGGGTGGGGTGTGTACAGGGTGCTGGGTGGGGTGTGTATTGGGTGCTGGGTGGGGTGTGTACAGGGTACTGGGATGGTGTGTACAGGGTGCTGGGTGAGTGTGCCCAGGGTGCTGGGTGGGGTGTGTCCAGGGTACTGGGATGGTGTGTACAGGGTGCTGGCTGAGTGTGCCCAGGGTGCTGGGTGAGTGTGTCCAGGGTGCTGGGTGAGTGTGTCCAGGGTGCTGCGTGTGTGTGTACAGGGTGCTGGGTGGGGTGTGTACAGGGTGCTGGGTGTGTGTACAGGGTGCTGCGTGTGTGTGTACAGGGTGCTGGGTGTGGTGTGTACAGGGTGCTGGGTGAGCGTGTACAGCTTCCTGTGTGAGTGTGTACTGGGTGAGTGTGTACAGGGTGCTGGGTGAGTGTGTACAGGGTGCTGGGTGAGTGCGGCAGGGTGCTGGGTGAGTGTGTGCAGGGTGCTGGGTGAGTGCGTGCAGGGTGCTGGGTGAGTGTGTGCAGGGTGCTGGGTGAGTGTTTACAGTGTGCTGGGTGGGGTGTGTACAGGGTGCTGGGTGGGGTGTGTACAGGGTGCTTTTGGGGTGTGTACAGGGTGCTGGGTGGGGTGTGTACAGGGTGCTGGGTGAGTGTGCCCAGGGTGCTGGGGTGTGTGTGTACAGGGTGCTGGGTGGGGTGTGTACAGGGTGCTGGGTGGGGTGTTTATAGGGTGCTGGGTGGGGTGTGTACAGGGTACTGGGATGGTGTGTACAGGGTGCTGGGTGAGTGTGCCCAGGGTGCTGGGTGGGGTGTGTACAGGGTACTGGGATGGTGTGTACAGGGTGCTGGCTGAGTGTGTCCAGGGTGCTGGGTGAGTGTGTCCAGGGTGCTGGGTGAGTGTGTCCAGAGTGCTGGGTGAGCGCGTACAGGGTGCTGGGTGGGGTGTGTACAGGGTGCTGGGTGAGTGTGTACAGGGTGCTGGGTGGGTGTATACAGGGTGCTGGGTGGGGTGCGTACTGGGTGCTGGGTGAGTGTTTACAGGGTGGGGTGTGTACAGGGTGCTGGGTGAGTGTGTCCAGGGTGCTGGGTGAGTGTGTCCAGGGTGCTGGGTGAGCGCGTACAGGGTGCTGGGTGGGGTGTGTACAGGGTGCTGGGTGAGTGTGTACAGGGTGCTGGGTGAGTGTTTACAGGGTGCTGGGTGGGGTGCGTACTGGGTGCTGGGTGAGTGTTTACAGGGTGGGGTGTGTACAGGGTGCTGGGTGAGTGCTTACAGGGTGCTGGGTGGGGTGTGTACAGGGTGCTGGGTGGGGTGTGTACAGGGTGGTCAGAGAGTGTGTCCAGGGTGCTGGGTGAGTGTGTACAGGGTGCTGGGTGAGCGTGTATAGCTTCCTGTGTGAGTGTGTACTGGGTGAGTGTGTACAGGGTGCTGGGTGAGTGTGTGCAGGGTGCTGGGTGAGTGCGTGCAGGGTGCTGGGTGAGTGTGTGCAGGGTGCTGGGTGAGTGCGTGCAGGGTGCTGGGTGAGTGTGTGCAAGGTGCTGGGTGAACGTGTACAGCTTCCTGTGTGAGTGTGTACTGTGTGAGTGTGTACAGGGTGCTGGGTGAGTGTGTGCAGGGTGCTGGGTGAGTGCGTGCAGGGTGCTGGGTGAGTGTGTGCAGGGTGCTGGGTGAGTGCGTGCAGGGTGCTGGGTGAGTGTGTGCAGGGTGCTGGGTGAGTGTTTACAGTGTGCTGGGTGGTGTTTGTACAGGGTGCTGGGTGGGGTGTGTACAGGGTGCTTTTGGGGTGTGTACAGGGTGCTGGGTGGGGTGTGTACAGGGTGCTGGGTCAGTGTGCCCAGGGTGCTGGGGTGTGTGTGTACAGGGTGCTGGGTGGGGTGTGTACAGGGTGCTGGGTGGGGTGTGTCGGGTGCTGGGTGGGGTGTGTACAGGGTACGGGGATGGTGTGTACAGGGTGCTGGGTGAGTGTGCCCAGGGTGCTGGGTGGGGTGTGTACAGGGTACTGGGATGGTGTGTACAGGGTGCTGGCTGAGTGTGCCCAGGGTGCTGGGTGAGTGTGTCCAGGGTGCTGGGTGAGTGTGTCCAGGGTGCTGGGTGAGCGCGTACAGGGTGCTGGGTGGGGTGTGTACAGGGTGCTGGGTGAGTGTTTACAGGGTGCTGGGTGGGGTGCGTACTGGGTGCTGGGTGAGTGTTTACAGGGTGGGGTGTGTACAGGGTGCTGGGTGAGTGCTTACAGGGTGCTGGGTGGGGTGTGTACAGGGTGCTTGGTGGGGTGTGTACAGGGTGGTCAGAGAGTGTGTCCAGGGTGCTGGGTGAGTGTGTACAGGGTGCTGGGTGAGTGTGTCAAGGGTGCTGGGTGAGTGTGTACAGGGTGCTGGGTGACTGTGTACAGGGTGCTGCGTGTGTGTGTACAGGGTGCTGGGTGGGGTGTGTACAGGGTGCTGGGTGAGCGTGTATAGCTTCCTGTGTGAGTGTGTACTGGGTGAGTGTGTACAGGGTGCTGGGTGAGTGTGTGCAGGGTGCTGGGTGAGTGTGCCCAGGGTGCTGGGTGAGTACGTGCAGGGTGCTGGGTGAGTGCGTGCAGGGTGCTGGGTGAGTGTGTGCAGGGTGCTGGGTGAGTGTTTACAGTGTGCTGGGTGGGGTGTGTACAGGGTGCTGGGTGGGGTGTGTACAGGGTGCTTTTGGGGTGTGTACAGGGTGCTGGGTGGGGTGTGTACAGGGTGCTGGGTGAGTGTGCCCAGGGTGCTGGGGTGTGTGTGTACAGGGTGCTGGGTGGGGTGTGTACAGGGTGCTGGGTGGGGTGTGTATAGGGTGCTGGGAGGGGTCTGTACAGGGTACTGGGATGGTGTGTACAGGGTGCCGGGTGAGTGCGTGCAGGGTGCTGGGTGAGTGTGTGCAGGGTGCTGGGTGAGTGTATACAGTGTGCTGGGTGGGGTGTGTACAGGGTGCTGGGTGAGTGCGTACAGGGTGCTGGGTGAGGTGTGTACAGGGTGCTGGGTGGGGTGTGTACAGGGTGCTTTTGGGGTGTGTACAGGGTGCTGGGTGGGGTGTGTACAGGGTGCTGGGTGGGGTGTGTACAGGGTGCTTTTGGGGTGTGTACAGGGTGCTGGGTAGGGTGTGTACAGTGTGCTGGGTGAGTGTGCCCAGGGTGCTGGGGTGTGTGTGTACAGGGTGCTGGGTGGGGTGTGTACAGGGTGCTGGGTGGGGTGTGTATAGGGTGCTGGGTGGGGTGTGTACAGGGTACTGGGATGGTGTGTACAGGGTGCTGGGTGAGTGTGCCCAGGGTGCTGGGTGGGGTGTGTACAGGGTACTGGGATGGTGTGTCCAGGGTGCTGGGTGAGTGTGTCCAGGGTGCTGGGTGAGCGCGTACAGGGTGCTGGGTGGGGTGTGTACAGGGTGCTGGGTGAGTGTGTACAGGGTGCTGGGTGAGTGTTTACAGGGTGCTGGGTGGGGTGCGTACTGGGTGCTGGGTGAGTGTTTACAGGGTGGGGTGTGTACAGGGTGCTGGGTGAGTGCTTACAGGGTGCTGGGTGGGGTGTGTACAGGGTGCCGGTGGGGTGTGTACAGGGTGGTCAGAGAGTGTGTACAGGGTGCTGGGTGGGGTGTGTACAGGGTGCTGGGTGAGCATGTATAGCTTCCTGTGTGAGTGTGTACTGGGTGAGTGTGTACAGGGTGCTGGGTGAGTGTGTGCAGGGTGCTGGGTGAGTGCGTGCAGGGTGCTGGGTGAGTGCGTGCAGGGTGCTGGGTGAGTGTTTACAGTGTGCTGGGTGGGGTGTGTACAGGGAGCTGGGTGAGCGTGTACAGGGTGCTGGGTGAGTGTTTACAGGGTGCTGGGTGGGGTGTGTACAGGGTGCTGGGTGAGTGTGTACAGGGTGCTGGGTGAGTGTTTACAGGGTGCTGGGTGGGGTGTGTACAGGGTGTTGGGTGGGGTGTGTACAGGGTGCTGGGTGAGTGCGTGCAGGGTGCTGGGTGAGTGCGTGCAGGGTGCTGGGTGAGTGTGTGCAGGGTGCTGGGTGAGTGTGCCCAGGGTGCTGGGTGACTGTGTACAGGGTGCTGCGTGTGTGTGTACAGGGTGCTGGGTGGGGTGTGTACAGGGTGCTGGGTGTGTGTACAGGGTGCTGCGTGTGTGTGTACAGGGTGCTGAGTGTGGTGTGTACAGGGTGCTGGGTGAGCGTGTACAGCTTCCTGTGTGAGTGTGTACTGGGTGAGTGTGTACAGGGTGCTGGGTGAGTGTGTACAGGGTGCTGGGTGAGTGCGTGCAGGGTGCTGGGTGAGTGTGTGCAGGGTGCTGGGTGAGTGCGTGCAGGGTGCTGGGTGAGTGTGTGCAGGGTGCTGGGTGAGTGTTTACAGTGTGCTGGGTGGGGTGTGTACAGGGTGCTGGGTGGGGTGTGTACAGGGTGCTTTTGGGGTGTGTACAGGGTGCTGGGTGGGGTGTGTACAGGGTGCTGGGTGAGTGTGCCCAGGGTGCTGGGGTGTGTGTGTACAGGGTGCTGGGTGGGGTGTGTACAGGGTGCTGGGTGGGGTGTGTATAGGGTGCTGGGTGGGGTGTGTACAGGGTACTGGGATGGTGTGTACAGGGTGCTGGGTGAGTGTGCCCAGGGTGCTGGGTGGGGTGTGTACAGGGTACTGGGATGGTGTGTACAGGGTGCTGGCTGAGTGTGTCCAGGGTGCTGGGTGAGTGTGTCCAGGGTGCTGGGTGAGTGTGTCCAGGGTGCTGGGTGAGTGTGTCCAGGGTGCTGGGTGAGCGCGTACAGGGTGCTGGGTGGGGTGTGTACAGGGTGCTGGGTGAGTGTGTACAGGGTGCTGGGTGAGTGTTTACAGGGTGCTGGGTGGGGTGCGTACTGGGTGCTGGGTGAGTGTTTACAGGGTGGGGTGTGTACAGGGTGCTGGGTGAGTGTGTCCAGGGTGCTGGGTGAGTGTGTCCAGGGTGCTGGGTGAGCGCGTACAGGGTGCTGGGTGGGGTGTGTACAGGGTGCTGGGTGAGTGTGTACAGGGTGCTGGGTAAGTGTTTACAGGGTGCTGGGTGGGGTGCGTACTGGGTGCTGGGTGAGCGTTTACAGGGTGGGGTGTGTACAGGGTGCTGGGTGAGTGCTTACAGGGTGCTGGGTGGGGTGTGTACAGGGTGCTGGGTGGGGTGTGTACAGGGTGGTCAGAGAGTGTGTCCAGGGTGCTGGGTGAGTGTGTACAGGGTGCTGGGTGAGCGTGTATAGCTTCCTGTGTGAGTGTATACTGGGTGAGTGTGTACAGGGTGCTGGGTGAGTGTGTGCAGGGTGCTGGGTGAGTGCGTGCAGGGTGCTGGGTGAGTGTGTGCAGGGTGCTGGGTGAGTGCGTGCAGGGTGCTGGGTGAGTGTGTGCAAGGTGCTGGGTGAACGTGTACAGCTTCCTGTGTGAGTGTGTACTGTGTGAGTGTGTACAGGGTGCTGGGTGAGTGTGTGCAGGGTGCTGGGTGAGTGCGTGCAGGGTGCTGGGTGAGTGTGTGCAGGGTGCTGGGTGAGTGCGTGCAGGGTGCTGGGTGAGTGTGTGCAGGGTGCTGGGTGAGTGTTTACAGTGTGCTGGGTGGTGTTTGTACAGGGTGCTGGGTGGGGTGTGTACAGGGTGCTTTTGGGGTGTGTACAGGGTGCTGGGTGGGGTGTGTACAGGGTGCTGGGTCAGTGTGCCCAGGGTGCTGGGGTGTGTGTGTACAGGGTGCTGGGTGGGGTGTGTACAGGGTGCTGGGTGGGGTGTGTCGGGTGCTGGGTGGGGTGTGTACAGGGTACGGGGATGGTGTGTACACGGTGCTGGGTGAGTGTGCCCAGGGTGCTGGGTGGGGTGTGTACAGGGTACTGGGATGGTGTGTACAGGGTGCTGGCTGAGTGTGCCCAGGGTGCTGGGTGAGTGTGTCCAGGGTGCTGGGTGAGTGTGTCCAGGGTGCTGGGTGAGCGCGTACAGGGTGCTGGGTGGGGTGTGTACAGGGTGCTGGGTGAGTGTTTACAGGGTGCTGGGTGGGGTGCGTACTGGGTGCTGGGTGAGTGTTTACAGGGTGGGGTGTGTACAGGGTGCTGGGTGAGTGCTTACAGGGTGCTGGGTGGGGTGTGTACAGGGTGCTTGGTGGGGTGTGTACAGGGTGGTCAGAGAGTGTGTCCAGGGTGCTGGGTGAGTGTGTACAGGGTGCTGGGTGAGTGTGTCAAGGGTGCTGGGTGAGTGTGTACAGGGTGCTGGGTGACTGTGTACAGGGTGCTGCGTGTGTGTGTACAGGGTGCTGGGTGGGGTGTGTACAGGGTGCTGGGTGAGCGTGTATAGCTTCCTGTGTGAGTGTGTACTGGGTGAGTGTGTACAGGGTGCTGGGTGAGTGTGTGCAGGGTGCTGGGTGAGTGCGTGCAGGGTGCTGGGTGAGTGTGTGCAGGGTGCTGGGTGAGTGTTTACAGTGTGCTGGGTGGGGTGTGTACAGGGTGCTGGGTGGGGTGTGTACAGGGTGCTTTTGGGGTGTGTACAGGGTGCTGGGTGGGGTGTGTACAGGGTGCTGGGTGAGTGTGCCCAGGGTGCTGGGGTGTGTGTGTACAGGGTGCTGGGTGGGGTGTGTACAGGGTGCTGGGTGGGGTGTGTATAGGGTGCTGGGAGGGGTCTGTACAGGGTACTGGGATGGTGTGTACAGGGTGCCGGGTGAGTGCGTGCAGGGTGCTGGGTGAGTGTGTGCAGGGTGCTGGGTGAGTGTATACAGTGTGCTGGGTGGGGTGTGTACAGGGTGCTGGGTGAGTGCGTACAGGGTTCTGGGTGAGGTGTGTACAGGGTGCTGGGTGGGGTGTGTACAGGGTGCTTTTGGGGTGTGTACAGGGTGCTGGGTGGGGTGTGTACAGGGTGCTGGGTGGGGTGTGTACAGGGTGCTTTTGGGGTGTGTACAGGGTGCTGGGTAGGGTGTGTACAGGGTGCTGGGTGAGTGTGCCCAGGGTGCTGGGGTGTGTGTGTACAGGGTGCTGGGTGGGGTGTGTACAGGGTGCTGGGTGGGGTGTGTATAGGGTGCTGGGTGGGGTGTGTACAGGGTACTGGGATGGTGTGTACAGGGTGCTGGGTGAGTGTGCCCAGGGTGCTGGGTGGGGTGTGTACAGGGTACTGGGATGGTGTGTACAGGGTGCTGGCTGAGTGTGCCCAGGGTGCTGGGTGAGTGTGTCCAGGGTGCTGGGTGAGTGTGTCCAGGGTGCTGGGTGAGCGCGTACAGGGTGCTGGGTGGGGTGTGTACAGGGTGCTGGGTGAGTGTGTACAGGGTGCTGGGTGAGTGTTTACAGGGTGCTGGGTGGGGTGCGTACTGGGTGCTGGGTGAGTGTTTACAGGGTGGGGTGTGTACAGGGTGCTGGGTGAGTGCTTACAGGGTGCTGGGTGGGGTGTGTACAGGGTGCCGGTGGGGTGTGTACAGGGTGGTCAGAGAGTGTGTACAGGGTGCTGGGTGGGGTGTGTACAGGGTGCTGGGTGAGCATGTATAGCTTCCTGTGTGAGTGTGTACTGGGTGAGTGTGTACAGGGTGCTGGGTGAGTGTGTGCAGGGTGCTGGGTGAGTGCGTGCAGGGTGCTGGGTGAGTGCGTGCAGGGTGCTGGGTGAGTGTTTACAGTGTGCTGGGTGGGGTGTGTACAGGGTGCTGGGTGAGCGTGTACAGGGTGCTGGGTGAGTGTTTACAGGGTGCTGGGTGGGGTGTGTACAGGGTGCTGGGTGAGTGTGTACAGGGTGCTGGGTGAGTGTTTACAGGGTGCTGGGTGGGGTGTGTACAGGGTGTTGGGTGGGGTGTGTACAGGGTGCTGGGTGAGTGTGCCCAGGGTGCTGCGTGTATGTGTTCAGGGTGCTGTGTGTGTGTGTACAGGGTGCTGGGTGGGGTGTGTACAGGGTGCTGGGTGTGTGTACAGGGTGCTGGGTGGGGTGTGTACAGGGTGCTTTTGGGGTGTGTACAGGGTGCTGGGTGGGGTGTGTACAGGGTGCTGGGTGAGTGTGCCCAGGGTGCTGGGGTGTGTGTGTACAGGGTGCTGGGTGGGGTGTGTACAGGGTACTGGGATGGTGTGAACAGGGTGCTGGGTGAGTGTGCCCAGGGTTCTGGGTGGGGTGTGTACAGGGTACTGGGATGGTGTGTACAGGGTGCTGGCTGAGTGTGCCCAGGGTGCTGGGTGAGTGTGTCCAGGGTGCTGGGTGAGTGTGTCCAGGGTGCTGGGTGAGCGCATACAGGGTGCTGGGTGGGGTGTGTACAGGGTGCTGGGTGAGTGTGTACAGGGTGCTGGGTGGGGTGTGTACAGGGTGCTGGGTGTGTGTACAGGGTGCTGGGTGGGGTGTGTACAGGGTGCTTTTGGGGTGTGTACAGGGTGCTGGGTGGGGTGTGTACAGGGTGCTGGGTGAGTGTGCCCAGGGTGCTGGGGTGTGTGTGTACAGGGTGCTGGGTGGGGTGTGTACAGGGTGCTGGGTGGGGTGTGTATAGGGTGCTGGGTGGGGTGTGTACAGGGTGCTGGGTGGGGTGTGTACAGGGTACTGGGATGGTGTGTACAGGGTGCTGGGTGAGTGTGCCCAGGGTGCTGGGTGGGGTGTGTCCAGGGTACTGGGATGGTGTGTACAGGGTGCTGGCTGAGTGTGCCCAGGGTGCTGGGTGAGTGTGTCCAGGGTGCTGGGTGAGCGCGTACAGGGTGCTGGGTGGGGCGTGTACAGGGTGCTGGCTGAGTGTGCCCAGGGTGCTGGGTGAGTGTGTCCAGGGTGCTGGGTGAGTGTGTCCAGGGTGCTGGGTGAGCGCGTACAGGGTGCTGGGTGGGGTGTGTACAGGGTGCTGGGTGAGTGTGTACAGGGTGCTGGGTGAGTGCTTACAGGGTGCTGGGTGGGGTGCGTACTTGGTGCTGGTTGAGTGTTTACAGGGTGGGGTGTGTACAGGGTGCTGGGTGAGTGCTTACAGGGTGCTGGGTGAGTGTGTACAGGGTGCTGGGTGAGTGTTCACAGGGTGCTGGGTGGGGTGTGTACAGGGTGTTGGGTGGGGTGTGTACAGGGTGCTGGGTGAGTGTGCCCAGGGTGCTGGGTGTATGTGTACAGGGTGCTGGGTGAGTGTGTACAGGGTGCTGCGTGTGTGTGTACAGGGTGCTGGGTGAGTGTGCCCAGGGTGCTGGGTGACTGTGTACAGGGTGCTGCGTGTGTGTGTACAGGGTGCTGGGTGGGGTGTGTACAGGGTGCTGGGTGTGTGTACAGGGTGCTGGGTGTGTGTACAGGGTGCTGGGTGGGGTGTGTACAGGGTGCTTTTGGGGTGTGTACAGGGTGTTGGGTGGGGTGTGTACAGGGTGCTGGGTGAGTGTGTACAGGGTGCTGGGTGGGGTGTGTACAGGGTGTTGGGTGGGGTGTTTACAGGGTGCTGGGTGGGGTGTGTACAGGGTGCTGGGTGGGGTGTTTACAGGGTGCTGGGTGGGGTGTGTACAGGGTGCTGGGTGGGGTGTTTACAGGGTGCTGGGTGGGGTGTGTACAGGGTGTTGGGTGGGGTGTGTACAGGGTGCTGGGTGAGTGTGCCCAGGGTGCTGCGTGTATGTGTACAGGGTGCTGGGTGAGTGTGTACAGGGTGCTGGGTGACTGTGTACAGGGTGCTGCGTGTGTGTGTACAGGGTGCTGGGTGGGGTGTGTACAGGGTGCTGGGTGTGTGTACAGGGTGCTGGGTGGGGTGTGTACAGGGTGCTTTTGGGGTGTGTACAGGGTGCTGGGTGGGGTGTGTACAGGGTGCTGGGTGAGTGTGCCCAGGGTGCTGGGGTGTGTGTGTACAGGGTGCTGGGTGAGTGTGCCCAGGGTGCTGGGTGGGGTGTGTACAGGGTGCTGGGTGGGGTGTGTATTGGGTGCTGGGTGGGGTGTGTACAGGGTACTGGGATGGTGTGTACAGGGTGCTGGGTGAGTGTGCCCAGGGTGCTGGGTGGGGTGTGTCCAGGGTACTGGGATGGTGTGTACAGGGTGCTGGCTGAGTGTGCCCAGGGTGCTGGGTGAGTGTGTCCAGGGTGCTGGGTGAGTGTGTCCAGGGTGCTGCGTGTGTGTGTACAGGGTGCTGGGTGGGGTGTGTACAGGGTGCTGGGTGTGTGTACAGGGTGCTGCGTGTGTGTGTACAGGGTGCTGGGTGTGGTGTGTACAGGGTGCTGGGTGAGCGTGTACAGCTTCCTGTGTGAGTGTGTACTGGGTGAGTGTGTACAGGGTGCTGGGTGAGTGTGTACAGGGTGCTGGGTGAGTGCGGCAGGGTGCTGGGTGAGTGTGTGCAGGGTGCTGGGTGAGTGCGTGCAGGGTGCTGGGTGAGTGTGTGCAGGGTGCTGGGTGAGTGTTTAGTGTGCTGGGTGGGGTGTGTACAGGGTGCTGGGTGGGGTGTGTACAGGGTGCTTTTGGGGTGTGTACAGGGTGCTGGGTGGGGTGTGTACAGGGTGCTGGGTGAGTGTGCCCAGGGTGCTGGGGTGTGTGTGTACAGGGTGCTGGGTGGGGTGTGTACAGGGTGCTGGGTGGGGTGTTTATAGGGTGCTGGGTGGGGTGTGTACAGGGTACTGGGATGGTGTGTACAGGGTGCTGGGTGAGTGTGCCCAGGGTGCTGGGTGGGGTGTGTACAGGGTACTGGGATGGTGTGTACAGGGTGCTGGCTGAGTGTGTCCAGGGTGCTGGGTGAGTGTGTCCAGGGTGCTGGGTGAGTGTGTCCAGGGTGCTGGGTGAGCGCGTACAGGGTGCTGGGTGGGGTGTGTACAGGGTGCTGGGTGAGTGTGTACAGGGTGCTGGGTGGGTGTTTACAGGGTGCTGGGTGGGGTGCGTACTGGGTGCTGGGTGAGTGTTTACAGGGTGGGGTGTGTACAGGGTGCTGGGTGAGTGTGTCCAGGGTGCTGGGTGAGTGTGTCCAGGGTGCTGGGTGAGCGCGTACAGGGTGCTGGGTGGGGTGTGTACAGGGTGCTGGGTGAGTGTGTACAGGGTGCTGGGTGAGTGTTTACAGGGTGCTGGGTGGGGTGCGTACTGGGTGCTGGGTGAGTGTTTACAGGGTGGGGTGTGTACAGGGTGCTGGGTGAGTGCTTACAGGGTGCTGGGTGGGGTGTGTACAGGGTGCTGGGTGGGGTGTGTACAGGGTGGTCAGAGAGTGTGTCCAGGGTGCTGGGTGAGTGTGTACAGGGTGCTGGGTGAGCGTGTATAGCTTCCTGTGTGAGTGTGTACTGGGTGAGTGTGTACAGGGTGCTGGGTGAGTGTGTGCAGGGTGCTGGGTGAGTGCGTGCAGGGTGCTGGGTGAGTGTGTGCAGGGTGCTGGGTGAGTGCGTGCAGGGTGCTGGGTGAGTGTGTGCAAGGTGCTGGGTGAACGTGTACAGCTTCCTGTGTGAGTGTGTACTGTGTGAGTGTGTACAGGGTGCTGGGTGAGTGTGTGCAGGGTGCTGGGTGAGTGCGTGCAGGGTGCTGGGTGAGTGTGTGCAGGGTGCTGGGTGAGTGCGTGCAGGGTGCTGGGTGAGTGTGTGCAGGGTGCTGGGTGAGTGTTTACAGTGTGCTGGGTGGTGTTTGTACAGGGTGCTGGGTGGGGTGTGTACAGGGTGCTTTTGGGGTGTGTACAGGGTGTTGGGTGGGGTGTGTACAGGGTGCTGGGTCAGTGTGCCCAGGGTGCTGGGGTGTGTGTGTACAGGGTGCTGGGTGGGGTGTGTACAGGGTGCTGGGTGGGGTGTGTCGGGTGCTGGGTGGGGTGTGTACAGGGTACGGGGATGGTGTGTACAGGGTGCTGGGTGAGTGTGCCCAGGGTGCTGGGTGGGGTGTGTACAGGGTACTGGGATGGTGTGTACAGGGTGCTGGCTGAGTGTGCCCAGGGTGCTGGGTGAGTGTGTCCAGGGTGCTGGGTGAGTGTGTCCAGGGTGCTGGGTGAGCGCGTACAGGGTGCTGGGTGGGGTGTGTACAGGGTGCTGGGTGAGTGTTTACAGGGTGCTGGGTGGGGTGCGTACTGGGTGCTGGGTGAGTGTTTACAGGGTGGGGTGTGTACAGGGTGCTGGGTGAGTGCTTACAGGGTGCTGGGTGGGGTGTGTACAGGGTGCTTGGTGGGGTGTGTACAGGGTGGTCAGAGAGTGTGTCCAGGGTGCTGGGTGAGTGTGTACAGGGTGCTGGGTGAGTGTGTCAAGGGTGCTGGGTGAGTGTGTACAGGGTGCTGGGTGACTGTGTACAGGGTGCTGCGTGTGTGTGTACAGGGTGCTGGGTGGGGTGTGTACAGGGTGCTGGGTGAGCGTGTATAGCTTCCTGTGTGAGTGTGTACTGGGTGAGTGTGTACAGGGTGCTGGGTGAGTGTGTGCAGGGTGCTGGGTGAGTGTGCCCAGGGTGCTGGGTGAGTACGTGCAGGGTGCTGGGTGAGTGCGTGCAGGGTGCTGGGTGAGTGTGTGCAGGGTGCTGGGTGAGTGTTTACAGTGTGCTGGGTGGGGTGTGTACAGGGTGCTGGGTGGGGTGTGTACAGGGTGCTTTTGGGGTGTGTACAGGGTGCTGGGTGGGGTGTGTACAGGGTGCTGGGTGAGTGTGCCCAGGGTGCTGGGGTGTGTGTGTACAGGGTGCTGGGTGGGGTGTGTACAGGGTGCTGGGTGGGGTGTGTATAGGGTGCTGGGAGGGGTCTGTACAGGGTACTGGGATGGTGTGTACAGGGTGCCGGGTGAGTGCGTGCAGGGTGCTGGGTGAGTGTGTGCAGGGTGCTGGGTGAGTGTATACAGTGTGCTGGGTGGGGTGTGTACAGGGTGCTGGGTGAGTGCGTACAGGGTGCTGGGTGAGGTGTGTACAGGGTGCTGGGTGGGGTGTGTACAGGGTGCTTTTGGGGTGTGTACAGGGTGCTGGGTGGGGTGTGTACAGGGTGCTGGGTGGGGTGTGTACAGGGTGCTTTTGGGGTGTGTACAGGGTGCTGGGTAGGGTGTGTACAGTGTGCTGGGTGAGTGTGCCCAGGGTGCTGGGGTGTGTGTGTACAGGGTGCTGGGTGGGGTGTGTACAGGGTGCTGGGTGGGGTGTGTATAGGGTGCTGGGTGGGGTGTGTACAGGGTACTGGGATGGTGTGTACAGGGTGCTGGGTGAGTGTGCCCAGGGTGCTGGGTGGGGTGTGTACAGGGTACTGGGATGGTGTGTCCAGGGTGCTGGGTGAGTGTGTCCAGGGTGCTGGGTGAGCGCGTACAGGGTGCTGGGTGGGATGTGTACAGGGTGCTGGGTGAGTGTGTACAGGGTGCTGGGTGAGTGTTTACAGGGTGCTGGGTGGGGTGCGTCCTGGGTGCTGGGTGAGTGTTTACAGGGTGGGGTGTGTACAGGGTGCTGGGTGAGTGCTTACAGGGTGCTGGGTGGGGTGTGTACAGGGTGCCGGTGGGGTGTGTACAGGGTGGTCAGAGAGTGTGTACAGGGTGCTGGGTGGGGTGTGTACAGGGTGCTGGGTGAGCATGTATAGCTTCCTGTGTGAGTGTGTACTGGGTGAGTGTGTACAGGGTGCTGGGTGAGTGTGTGCAGGGTGCTGGGTGAGTGCGTGCAGGGTGCTGGGTGAGTGCGTGCAGGGTGCTGGGTGAGTGTTTACAGTGTGCTGGGTGGGGTGTGTACAGGGAGCTGGGTGAGTGTTTACAGGGTGCTGGGTGGGGTGTGTACAGGGTGCTGGGTGAGTGTGTACAGGGTGCTGGGTGAGTGTTTACAGGGTGCTGGGTTGGGTGTGTACAGGGTGTTGGGTGAGTGTTTACAGGGTGCTGGGTGGGGTGTGTACAGGGTGCTGGGTGAGTGTGTACAGGGTGCTGGGTGAGTGTTTACAGGGTGCTGGGTTGGGTGTGTACAGGGTGCTGGGTGAGTGTTTACAGGGTGCTGGGTGGGGTGTGTACAGGGTGCTGGGTGAGTGTGTACAGGGTGCTGGGTGAGTGTTTACAGGGTGCTGGGTTGGGTGTGTACAGGGTGTTGGGTGGGGTGTGTACAGGGTGCTGGGTGAGTGTGCCCAGGGTGCTGCGTGTATGTGTTCAGGGTGCTGTGTGTGTGTGTACAGGGCGCTGGGTGAGTGTGCCCAGGGTGCTGGGGTGTGTGTGTACAGGGTGCTGGGTGTGTGTACAGGGTGCTGGGTGGGGTGTGTACAGGGTGCTTTTGGGGTGTGTACAGGGTGCTGGGTGGGGTGTGTACAGGGTGCTGGGTGAGTGTGCCCAGGGTGCTGGGGTGTGTGTGTACAGGGTGCTGGGTGGGGTGTGTATAGGGTGCTGGGTGGGGTGTGTACAGGGTACTGGGATGGTGTGAACAGGGTGCTGGGTGAGTGTGCCCAGGGTTCTGGGTGGGGTGTGTACAGGGTACTGGGATGGTGTGTACAGGGTGCTGGCTGAGTGTGTCCAGGGTGCTGGGTGAGCGCATACAGGGTGCTGGGTGGGGTGTGTACAGGGTGCTGGGTGAGTGTGTACAGGGTGCTGGGTGGGGTGTGTACAGGGTGCTGGGTGTGTGTACAGGGTGCTGGGTGGGGTGTGTACAGGGTGCTTTTGGGGTGTGTACAGGGTGCTGGGTGGGGTGTGTACAGGGTGCTGGGTGAGTGTGCCCAGGGTGCTGGGGTGTGTGTGTACAGGGTGCTGGGTGGGGTGTGTACAGGGTGCTGGGTGGGGTGTGTATAGGGTGCTGGGTGGGGTGTGTACAGGGTACTGGGATGGTGTGTACAGGGTGCTGGGTGAGTGTGCCCAGGGTGCTGGGTGGGGTGTGTCCAGGGTACTGGGATGGTGTGTACAGGGTGCTGGCTGAGTGTGCCCAGGGTGCTGGGTGAGTGTGTCCAGGGTGCTGGGTGAGCGCGTACAGGGTGCTGGGTGGGGTGTGTACAGGGTGCTGGGTGAGTGTGTACAGGGTGCTGGGTGAGTGTTTACAGGGTGCTGGGTGGGGTGCGTACTTGGTGCTGGTTGAGTGTTTACAGGGTGGGGTGTGTACAGGGTGCTGGGTGAGTGCTTACAGGCCGCTGGGTGGGGTGTTTACAGGGTGTTGGGTGGGGTGTGTACAGGGTGTTGGGTGGGGTGTGTACAGGGTGCTGGGTGAGTGTGTACAGGGTGCTGGGTGAGTGTTTACAGGGTGCTGGGTGGGGTGTGTACAGGGTGTTGGGTGGGGTGTGTACAGGGTGTTGGGTGGGGTGTGTACAGGGTGCTGGGTGAGTGTGTACAGGGTGCTGGGTGGGGTGTGTACAGGGTGCTGGGTGAGTGTGCCCAGGGTGCTGCGTGTATGTGTACAGGGTGCTGGGTGAGTGTGTACAGGGTGCTGGGTGGAGTGTGTACAGGGTGCTGGGTGGGGTGTGTACAGGGTGTTGGGTGGGGTGTGTACAGGGTGCTGGGTGAGTGTGCCCAGGGTGCTGCGTGTATGTGTACAGGGTGCTGGGTGAGTGTGCCCAGGGTGCTGGGTGACTGTGTACAGGGTGCTGGGTGTGTGTACAGGGTGCTGGGTGAGCGCGTACAGGGTGCTGGGTGAGCGCGTACAGGGTGCTGGGTGAGTGTGTACAGGGTGCTGGGTGAGTGTTTACAGGGTGCTGGGTGGGGTGTGTACAGGGTGTTGGGTGGGGTGTGTACAGGGTGTTGGGTGGGGTGTGTACAGGGTGCTGGGTGAGTGTGCCCAGGGTGCTGCGTGTATGTGTACAGGGTGCTGGGTGAGTGTGCCCAGGGTGCTGGGTGACTGTGTACAGGGTGCTGGGTGGGGTGTGTACAGGGTGTTGGGTGGGGTGTGTACAGGGTGCTGGGTGAGTGTGTACAGGGTGCTGCGTGTGTGTGTACAGGGTGCTGGGTGGGGTGTGTACAGAGTGCTGGGTGTGTGTACAGGGTGCTGGGTGGGGTGTGTACAGGGTGCTTTTGGGGTGTGTACAGGGTGCTGGGTGGGGTGTGTACAGGGTGCTGGGTGAGTGTGTACAGGGTGCTGGGTGGGGTGTGTACAGGGTGTTGGGTGCGGTGTGTACAGGGTGCTGGCTGAGTGTGCCCAGGGTGCTGGGTGTATGTGTACAGGGTGCTGGGTGAGTGTGCCCAGGGTGCTGGGTGACTGTGTACAGGGTGCTGCGTGTGTGTGTACAGGGTGCTGGGTGAGTGTGTACAGGGTGCTGGGTGGGGTGTGTACAGGGTGTTGGGTGGGGTGTGTACAGGGTGCTGGGTGAGTGTGCCCAGGGTGCTGGGTGACTGTGTACAGGGTGCTGCGTGTGTGTGTACAGGGTGCTGGGTGGGGTGTGTACAGGGTGCTGGGTGTGTGTACAGGGTGCTGGGTGGGGTGTGTACAGGGTGCTTTTGGGGTGTGTACAGGGTGCTGGGTGGGGTGTGTACAGGGTGCTGGGTGAGTGTGCCCAGGGTGCTGGGGTGTGTGTGTACAGGGTGCTGGGTGGGGTGTGTACAGGGTGCAGGATGGGGTGTGTATTGGGTGCTGGGTGGGGTGTGTACAGGGTACTGGGATGGTGTGTACAGGGTGCTGGCTGAGTGTGCCCAGGGTGCTGGGTGAGTGTGTCCAGGGTGCTGGGTGAGTGTGTCCAGGGTGCTGGGTGAGTGTGTCCAGGGTGCTGGGTGAGTGTGTCCAGGGTGCTGGGTGAGCGCGTACAGGGTGCTGGGTGGGGTGTGTACAGGGTGCTGGGTGAGTGTGTACAGGGTGCTGGGTGAGTGTTTACAGGGTGCTGGGTGGGGTGCGTACTGGGTGCTGGGTGAGTGTTTACAGGGTGGGGTGTGTACAGGGTGCTGGGTGAGTGCTTACAGGGCGCTGGGTGGGGTGTTTACAGGGTGCTGGGTGGGGTGTGTACAGGGTGTTGGGTGGGGTGTGTACAGGGTGCTGGGTGAGTGTGTACAGGGTGCTGGGTGAGTGTTTACAGGGTGCTGGGTGGGGTGTGTACAGGGTGTTGGGTGGGGTGTGTACAGGGTGCTGGGTGAGTGTGCCCAGGGTGCTGCGTGTATGTGTACAGGGTGCTGCGTGTGTGTGTACAGGGTGCTGGGTGGGGTGTGTACAGGGTGTTGGGTGGGGTGTGTACAGGGTGCTGGGTGAGTGTGCCCAGGGTGCTGGGTGACTGTGTACAGGGTGCTGCGTGTGTGTGTACAGGGTGCTGGGTGGGGTGTGTACAGGGTGCTGGGTGTGTGTACAGTGTGCTGCGTGTGTGTGTACAGGGTGCTGGGTGTGGTGTGTACAGGGTGCTGGGTGAGCGTGTACAGCTTCCTGTGTGAGTGTGTACTGGGTGAGTGTGTACAGGGTGCTGGGTGAGTGTGTGCAGGGTGCTGGGTGAGTGCGTGCAGGGTGCTGGGTGAGTGTGTGCAGGGTGCTGGGTGAGTGCGTGCAGGGTGCTGGGTGAGTGTGTGCAGGGTGCTGGGTGAGTGTTTACAGTGTGCTGGGTGGGGTGTGTACAGGGTGCTGGGTGGGGGGAGTACAGGGTGCTTTTGGGGTGTGTACAGGGTGCTGGGTGGGGTGTGTACAGGGTGCTGGGTGAGTGTGCCCAGGGTGCTGGGGTGTGTGTGTACAGGGTGCTGGGTGAGTGCTTACAGGGTGCTGGGTGGGGTGTGTACAGGGTGCTTGGTGGGGTGTGTACAGGGTGGTCAGAGAGTGTGTCCAGGGTGCTGGGTGAGTGTGAACAGGGTGCTGGGTGAGTGTGTCAAGGGTGCTGGGTGAGTATGTACAGGGTGCTGGGTGACTGTGTACAGGGTGCTGCGTGTGTGTGTACAGGGTGCTGGGTGGGGTGTGTACAGGGTGCTGGGTGAGCGTGTATAGCTTCTTGTGTGAGTGTGTACTGGGTGAGTATGTACAGGGTGCTGGGTGAGTGTGTGCAGGGTGCTGGGTGAGTGCGTGCAGGGTGCTGGGTGAGTGCGTGCAGGGTGCTGGGTGAGTGCGTGCAGGGTGCTGGGTGAGTGTGTGCAGGGTGCTGGGTGAGTGTGCCCAGGGTGCTGGGTGACTGTGTACAGGGTGCTGCGTGTGTGTGTACAGGGTGCTGGGTGGGGTGTGTACAGGGTGCTGGGTGTGTGTACAGGGTGCTGCGTGTGTGTGTACAGGGTGCTGAGTGTGGTGTGTACAGGGTGCTGGGTGAGCGTGTACAGCTTCCTGTGTGAGTGTGTACAGGGTGAGTGTGTACAGGGTGCTGGGTGAGTGTGTACAGGGTGCTGGGTGAGTGCGTGCAGGGTGCTGGGTGAGTGCGTGCAGGGTGCTGGGTGAGTGCGTGCAGGGTGCTGGGTGAGTGTGTGCAGGGTGCTGTGTGAGTGTTTACAGTGTGCTGGGTGGGGTGTGTACAGGGTGCTCGGTGGGGTGGCTACAGGGTGCTTTTGGGGTGTGTACAGGGTGCTGGGTGGGGTGTGTACAGGGTGCTGGGTGAGTGTGCCCAGGGTGCTGGGGTGTGTGTGTACAGGGTGCTGGGTGGGGTGTGTACAGGGTGCTGGGTGGGGTGTGTATAGGGTGCTGGGTGGGGTGTGTACAGGGTACTGGGATGGTGTGTACAGGGTGCTGGGTGAGTGTGCCCAGGGTGCTGGGTGGGGTGTGTACAGGGTACTGGGATGGTGTGTACAGGGTGCTGGCTGAGTGTGTCCAGGGTGCTGGGTGAGTGTGTCCAGGGTGCTGGGTGAGTGTGTCCAGGGTGCTGGGTGAGCGCGTACAGGGTGCTGGGTGGGGTGTGTACAGGGTGCTGGGTGAGTGTGTGCAGGGTGCTGGGTGAGTGTTTACAGGGTGCTGGGTGGGGTGCGTACTGGGTGCTGGGTGAGTGTTTACAGGGTGGGGTGTGTACAGGGTGCTGGGTGAGTGTGTCCAGGGTGCTGGGTGAGTGTGTCCAGGGTGCTGGGTGAGCGCGTACAGGGTGCTGGGTGGGGTGTGTACAGGGTGCTGGGTGAGTGTTTACAGGGTGCTGGGTGGGGTGCGTACTGGGTGCTGGGTGAGTGTTTACAGGGTGGGGTGTGTACAGGGTGCTGGGTGAGTGCTTACAGGGTGCTGGGTGGGGTGTGTACAGGGTGCTGGGTGGGGTGTGTACAGGGTGGTCAGAGAGTGTGTCCAGGGTGCTGGGTGAGTGTGTACAGGGTGCTGGGTGAGCGTGTATAGCTTCCTGTGTGAGTGTGTACTGGGTGAGTGTGTACAGGGTGCTGGGTGAGTGTGTGCAGGGTGCTGGGTGAGTGCGTGCAGGGTGCTGGGTGAGTGTGTGCAGGGTGCTGGGTGAGTGCGTGCAGGGTGCTGGGTGAGTGTGTGCAAGGTGCTGGGTGAACGTGTACAGCTTCCTGTGTGAGTGTGTACTGGGTGAGTGTGTACAGGGTGCTGGGTGAGTGTGTGCAGGGTGCTGGGTGAGTGCGTGCAGGGTGCTGGGTGAGTGTGTGCAGGGTGCTGGGTGAGTGCGTGCAGGGTGCTGGGTGAGTGTGTGCAGGGTGCTGGGTGAGTGTTTACAGTGTGCTGGGTGGTGTGTGTACAGGGTGCTGGGTGGGGTGTGTACAGGGTGCTTTTGGGGTGTGTACAGGGTGCTGGGTGGGGTGTGTACAGGGTGCTGGGTCAGTGTGCCCAGGGTGCTGGGGTGTGTGTGTACAGGGTGCTGGGTGGGGTGTGTACAGGGTGCTGGGTGGGGTGTGTATAGGGTGCTGGGTGGGGTGTGTACAGGGTACGGGGATGGTGTGTACAGGGTGCTGGGTGAGTGTGCCCAGGGTGCTGGGTGGGGTGTCTACAGGGTACTGGGATGGTGTGTACAGGGTGCTGGCTGAGTGTGCCCAGGGTGCTGGGTGAGTGTGTCCAGGGTGCTGGGTGAGTGTGTCCAGCCTGCTGGGTGAGCGCGTACAGGGTGCTGGGTGGGGTGTGTACAGGGTGCTGGGTGAGTGTTTACAGGGTGCTGGGTGGGGTGCGTACTGGGTGCTGGGTGAGTGTTTACAGGGTGGGGTGTGTACAGGGTGCTGGGTGAGTACTTACAGGGTGCTGGGTGGGGTGTGTACAGGGTGCTTGGTGGGGTGTGTACAGGGTGGTCAGAGAGTGTGTCCAGGGTGCTGGGTGAGTGTGTCAAGGGTGCTGGGTGAGTGTGTACAGGGTGCTGGGTGACTGTGTACAGGGTGCTGCGTGTGTGTGTACAGGGTGCTGGGTGGGGTGTGTACAGGGTGCTGGGTGAGCGTGTATAGCTTCCTGTGTGAGTGTGTACTGGGTGAGTGTGTACAGGGTGCTGGGTGAGTGTGTGCAGGGTGCTGGGTGAGTGCGTGCAGGGTGCTGGGTGAGTGCGTGCAGGGTGCTGGGTGAGTGCGTGCAGGGTGCTGGGTGAGTGTGTGCAGGGTGCTGGGTGAGTGTTTACAGTGTGCTGGGTGGGGTGTGTACAGGGTGCTGGGTGGGGTGTGTACAGGGTGCTTTTGGGGTGTGTACAGGGTGCTGGGTGGGGTGTGTACAGGGTGCTGGGTGAGTGTGCCCAGGGTGCTGGGGTGTGTGTGTACAGGGTGCTGGGTGGGGTGTGTACAGGGTGCTGGGTGGGGTGTGTATAGGGTGCTGGGAGGGGTCTGTACAGGGTACTGGGATGGTGTGTACAGGGTGCCGGGTGAGTGCGTGCAGGGTGCTGGGTGAGTGTGTGCAGGGTGCTGGGTGAGTGTATACAGTGTGCTGGGTGGGGTGTGTACAGGGTGCTGGGTGAGTGCGTACAGGGTGCTGGGTGAGGTGTGTACAGGGTGCTGGGTGGGGTGTGTACAGGGTGCTTTTGGGGTGTGTACAGGGTGCTGGGTGGGGTGTGTACAGGGTGCTGGGTGGGGTGTGTACAGGGTGCTTTTGGGGTGTGTACAGGGTGCTGGGTAGGGTGTGTACAGGGTGCTGGGTGAGTGTGCCCAGGGTGCTGGGGTGTGTGTGTACAGGGTGCTGGGTGGGGTGTGTACAGGGTGCTGGGTGGGGTGTGTATAGGGTGCTGGGTGGGGTGTGTACAGGGTACTGGGATGGTGTGTACAGGGTGCTGGGTGAGTGTGCCCAGGGTGCTGGGTGGGGTGTGTACAGGGTACTGGGATGGTGTGTACAGGGTGCTGGCTGAGTGTGCCCAGGGTGCTGGGTGAGTGTGTCCAGGGTGCTGGGTGAGTGTGTCCAGGGTGCTGGGTGAGCGCGTACAGGGTGCTGGGTGAGCGCGTACAGGGTGCTGGGTGGGGTGTGTACAGGGTGCTGGGTGAGTGTGTACAGGGTGCTGGGTGAGTGTTTACAGGGTGCTGGGTGGGGTGCGTACTGGGTGCTGGGTGAGTGTTTACAGGGTGGGGTGTGTACAGGGTGCTGGGTGAGTGCTTACAGGGTGCTGGGTGGCGTGTGTACAGGGTGCTGGTGGGGTGTGTACAGGGTGGTCAGAGAGTGTGTACAGGGTGCTGGGTGGGGTGTGTACAGGGTGCTGGGTGAGCATGTATAGCTTCCTGTGTGAGTGTGTACTGGGTGAGTGTGTACAGGGTGCTGGGTGAGTGTGTGCAGGGTGCTGGGTGAGTGCGTGCAGGGTGCTGGGTGAGTGCGTGCAGGGTGCTGGGTGAGTGTTTACAGTGTGCTGGGTGGGGTGTGTACAGGGTGCTGGGTGAGCGTGTACAGGGTGCTGGGTGAGTGTTTACAGGGTGCTGGGTGGGGTGTGTACAGGGTGCTGGGTGAGTGTGTACAGGGTGCTGGGTGAGTGTTTACAGGGTGCTGGGTGGGGTGTGTACAGGGTGCTGGGTGAGTGTGCCCAGGGTGCTGCGTGTATGTGTTCAGGGTGCTGTGTGTGTGTGTACAGGGTGCTGGGTGGGGTGTGTACAGGGTGCTGGGTGGGGTGTGTATAGGGTGCTGGGTGGGGTGTGTACAGGGTACTGGGATGGTGTGTACAGGGTGCTGGGTGAGTGTGCCCAGGGTGCTGGGTGGGGTGTGTCCAGGGTACTGCGATGGTGTGTACAGGGTGCTGGCTGAGTGTGCCCAGGGTGCTGGGTGAGTGTGTCCAGGGTGCTGGGTGAGTGTGTCCAGGGTGCTGGGTGAGCGCGTACAGGGTGCTGGGTGGGGTGTGTACAGGGTGCTGGGTGAGTGTGTACAGGGTGCTGGGTGAGTGTTTACAGGGTGCTGGGTGGGGTGCGTACTGGGTGCTGGTTGAGTGTTTACAGGGTGGGGTGTGTACAGGGTGCTGGGTGAGTGCTTACAGGGCGCTGGGTGGGGTGTTTACAGGGTGCTGGGTGAGTGTGTACAGGGTGCTGGGTGAGTGTTTACAGGGTGCTGGGTGGGGTGTGTACAGGGTGTTGGGTGGGGTGTGTACAGGGTGCTGGGTGAGTGTGCCCAGGGTGCTGGGTGACTGTGTACAGGGTGCTGCGTGTGTGTGTACAGGGTGCTGGGTGGGGTGTGTACAGGGTGCTGGGTGTGTGTACAGGGTGCTGGGTGGGGTGTGTACAGGGTGCTTTTGGGGTGTGTACAGGGTGCTGGGTGGGATGTGTACAGGGTGCTGGGTGAGTGTTTACAGGGTGCTGGGTGGGGTGTGTACAGGGTGTTGGGTGCGGTGTGTACAGGGTGCTGGGTGGGGTGTTTACAGGGTGCTGGGTGGGGTGTGTACAGGGTGCTGGGTGAGTGTGCCCAGGGTGCTGCGTGTATGTGTACAGGGTGCTGGGTGGGGTGTGTACAGGGTGCTGGGTGAGTGTGTACAGGGTGCTTGGTGAGTGTTTACAGGGTGCTGGGTGGGGTGCGTACTGGGTGCTGGTTGAGTGTTTACAGGGTGGGGTGTGTACAGGGTGCTGGGTGAGTGCTTACAGGGCGCTGGGTGGGGTGTTTACAGGGTGCTGGGTGAGTGTGTACAGGGTGCTGGGTGAGTGTTTACAGGGTGCTGGGTGGGGTGTGTACAGGGTGTTGGGTGGGGTGTGTACAGGGTGCTGGGTGAGTGTGCCCAGGGTGCTGGGTGACTGTGTACAGGGTGCTGCGTGTGTGTGTACAGGGTGCTGGGTGGGGTGTGTACAGGGTGCTGGGTGTGTGTACAGGGTGCTGGGTGGGGTGTGTACAGGGTGCTTTTGGGGTGTGTACAGGGTGCTGGGTGGGGTGTGTACAGGGTGCTGGGTGAGTGTTTACAGGGTGCTGGGTGGGGTGTGTACAGGGTGTTGGGTGCGGTGTGTACAGGGTGCTGGGTGGGGTGTTTACAGGGTGCTGGGTGGGGTGTGTACAGGGTGCTGGGTGTGTGTACAGGGTGCTGGGTGAGTGTGCCCAGGGTGCTGGGTGACTGTGTAGAGGGTGCTGCGTGTGTGTGTGCAGGGTGCTGGGTGACTGTGTAGAGGGTGCTGCGTGTGTGTGTACAGGGTGCTGGGTGGGGTGTGTACAGGGTGCTGGGTGTGTGTACAGGGTGCTGGGTGGGGTGTGTACAGGGTGCTTTTGGGGTGTGTACAGGGTGCTGGGTGGGGTGTGTACAGGGTGCTGGGTGGGGTGTGTACAGGGTGCTGGGTGAGTGTGCCCAGGGTGCTGGGGTGTGTGTGTACAGGGTGCTGGGTGGGGTGTGTACAGGGTGCTGGGTGGGGTGTGTATTGGGTGCTGGGTGGGGTGTGTACAGGGTACTGGCATGGTGTGTACAGGGTGCTGGGTGAGTGTGCCCAGGGTGCTGGGTGGGGTGTGTCCAGGGTACTGGGATGGTGTGTACAGGGTGCTGGCTGAGTGTGCCCAGGGTGCTGGGTGAGTGTGTCCAGGGTGCTGGGTGAGTGTGTCCAGGGTGCTGGGTGAGCGCGTACAGGGTGCTGGGTGGGGTGTGTACAGGGTGCTGGGTGAGTGTGTACAGGGTGCTGGGTGAGTGTTTACAGGGTGCTGGGTGGGGTGCGTACTGGGTGCTGGGTGAGTGTTTACAGGGTGGGGTGTGTACAGGGTGCTGGGTGAGTGCTTACAGGGCGCTGGGTGGGGTGTTTACAGGGTGCTGGGTGGGGTGTGTACAGGGTGTTGGGTGGGGTGTGTACAGGGTGCTGGGTGAGTGTGTCCAGGGTGCTGGGTGGGGTGTGTACAGGGTGCTGGGTGACTGTGTACAGGGTGCTGGGTGAGTGTGCCCAGGGTGCTGCGTGTATGTGTACAGGGTGCTGGGTGAGTGTGCCCAGGGTGCTGGGTGACTGTGTACAGGGTGCTGCGTGTGTGTGTACAGGGTGCTGGGTGGGGTGTGTACAGGGTGCTGGGTGTGTGTACAGTGTGCTGCGTGTGTGTGTACAGGGTGCTGGGTGTGGTGTGTACAGGGTGCTGGGTGAGCGTGTACAGCTTCCTGTGTGAGTGTGTACTGGGTGAGTGTGTACAGGGTGCTGGGTGAGTGTGTGCAGGGTGCTGGGTGAGTGCGTGCAGGGTGCTGGGTGAGTGTGTGCAGGATGCTGGGTGAGTGCGTGCAGGGTGCTGGGTGAGTGTGTGCAGGGTGCTGGGTGAGTGTTTACAGTGTGCTGGGTGGGGTGTGTACAGGGTGCTGGGTGGGGGGAGTACAGGGTGCTTTTGGGGTGTGTACAGGGTGCTGGGTGGGGTGTGTACAGGGTGCTGGGTGAGTGTGCCCAGGGTGCTGGGGTGTGTGTGTACAGGGTGCTGGGTGAGTGCTTACAGGGTGCTGGGTGGGGTGTGTACAGGGTGCTTGGTGGGGTGTGTACAGGGTGGTCAGAGAGTGTGTCCAGGGTGCTGGGTGAGTGTGTACAGGGTGCTGGGTGAGTGTGTCATGGGTGCTGGGTGAGTATGTACAGGGTGCTGGGTGACTGTGTACAGGGTGCTGCGTGTGTGTGTACAGGGTGCTGGGTGGGGTGTGTACAGGGTGCTGGGTGAGCGTGTATAGCTTCTTGTGTGAGTGTGTACTGGGTGAGTATGTACAGGGTGCTGGGTGAGTGTGTGCAGGGTGCTGGGTGAGTGCGTGCAGGGTGCTGGGTGAGTGCGTGCAGGGTGCTGGGTGAGTGCGTGCAGGGTGCTGGGTGAGTGTGCCCAGGGTGCTGGGTGACTGTGTACAGGGTGCTGCGTGTGTGTGTACAGGGTGCTGGGTGGGGTGTGTACAGGGTGCTGGGTGTGTGTACAGGGTGCTGCGTGTGTGTGTACAGGGTGCTGAGTGTGGTGTGTACAGGGTGCTGGGTGAGCGTGTACAGCTTCCTGTGTGAGTGTGTACTGGGTGAGTGTGTACAGGGTGCTGGGTGAGTGTGTAGAGGGTGCTGGGTGAGTGCGTGCAGGGTGCTGGGTGAGTGTGTGCAGGGTGCTGGGTGAGTGTGTGCAGGGTGCTGGGTGAGTGCGTGCAGGGTGCTGGGTGAGTGTGTGCAGGGTGCTGGGTGAGTGTTTACAGTGTGCTGGGTGGGGTGTGTACAGGGTGCTGGGTGGGGTGTGTACAGGGTGCTTTTGGGGTGTGTACAGGGTGCTGGGTGGGGTGTGTACAGGGTGCTGGGTGAGTGTGCCTAGGGTGCTGGGGTGTGTGTGTACAGGGTGCTGGGTGGGGTGTGTACAGGGTGCTGGGTGGGGTGTGTATAGGGTGCTGGGTGGGGTGTGTACAGGGTACTGGGATGGTGTGTACAGGGTGCTGGGTGAGTGTGCCCAGGGTGCTGGGTGGGGTGTGTACAGGGTACTGGGATGGTGTGTACAGGGTGCTGGCTGTGTGTGTCCAGGGTGCTGGGTGAGTGTGTCCAGGGTGCTGGGTGAGTGTGTCCAGGGTGCTGGGTGAGCGCGTACAGGGTGCTGGGTGGGGTGTGTACAGGGTGCTGGGTGAGTGTGTACAGGGTGCTGGGTGAGTGTTTACAGGGTGCTGGGTGGGGTGCGTACTGGGTGCTGGGTGAGTGTTTACAGGGTGGGGTGTGTACAGGGTGCTGGGTGAGTGTGTCCAGGGTGCTGGGTGAGTGTGTCCAGGGTGCTGGGTGAGCGCGTACAGGGTGCTGGGTGGGGTGTGTACAGGGTGCTGGGTGAGTGTGTACAGGGTGCTGGGTGAGTGTTTACAGGGTGCTGGGTGGGGTGCGTACTGGGTGCTGGGTGAGTGTTTACAGGGTGGGGTGTGTACAGGGTGCTGGGTGAGTGCTTACAGGGTGCTGGGTGGGGTGTGTACAGGGTGCTGGGTGGGGTGTGTACAGGGTGGTCAGAGAGTGTGTCCAGGGTGCTGGGTGAGTGTGTACAGGGTGCTGGGTGAGTGTGTCCAGGGTGCTGGGTGAGTGTGTACAGGGTGCTGGGTGACTGTGTACAGGGTGCTGCATGTGTGTGTACAGGGTGCTGGGTGGGGGGTGTACAGGGTGCTGGGTGAGCGTGTATAGCTTCCTGTGTGAGTGTGTACTAGGTGAGTGTGTGCAGGGTGCTGGGTGAGTGCGTGCAGGGTGCTGGGTGAGTGCGTGCAGGGTGCTGGGTGAGTGTGTGCAGGGTGCTGGGTGAGTGTTTACAGTGTGCTGCGTGGGGTGTGTACAGGGTGCTGGGTGGGGTGAGTACAGGGTGCTGGGTGGGGTGTGTTCAGGGTGTTGGGTGAGTGTGTACAGTGTGCTGGGTGAGTGTGTACAGGGTGCTGGGTGAGTGTGTGCAGGGTGCTAGGTGAGTGTGTACAGGGTGCTGGGTGAGTGTGTGCAGGGTTCTGGGTGGGGTGTGTACAGGGTGCTGGATGGGGTGTGTACAGGGTGCTGGGTGGGGTGTGTACAGGGTGCTGGGTGGGGTGTGTGCAGGGTGCTGGTGGGGTGTGTACAGGGTGTTGGGTGGGGTGTGTGCAGGGTGCTGGTGGGGTGTGTACAGGGTGCTGGATGGGTTGTGTACAGGGTGTTGGTTGTGTGTACAGGGTGCTGGGTGTGTGTACAGGCTGCTGGGTGAGTGCGTACAGGGTGCTGGGTGAGTGCGTACAGGGTGCTGGGTGAGTGTGTACAGGGCGCTGGGTGGGGTGTGTACAGGGTGCTTTGTGACTGTGTGCAGGTTGCTGGGTGGGGTGTGTACAGGGTGCTGGGGAGTGTGTACAGGTTGCTGAGTGGGGTGTGTACAGGGTGCTGCGTGGGGTGTGTACAGGGTGCTGCGTGGGGCGTGTACAGGGTGCTGGGTGAGTGTGTCCAGGGTGCTGGGTGAGCGCGTACAGGGTGCTGGGTGGGGTGTGTACAGGGTGCTGGGTGAGTGTGTACAGGGTGCTGGGTGAGTGTTTACAGGGTGCTGGGTGGGGTGTGTACAGGGTGCTGGGTGAGTGTGTACAGGGTGCTGGGTGAGTGTGTACAGGGTGCTGGGTGAGTGTTTACAGGGTGTTGGGTGCGGTGTGTACAGGGTGCTGGGTGAGTGTGCCCAGGGTGCTGCGTGTATGTGTACAGGGTGCTGGGTGAGTGTGCCCAGGGTGCTGGGTGACTGTGTACAGGGTGCTGCGTGTGTGTGTGCAGGGTGCTGGGTGGGGTGTGTACAGGGTGCTGGGTGTGTGTACAGGGTGCTGGGTGGGGTGTGTACAGGGTGCTTTTGGGGTGTGTACAGGGTGCTGGGTGAGTGTTTACAGGGTGCTGGGTGGGGTGTGTACAGGGTGCTGGGTGAGTGTGTACAGGGTGCTGGGTGAGTGTGTACAGGGTGCTGGGTGAGTGTTTACAGGGTGTTGGGTGCGGTGTGTACAGGGTGCTGGGTGAGTGTGTACAGGGTGCTGGGTGAGTGTGCCCAGGGTGCTGGGTGACTGTGTACAGGGTGCTGCGTGTGTGTGTGCAGGGTGCTGGGTGGGGTGTGTACAGGGTGCTGGGTGTGTGTACAGGGTGCTGGGTGGGGTGTGTACAGGGTGCTTTTGGGGTGGGTACAGGGTGCTGGGTGGGGTGTGTACAGGGTGCTGGGTCAGTGTGCCCAGGGTGCTGGGGTGTGTGTGTACAGGGTGCTGGGTGGGGTGTGTACAGGGTGCTGGGTGGGGTGTGTATAGGGTGCTGGGTGGGGTGTGTACAGGGTACTGGGATGGTGTGTACAGGGTGCTGGGTGAGTGTGCCCAGGGTGCTGGGTGGGGTGTGTACAGGGTACTGGGATGGTGTGTACAGGGTGCTGGCTGAGTGTGCCCAGGGTGCTGGGTGAGTGTGTCCAGGGTGCTGGGTGAGTGTGTCCAGGGTGCTGGGTGAGCGCGTACAGGGTGCTGGGTGGGGTGTGTACAGGGTGCTGGGTGAGTGTGTACAGGGTGCTGGGTGAGTGTTTACAGGGTGCTGGGTGGGGTGCGTACTGGGTGCTGGGTGAGTGTTTACAGGGTGGGGTGTGTACAGGGTGCTGGGTGAGTGCTTACAGGGCGCTGGGTGGAGTGTGTACAGGGTGCTGGGTGGGGTGTGTACAGGGTGTTGGGTGGGGTGTGTACAGGGTGCTGGGTGAGTGTGCCCAGGGTGCTGCGTGTATGTGTACAGGGTGCTGCGTGTGTGTGTACAGGGTGCTGGGTGGGGTGTGTACAGGGTGCTGGGTGTGTGTACAGGGTGCTGCGTGTGTGTGTACAGGGTGCTGGGTGTGGTGTGTACAGGGTGCTGGGTGAGCGTGTACAGCTTCCTGTGTGAGTGTGTACTGGGTGAGTGTGTACAGGGTGCTGGGTGAGTGTGTGCAGGGTGCTGGGTGAGTGCGTGCAGGGTGCTGGGTGAGTGTGTGCAGGGTGCTGGGTGAGTGCGTGCAGGGTGCTGGGTGAGTGTGTGCAGGGTGCTGGGTGAGTGCGTGCAGGGTGCTGGGTGAGTGTGTGCAGGGTGCTGGGTGAGTGTTTACAGTGTGCTGGGTGGTGTGTGTACAGGGTGCTGGGTGGGGTGTGTACAGGGTGCTTTTGGGGTGTGTACAGGGTGCTGGGTGGGGTGTGTACAGGGTGCTGGGTCAGTGTGCCCAGGGTGCTGGGGTGTGTGTGTACAGGGTGCTGGGTGGGGTGTGTACAGGGTGCTGGGTGGGGTGTGTATAGGGTGCTGGGTGGGGTGTGTACAGGGTACGGGGATGGTGTGTACAGGGTGCTGGGTGAGTGTGCCCAGGGTGCTGGGTGGGGTGTGTACAGGGTACTGGGATGGTGTGTACAGGGTGCTGGCTGAGTGTGCCCAGGGTGCTGGGTGAGTGTGTCCAGGGTGCTTGGTGAGTGTGTCCCGGGTGCTGGGTGAGCGCGTACAGGGTGCTGGGTGGGGTGTGTACAGGGTGCTGGGTGAGTGTGTACAGGGTGCTGGGTGAGTGTTTACAGGGTGCTGGGTGGGGTGCGTACTGGGTGCTGGGTGAGTGTTTACAGGGTGGGGTGTGTACAGGGTGCTGGGTGAGTGCTTACAGGGTGCTGGGTGGGGTGTGTACAGGGTGCTGGGTGGGGTGTGTACAGGCTGGTCAGAGAGTGTGTACAGGGTGCTGGGTGGGGTGCGTACTGGGTGCTGGGTGAGTGTTTACAGGGTGGGGTGTGTACAGGGTGCTGGGTGAGTGCTTACAGGGTGCTGGGTGGGGTGTGTACAGGGTGCTTGGTGGGGTGTGTACAGGGTGGTCAGAGAGTGTGTCCAGGGTGCTGGGTGAGTGTGTACAGGGTGCTGGGTGAGTGTGTCAAGGGTGCTGGGTGAGTGTGTACAGGGTGCTGGGTGACTGTGTACAGGGTGCTGCGTGTGTGTGTACAGGGTGCTGGGTGGGGTGTGTACAGGGTGCTGGGTGGGCATGTATAGCTTCCTGTGTGAGTGTGTACTGGGTGAGTGTGTACAGGGTGCTGGGTGAGTGTGTGCAGGGTGCTGGGTGAGTGCGTGCAGGGTGCTGGGTGAGTGCGTGCAGGGTGCTGGGTGAGTGCGTGCAGGGTGCTGGGTGAGTGTGTGCAGGGTGCTGGGTGAGTGTTTACAGTGTGCTGGGTGGGGCGTGTACAGGGTGCTTTTGGGGTGTGTACAGGGTGCTGGGTGGGGTGTGTACAGTGTGCTGGGTGAGTGTGTACAGTGTGCTGGGTGAGTGTTTACAGTGTGCTGGGTGGGGCGTGTACAGGGTGCTGGGTGGGGTGTGTACAGGGTGTTTTTGGGGTGTGTACAGGGTGATGGGTGGGGTGTGTACAGGGTGCTGGGTGAGTGTGCCCAGGGTGCTGGGGTGTGTGTGTACAGGGTGCTGGGTGGGGTGTGTACAGGGTGCTGGGTGGGGTGTGTATAGGGTGCTGGGTGGGGTCTGTACAGGATACTGGGATGGTGTGTACAGGGTGCCGGGTGAGTGCGTGCAGAGTGCTGGGTGAGTGTGTGCAGGTTGCTGGGTGAGTGTTTACAGTGTGCTGGGTGGGGTGTGTACAGGGTGCTGGGTGAGTGCGTACAGGGTGCTGGGTGAGGTGTGTACAGGGTGCTGGGTGGGGTGTGTACAGGGTGCTTTTGGGGTGTGTACAGGGTGCTGGGTGGGGTGTGTACAGGGTGCTGGGTGAGTGCTTACAGGGCGCTGGGTGGAGTGTGTACAGGGTGCTGGGTGGGGTGTGTACAGGGTGTTGGGTGGGGTGTGTACAGGGTGCTGGGTGAGTGTGCCCAGGGTGCTGCGTGTATGTGTACAGGGTGCTGGGTGAGTGTGCCCAGGGTGCTGGGTGACTGTGTACAGGGTGCTGGGTGGGGTGTGTACAGGGTGCTGGGTGTGTGTACAGGGTGCTGCGTGTGTGTGTACAGGGTGCTGGGTGGGGTGTGTACAGGGTGCTGGGTGTGTGTACAGGGTGCTGCGTGTGTGTGTACAGGGTGCTGGGTGTGGTGTGTACAGGGTGCTGGGTGAGCGTGTACAGCTTCCTGTGTGAGTGTGTACTGGGTGAGTGTGTACAGGGTGCTGGGTGAGTGTGTGCAGGGTGCTGGGTGAGTGCGTGCAGGGTGCTGGGTGAGTGTGTGCAGGGTGCTGGGTGAGTGCGTGCAGGGTGCTGGGTGAGTGTGTGCAGGGTGCTGGGTGAGTGTTTACAGTGTGCTGGGTGATGTGTGTACAGGGTGCTGGGTGGGGTGTGTACAGGGTGCTTTTGGGGTGTGTACAGGGTGCTGGGTGGGGTGTTTATCAGGGTGCTGGGTGAGTGTGCCCAGGGTGCTGGGGTGTGTGTGTACAGGGTGCTGGGTGGGGTGTGTACAGGGTGCTGGGTGGGGTGTGTATAGGGTGCTGGGTGGGGTGTGTACAGGGTACTGGGATGGTGTGTACAGGGTGCTGGGTGAGTGTGCCCAGGGTGCTGGGTGGGGTGTGTACAGGGTACTGGGATGGTGTGTACAGGGTGCTGGCTGAGTGTGCCCAGGGTGCTGGGTGAGTGTGTCCAGGGTGCTGGGTGAGTGTGTCCAGGGTGCTGGGTGAGCGCGTACAGGGTGCTGGGTGGGGTGTGTACAGGGTGCTGGGTGAGTGTGTACAGGGTGCTGGGTGAGTGTTTACAGGGTGCTGGGTGGGGTGCGTACTGGGTGCTGGGTGAGTGTTTACAGGGTGGGGTGTGTACAGGGTGCTGGGTGAGTGTGTCCAGGGTGCTGGGTGAGTGTGTCCAGGGTGCTGGGTGAGCGCCTACAGGGTGCTGGGTGGGGTGTGTACAGGGTGCTGGGTGAGTGTGTACAGGGTGCTGGGTGAGTGTTTACAGGGTGCTGGGTGGGGTGCGTACTGGGTGCTGGGTGAGTGTTTACAGGGTGGGGTGTGTACAGGGTGCTGGGTGAGTGCTTACAGGGTGCTGGGTGGGGTGTGTACAGGGTGCTGGGTGGGGTGTGTACAGGGTGGTCAGAGAGTGTGTCCAGGGTGCTGGGTGAGTGTGTTCAGGGTGCTGGGTGAGTGTGTCCAGGGTGCTGGGTGAGTGTGTACAGGGTGCTGGGTGACTGTGTACAGGGTGCTGCGTGTGTGTGTACAGGGTGCTGGGTGGGGTGTGTACAGGGTGCTGGGTGAGCGTGTATAGCTTCCTGTGTGAGTGTGTACTGGGTGAGTGTGTACAGGGTGCTGGGTGAGTGTGTGCAGGGTGCTGGGTGAGTGCGTGCAGGGTGCTGGGTGAGTGCGTGCAGGGTGCTGGGTGAGTGCGTGCAGGGTGCTGGGTGAGTGTGTGCAGGGTGCTGGGTGAGTGTTTACAGTGTGCTGCGTGGGGTGTGTACAGGGTGCTGGGTGGGGTGAGTACAGGGTGCTTTTGGGGTGTGTTCAGGGTGTTGGGTGAGTGTGTACAGTGTGCTGGGTGAGTGTGTACAGGGTGCTGGGTGAGTGTGTACAGGGTGCTAGGTGAGTGTGTACAGGGTGCTGGGTGAGTTTGTGCAGGGTTCTGGGTGGGGTGTGTACAGGGTGTTGGGTGGGGTGTGTGCAGGGTGCTGGTGGGGTGTGTACAGGGTGCTGGATGGGTTGTGTACAGGGTGCTGGGTGGGGTGTGTACAGGGTGCTGGGTGTGTGCACAGGGTGTTGGTTGTGTGTACAGGGTGCTGGGTGAGTGCGTACAGGGTGCTGGGTGAGTGTGTACAGGGTGCTGGGTGAGTGTGTACAGGGTGCGGGGTGTGTGTGTGTACAGGGTGCTGGGTGGGCAGCCTACAGGGTGCTGGGTGAGTGTGTACAGGGTGCTGGGTGTGTGTACAGGGTGCTGGGTGAGTGCGTACAGGGTGCTGGGTGAGTAGTACAGTGTGCTGGGTGAGTGTGTACAGGGCGCTGGGTGGGGTGTGTACAGGGTGCTTTGTGACTGTGTGCAGGTTGCTGGGTGGGGTGTGTACAGGGTGCTGGGGAGTGTGTACAGGGTGCTGAGTGGGGTGTGTACAGGGTGCTGCGTGGGGTGTGTACAGGGTGCTGCGTGGGGCGTGTACAGGGTGCTGGGTGAGTGTGTCCAGGGTGCTGGGTGAGTGTGTACAGGGTGCTGGGTGAGCGCGTACAGGGTGCTGGGTGGGGTGTGTACAGGGTGCTGGGTGAGTGTGTACAGGGTGCTGGGTGAGTGTTTACAGGGTGCTGGGTGGGGTGTGTACAGGGTGCTGGGTGAGTGTGTACAGGGTGCTGGGTGAGTGTGTACAGGGTGCTGGGTGAGTGTTTACAGGGTGTTGGGTGCGGTGTGTACAGGGTGCTGGGTGAGTGTGCCCAGGGTGCTGCGTGTATCTGTACAGGGTGCTGGGTGAGTGTGCCCAGGGTGCTGGGTGACTGTGTACAGGGTGCTGCGTGTGTGTGTGCAGGGTGCTGGGTGGGGTGTGTACAGGGTGCTGGCTGAGTGTGCCCAGGGTGCTGGGTGGGGTGTGTACAGGGTGCGTTTGGGGTGTGTACAGGGTGCTGGGTGGTGTGTGTACAGGGTGCTGGGTGGGGTGTGTACAGGGTGCTGGGTCAGTGTGCCCAGGGTGCTGGGGTGTGTGTGTACAGGGTGCTGGGTGGGGTGTGTACAGGGTGCTGGGTGGGGTGTGTATAGGGTGCTGGGTGGGGTGTGTATAGGGTGCTGGGTGGGGTGTGTACAGGGTACTGGGATGGTGTGTACAGGGTGCTGGGTGAGTGTGCCCA
Organism: Mustelus asterias; assembly: GCF_964213995.1. Taxonomy (NCBI): domain Eukaryota; kingdom Metazoa; phylum Chordata; class Chondrichthyes; order Carcharhiniformes; family Triakidae; genus Mustelus; species Mustelus asterias. The sequence continues at coordinate 3,169,847 of NC_135826.1, read as the reverse complement.
GGGTGCTGGGTGGGGTGTGTACAGGGTACTGGGTGAGTGTGCCCAGGGTGCTGGGTGACTGTGTACAGGGTGCTGCGTGTGTGTGTGCAGGGTGCTGGGTGGCGTGTGTACAGGGTGCTGGGTGTGTGTACAGGGTGCTGGGTGGGGTGTGTACAGGGTGCTTTTGGGGTGTGTACAGGGTGCTGGGTGGTGTGTGTACAGGGTGCTGGGTCAGTGTGCCCAGGGATCTGGGGTGTGTGTGTACAGGGTGCTGGGTGGGGTGTGTACAGGGTGCTGGGTGGGGTGTGTATAGGGTGCTGGGTGGGGTGTGTACAGGGTACTGGGATGGTGTGTACAGGGTGCTGGGTGAGTGTGCCCAGGGTGCTGGGTGGGGTGTGTACAGGGTACTGCGATGGTGTGTACAGGGTGCTGGCTGAGTGTGCCCAGGGTGCTGGGTGAGTGTGTCCAGGGTGCTGGGTGAGTGTGTCCAGGGTGCTGGGTGAGCGCCTACAGGGTGCTGGGTGGGGTGTGTACAGGGTGCTGGGTGAGTGTGTACAGGGTGCTGGGTGAGTGTTTACAGGGTGCTGGGTGGGGTGCGTACTGGGTGCTGGGTGAGTGTTTACAGGGTGGGGTGTGTACAGGGTGCTGGGTGAGTGTGTCCAGGCTGCTGGGTGAGTGTGTCCAGGGTGCTGGGTGAGCGCCTACAGGGTGCTGGGTGGGGTGTGTACAGGGTGCTGGGTGAGTGTGTACAGGGTGCTGGGTGAGTGTTTACAGGGTGCTGGGTGGGGTGCGTACTGGGTGCTGGGTGAGTGTTTACAGGGTGGGGTGTGTACAGGGTGCTGGGTGAGTGCTTACAGGGTGCTGGGTGGGGTGTGTACAGGGTGCTGGGTGGGGTGTGTACAGGGTGGTCAGAGAGTGTGTCCAGGGTGCTGGGTGAGTGTGTTCAGGGTGCTGGGTGAGTGTGTCCAGGGTGCTGGGTGAGTGTGTACAGGGTGCTGGGTGACTGTGTACAGGGTGCTGCGTGTGTGTGTACAGGGTGCTGGGTGGGGTGTGTACAGGGTGCTGGGTGAGCGTGTATAGCTTCCTGTGTGAGTGTGTACTGGGTGAGTGTGTACAGGGTGCTGGGTGAGTGTGTGCAGGGTGCTGGGTGAGTGCGTGCAGGGTGCTGGGTGAGTGCGTGCAGGGTGCTGGGTGAGTGCGTGCAGGGTGCTGGGTGAGTGTGTGCAGGGTGCTGGGTGAGTGTTTACAGTGTGCTGCGTGGGGTGTGTACAGGGTGCTGGGTGGGGTGAGTACAGGGTGCTTTTGGGGTGTGTTCAGGGTGTTGGGTGAGTGTGTACAGTGTGCTGGGTGAGTGTGTACAGGGTGCTGGGTGAGTGTGTACAGGGTGCTAGGTGAGTGTGTACAGGGTGCTGGGTGAGTTTGTGCAGGGTTCTGGGTGGGGTGTGTACAGGGTGTTGGGTGGGGTGTGTGCAGGGTGCTGGTGGGGTGTGTACAGGGTGCTGGATGGGTTGTGTACAGGGTGCTGGGTGGGGTGTGTACAGGGTGCTGGGTGTGTGCACAGGGTGTTGGTTGTGTGTACAGGGTGCTGGGTGAGTGCGTACAGGGTGCTGGGTGAGTGTGTACAGGGTGCTGGGTGAGTGTGTACAGGGTGCGGGGTGTGTGTGTGTACAGGGTGCTGGGTGGGCAGCCTACAGGGTGCTGGGTGAGTGTGTACAGGGTGCTGGGTGTGTGTACAGGGTGCTGGGTGAGTGCGTACAGGGTGCTGGGTGAGTAGTACAGTGTGCTGGGTGAGTGTGTACAGGGCGCTGGGTGGGGTGTGTACAGGGTGCTTTGTGACTGTGTGCAGGTTGCTGGGTGGGGTGTGTACAGGGTGCTGGGGAGTGTGTACAGGGTGCTGAGTGGGGTGTGTACAGGGTGCTGCGTGGGGTGTGTACAGGGTGCTGCGTGGGGCGTGTACAGGGTGCTGGGTGAGTGTGTCCAGGGTGCTGGGTGAGTGTGTACAGGGTGCTGGGTGAGCGCGTACAGGGTGCTGGGTGGGGTGTGTACAGGGTGCTGGGTGAGTGTGTACAGGGTGCTGGGTGAGTGTTTACAGGGTGCTGGGTGGGGTGTGTACAGGGTGCTGGGTGAGTGTGTACAGGGTGCTGGGTGAGTGTGTACAGGGTGCTGGGTGAGTGTGTACAGGGTGCTGGGTGAGTGTGTACAGGGTGCTGGGTGAGTGTTTACAGGGTGTTGGGTGCGGTGTGTACAGGGTGCTGGGTGAGTGTGCCCAGGGTGCTGCGTGTATCTGTACAGGGTGCTGGGTGAGTGTGCCCAGGGTGCTGGGTGACTGTGTACAGGGTGCTGCGTGTGTGTGTGCAGGGTGCTGGGTGGGGTGTGTACAGGGTGCTGGCTGAGTGTGCCCAGGGTGCTGGGTGGGGTGTGTACAGGGTGCGTTTGGGGTGTGTACAGGGTGCTGGGTGGTGTGTGTACAGGGTGCTGGGTGGGGTGTGTACAGGGTGCTGGGTCAGTGTGCCCAGGGTGCTGGGGTGTGTGTGTACAGGGTGCTGGGTGGGGTGTGTACAGGGTGCTGGGTGGGGTGTGTATAGGGTGCTGGGTGGGGTGTGTATAGGGTGCTGGGTGGGGTGTGTACAGGGTACTGGGATGGTGTGTACAGGGTGCTGGGTGAGTGTGCCCAGGGTGCTGGGTGGGGTGTGTACAGGGTGCTGGGTGACTGTGTACAGGGTGCTGCGTGTGTGTGTGCAGGGTGCTGGGTGGCGTGTGTACAGGGTGCTGGGTGTGTGTACAGGGTGCTGGGTGGGGTGTGTACAGGGTGCTTTTGGGGTGTGTACAGGGTGCTGGGTGGTGTGTGTACAGGGTGCTGGGTCAGTGTGCCCAGGGATCTGGGGTGTGTGTGTACAGGGTGCTGGGTGGGGTGTGTACAGGGTGCTGGGTGGGGTGTGTATAGGGTGCTGGGTGGGGTGTGTACAGGGTACTGGGATGGTGTGTACAGGGTGCTGGGTGAGTGTGCCCAGGGTGCTGGGTGGGGTGTGTACAGGGTACTGCGATGGTGTGTACAGGGTGCTGGCTGAGTGTGCCCAGGGTGCTGGGTGAGTGTGTCCAGGGTGCTGGGTGAGTGTGTCCAGGGTGCTGGGTGAGCGCCTACAGGGTGCTGGGTGGGGTGTGTACAGGGTGCTGGGTGAGTGTGTACAGGGTGCTGGGTGAGTGTTTACAGGGTGCTGGGTGGGGTGCGTACTGGGTGCTGGGTGAGTGTTTACAGGGTGGAGTGTGTACAGGGTGCTGGGTGGGGTGTGTACAGGGTGTTGGGTGGGGTGTGTACAGGGTGCTGGGTGAGTGTGCCCAGGGTGCTGCGTGTATGTGTACAGGGTGCTGGGTGGGGTGTGTACAGGGTACTGCGATGGTGTGTACAGGGTGCTGGCTGAGTGTGCCCAGGGTGCTGGGTGAGTGTGTCCAGGGTGCTGGGTGAGTGTGTCCAGGGTGCTGGGTGAGCGCCTACAGGGTGCTGGGTGGGGTGTGTACAGGGTGCTGGGTGAGTGTGTACAGGGTGCTGGGTGAGTGTTTACAGGGTGCTGGGTGGGGTGCGTACTGGGTGCTGGGTGAGTGTTTACAGGGTGGAGTGTGTACAGGGTGCTGGGTGGGGTGTGTACAGGGTGTTGGGTGGGGTGTGTACAGGGTGCTGGGTGAGTGTGCCCAGGGTGCTGCGTGTATGTGTACAGGGTGCTGGGTGGGGTGTGTACAGGGTACTGCGATGGTGTGTACAGGGTGCTGGCTGAGTGTGCCCAGGGTGCTGGGTGAGTGTGTCCAGGGTGCTGGGTGAGTGTGTCCAGGGTGCTGGGTGAGTGTGTCCAGGGTGCTGGGTGAGCGCCTACAGGGTGCTGGGTGGGGTGTGTACAGGGTGCTGGGTGAGTGTGTACAGGGTGCTGGGTGAGTGTTTACAGGGTGCTGGGTGGGGTGCGTACTGGGTGCTGGGTGAGTGTTTACAGGGTGGAGTGTGTACAGGGTGCTGGGTGGGGTGTGTACAGGGTGTTGGGTGGGGTGTGTACAGGGTGCTGGGTGAGTGTGCCCAGGGTGCTGCGTGTATGTGCCCAGGGTGCTGGGTGACTGTGTACAGGGTGCTTCGTGTATGTGTACAGGGTGCTTCGTGTGTGTGTACAGGGTGCTGGGTGGGGTGTGTACAGGGTGCTGGGTGTGTGTACAAGGTGCTGCGTGTGTGTGTACAGGGTGCTGGGTGTGGTGTGTACAGGGTGCTGGGTGAGCGTGTACAGCTTCCTGTGTGAGTGTGTACTGGGTGAGTGTGTACAGGGTGCTGGGTGAGTGTGTGCAGGGTGCTGGGTGAGTGCGTGCAGGGTGCTGGGTGAGTGTGTGCAGGGTGCTGGGTGAGTGCGTGCAGGGTGCTGGGTGAGTGTGTGCAAGGTGCTGGGTGAACGTGTACAGCTTCCTGTGTGAGTGTGTACTGGGTGAGTGTGTACAGGGTGCTGGGTGAGTGTGTGCAGGGTGCTGGGTGAGTGCGTGCAGGGTGCTGGGTGAGTGTGTGCAGGGTGCTGGGTGAGTGCGTGCAGGGTGCTGGGTGAGTGTGTGCAGGGTGCTGGGTGAGTGTTTACAGTGTGCTGGGTGGTGTTTGTACAGGGTGCTGGGTGGGGTGTGTACAGGGTACGGGGATGGTGTGTACAGGGTGCTGGCTGAGTGTGCCCAGGGTGCTGGGTGAGTGTGTCCAGGGTGCTGGGTGAGTGTGTCCAGGGTGCTGGGTGAGCGCGTACAGGTGCTGGGTGGGGTGTGTACAGGGTGCTGGGTGAGTGTTTACAGGGTGCTGGGTGGGGTGCGTACTGGGTGCTGGGTGAGTGTTTACAGGGTGGGGTGTGTACAGGGTGCTGGGTGGGGTGTGTACAGGGTGGTCAGAGAGTGTGTCCAGGGTGCTGGGTGAGTGTGTACAGGGTGCTGGGTGAGTGTGTCAAGGGTGCTGGGTGAGTGTGTACAGGGTGCTGGGTGACTGTGTACAGGGTGCTGCGTGTGTGTGTACAGGGTGCTGGGTGGGGTGTGTACAGGGTGCTGGGTGAGCGTGTTTAGCTTCCTGTGTGAGTGTGTACTGGGTGAGTGTGTACAGGGTGCTGGGTGAGTGTGTGCAGGGTGCTGGGTGAGTGCGTGCAGGGTGCTGGGTGAGTGCGTGCAGGGTGCTGGGTGAGTGCGTGCAGGGTGCTGGGTGAGTGTGTGCAGGGTGCTGGGTGAGTGTTTACAGTGTGCTGGGTGGGGTGTGTACAGGGTGCTGGGTGGGGTGTGTACAGGGTGCTTTTGGGGTGTGTACAGGGTGCTGGGTGGGGTGTGTACAGGGTGCTGGGTGAGTGTGCCCAGGGTGCTGGGGTGTGTGTGTACAGGGTGCTGGGTGGGGTGTGTACAGGGTGCTGGGTGGGGTGTGTATAGGGTGCTGGGTGGGGTCTGTACAGGGTACTGGGATGGTGTGTACAGGGTGCCGGGTGAGTGCGTGCAGAGTGCTGGGTGAGTGTGTGCAGGGTGCTGGGTGAGTGTATACAGTGTGCTGGGTGGGGTGTGTACAGGGTGCTGGGTGAGTGCGTACAGGGTGCTGGGTGAGGTGTGTACAGGGTGCTGGGTGGGGTGTGTACAGGGTGCTTTTGGGGTGTGTACAGGGTGCTGGGTGGGGTGTGTACAGGGTGCTGGGTGAGTGTGCCCAGGGTGCTGCGTGTATGTGTACAGGGTGCTGGGTGAGTGTGCCCAGGGTGCTGGGTGACTGTGCACAGGGTGCTGCGTGTGTGTGTACAGGGTGCTGGGTGGGGTGTGTACAGGGTGCTGGGTGTGTGTACAGAGTGCTGCGTGTGTGTGTACAGGGTGCTGGGTGTGGTGTGTACAGGGTGCTGGGTGAGTGTGTGCAGGGTGCTGGGTGAGTGCGTGCAGGGTGCTGGGTGAGTGTGTGCAGGGTGCTGGGTGAGTGCGTGCAGGGTGCTGGGTGAGTGTGTGCAGGGTGCTGGGTGAGTGTTTACAGTGTGCTGGGTGATGTGTGTACAGGGTGCTGGGTGGGGTGTGTACAGGGTGCTTTTGGGGTGTGTACAGGGTGCTGGGTGGGGTGTTTATCAGGGTGCTGGGTGAGTGTGCCCAGGGTGCTGGGGTGTGTGTGTACAGGGTGCTGGGTGGGGTGTGTACAGGGTGCTGGGTGGGGTGTGTATAGGGTGCTGGGTGGGGTGTGTACAGGGTACTGGGATGGTGTGTACAGGGTGCTGGGTGAGTGTGCCCAGGGTGCTGGGTGGGGTGTGTACAGGGTACTGGGATGGTGTGTACAGGGTGCTGGCTGAGTGTGCCCAGGGTGCTGGGTGAGTGTGTCCAGGGTGCTGGGTGAGTCTGTCCAGGGTGCTGGGTGAGCGCGTACAGGGTGCTGGGTGGGGTGTGTACAGGGTGCTGGGTGAGTGTGTACAGGGTGCTGGGTGAGTGTTTACAGGGTGCTGGGTGGGGTGCGTACTGGGTGCTGGGTGAGTGTTTACAGGGTGGGGTGTGTACAGGGTGCTGGTTGAGTGTGTCCAGGGTGCTGGGTGAGTGTGTCCAGGGTGCTGGGTGAGCGCGTACAGGGTGCTGGGTGGGGTGTGTACAGGGTGCTGGGTGAGTGTGTACAGGGTGCTGGGTGGGGTGTGTACAGGGTGCTGGGTGGGGTGTGTATAGGGTGCTGGGTGGGGTGTGTACAGGGTACTGGGATGGTGTGTACAGGGTGCTGGGTGAGTGTGCCCCGGGTGCTGGGTGGGGTGTGTACAGGGTACTGGGATGGTGTGTACAGGGTGCTGGCTGAGTGTGCCCAGGGTGCTGGGTGAGTGTGTCCAGGGTGCTGGGTGAGTGTGTCCAGGGTGCTGGGTGAGCGCGTACAGGGTGCTGGGTGGGGTGTGTACAGGGTGCTGGGTGAGTGTGTACAGGGTGCTGGGTGAGTGTTTACAGGGTGCTGGGTGGGGTGCGTACTGGGTGCTGGGTGAGTGTTTACAGGGTGGGGTGTGTACAGGGTGCTGGGTGAGTGTGTCCAGGGTGCTGGGTGAGTGTGTCCAGGGTGCTGGGTGAGCGCGTACAGGGTGCTGGGTGGGGTGTGTACAGGGTGCTGGGTGAGTGTGTACAGGGTGCTGGCTGAGTGTTTACAGGGTGCTGGGTGGGGTGCGTACTGGGTGCTGGGTGAGTGTTTACAGGGTGGGGTGTGTACAGGGTGCTTTGTGACTGTGTGCAGGGTGCTGGGTGAGTGCTTACAGGGTGCTGGGTGGGGTGTGTACAGGGTGCTGGGTGGGGTGTGTACAGGGTGGTCAGAGAGTGTGTCCAGGGTGCTGGGTGAGTGTGTACAGGGTGCTGGGTGAGTGTGTCCAGGGTGCTGGGTGAGTGTGTACAGGGTGCTGGGTGACTGTGTACAGGGTGCTGCGTGTGTGTGTACAGGGTGCTGGGTGGGGTGTGTACAGGGTGCTGGGTGAGCGTGTATAGCTTCCTGTGTGAGAGTGTACTGGGTGAGTGTGTACAGGGTGCTGGGTGAGTGTGTGCAGGGTGCTGGGTGAGTGCGTGCAGGGTGCTGGGTGAGTGCGTGCAGGGTGCTGGGTGAGTGCGTGCAGGGTGCTGGGTGAGTGTGTGCAGGGTGCTGGGTGAGTGTTTACAGTGTGCTGCGTGGGGTGTGTACAGGGTGCTGGGTGGGGTGAGTACAGGGTGCTTTTGGGGTGTGTTCAGGGTGTTGGGTGAGTGTGTACAGTGTGCTGGGTGAGTGTGTACAGGGTGCTGGGTGAGTGTGTACAGGGTGCTAGGTGAGTGTGTACAGGGTGCTGGGTGAGTTTGTGCAGGGTTCTGGGTGGGGTGTGTACAGGGTGCTGGATGGGGTGTGTACAGGGTGCTGGGTGGGGTGTGTACAGGGTGTTGGGTGGGGTGTGTGCAGGGTGCTGGTGGGGTGTGTACAGGGTGCTGGATGTGTTGTGTACAGGGTGCTGGGTGGGGTGTGTACAGGGTGCGGGGTGTGTGTGTGTACAGGGTGCTGGGTGGGCAGCCTACAGGGTGCTGGGTGAGTGTGTACAGGGTGCTGGGTTTGTGTACAGGGTGCTGGGTGAGTGCGTACAGGGTGCTGGGTGAGTAGTACAGTGTGCTGGATGAGTGTGTACAGGGCGCTGGGTGGGGTGTGTACAGGGTGCTTTGTGACTGTGTGCAGGTTGCTGGGTGGGGTGTGTACAGGGTGCTGGGGAGTGTGTACAGGGTGCTGAGTGGGGTGTGTACAGGGTGCTGCGTGGGGTGTGTCCAGGGTGCTGCGTGGGGCGTGTACAGGGTGCTGGGTGAGTGTGTCCAGGGTGCTGGGTGAGTGTGTACAGGGTGCTGGGTGAGCGCGTACAGGGTGCTGGGTGAGTGTGTACAGGGTGCTGGGTGAGTGTGTACAGGGTGCTGGGTGAGTGTTTACAGGGTGTTGGGTGCGGTGTGTACAGGGTGCTGGGTGAGTGTGCCCAGGGTGCTGCGTGTATGTGTACAGGGTGCTGGGTGAGTGTGCCCAGGGTGCTGGGTGACTGTGTACAGGGTGCTGCGTGTGTGTGTACAGGGTGCTGGGTGGGGTGTGTACAGGGTGCTGGGTGTGTGTACAGGGTGCTGGGTGGGGTGTGTACAGGGTGCTTTTGGGGTGTGTACAGGGTGCTGGGTGGGGTGTGTACAGGGTGCTGGGTCAGTGTGCCCAGGGTGCTGGGGTGTGTGTGTTCAGGGTGCTGGGTGGGGTGTGTACAGCGTGCTTTTGGGGTGTGTACAGGGTGCTTTTGGGGTGTGTACAGGGTGCTGGGTGGGGTGTGTACAGGGTGCTGGGTCAGTGTGCCCAGGGTGCTGGGGTGTGTGTGTACAGGGTGCTGGGTGGGGTGTGTACAGGGTGCTGGGTGGGGTGTGTATAGGGTGCTGGGTGGGGTGTGTACAGGGTACTGGGATGGTGTGTACAGGGTGCTGGGTGAGTGTGCCCAGGGTGCTGGGTGGGGTGTGTACAGGGTACTGGGATGGTGTGTACAGGGTGCTGGCTGAGTGTGCCCAGGGTGCTGGGTGAGTGTGTCCAGGGTGCTGGGTGAGTGTGTCCAGGGTGCTGGGTGAGCGCGTACAGGGTGCTGGGTGGGGTGTGTACAGGGTGCTGGGTGAGTGTGTACAGGGTGCTGGGTGAGTGTTTACAGGGTGCTGGGTGGGGTGCGTACTGGGTGCTGGTTGAGTGTTTACAGGGTGGGGTGTGTACAGGGTGTTGGGTGAGTGCTTACAGGGCGCTGGGTGGGGTGTTTACAGGGTGCTGGGTGAGTGTGTACAGGGTGCTGGGTGAGTGTTTACAGGGTGCTGGGTGGGGTGTGTCCAGGGTGTTGGGTGGGGTGTGTACAGGGTGCTGGGTGAGTGTGCCCAGGGTGCTGGGTGTGTGTGTACAGGGTGCTGGGTGGGGTGTGTACAGGGTGCTGGGTGAGTGTTTACAGGGTGCTGGGTGGGGTGTGTACAGGGTGTTGGGTGCGGTGTGTACAGGGTGCTGGGTGAGTGTGCCCAGGGTGCTGGGTGACTGTGTACAGGGTGCTGCGTGTGTGTGTACAGGGTGCGGGGTGCGGTGTGTACAGGGTGCTGGGTGGGGTGTGTACAGGGTGCTGGGTGGGGTGTGTACAGGGTGCTTTTGGGGTGTGTACAGGGTGCTGGGTGGGGTGTGTACAGGGTGTTGGGTGCGGTGTGTACAGGGTGCTGGGTGAGTGTGCCCAGGGTGCTGGGTGACTGTGTACAGGGTGCTGCGTGTGTGTGTACAGGGTGCTGGGTGGGGTGTGTACAGGGTGCTGGGTGTGTGTACAGGGTGCTGGGTGGGGTGTGTACAGGGTGCTTTTGGGGTGTGTACAGGGTGCTGGGTGGGGTGTGTACAGGGTGCTGGGTGAGTGTGCCCAGGGTGCTGGGGTGTGTTTGTACAGGGTGCTGGGTGGGGTGTGTACAGGGTGCTGGGTGGGGTGTGTATTGGGTGCTGGGTGGGGTGTGTACAGGGTACTGGCATGGTGTGTACAGGGTACTGGGATGGTGTGTACAGTGTGCTGGGTGAGTGTGCCCAGGGTGCTGGGTGGGGTGTGTATAGGGTGCTGGGTGGGGTGTGTACAGGGTACTGGGATGGTGTGTACAGGGTGCTGGCTGAGTGTGTCCAGGGTGCTGGGTGAGTGTGTCCAGGGTGCTGGGTGAGTGTGTCCAGGGTGCTGGGTGAGTGTGTCCAGGGTGCTGGGTGAGCGCGTACAGGGTGCTGGGTGGGGTGTGTACAGGGTGCTGGGTGAGTGTGTACAGGGTGCTGGGTGAGTGTTTACAGGGTGCTGGGTGGGGTGCGTACTGGGTGCTGGGTGAGTGTTTACAGGGTGGGGTGTGTGCAGGGTGCTGGGTGAGTGCTTACAGGGCGCTGGGTGGGGTGTTTACAGGGTGCTGGGTGGGGTGTGTACAGGGTGTTGGGTGGGGTGTGTACAGGGTGCTGGGTGAGTGTGCCCAGGGTGCTGGGTGTATGTGTACAGGGTGCTGCGTGTGTGTGTACAGGGTGCTGGGTGGGGTGTGTACAGGGTGTTGGGTGGGGTGTGTACAGGGTGCTGGGTGAGTGTGCCCAGGGTGCTGCGTGTATGTGTACAGGGTGCTGGGTGAGTGTGCCCAGGGTGCTGGGTGACTGTGTACAGGGTGCTGCGTGTGTGTGTACAGGGTGCTGGGTGGGGTGTGTACAGGGTGCTGGGTGTGTGTACAGTGTGCTGCGTGTGTGTGTACAGGGTGCTGGGTGTGGTGTGTACAGGGTGCTGGGTGAGCGTGTACAGCTTCCTGTGTGAGTGTGTACTGGGTGAGTGTGTACAGGGTGCTGGGTGAGTGTGTGCAGGGTGCTGGGTGATTGCGTGCAGGGTGCTGGGTGAGTGTGTGCAGGGTGCTGGGTGAGTGCGTGCAGGGTGCTGGGTGAGTGTGTGCAGGGTGCTGGGTGAGTGTTTACAGTGTGCTGGGTGGGGTGTGTACAGGGTGCTGGGTGGGGGGAGTACAGGGTGCTTTTGGGGTGTGTACAGGGTGCTGGGTGGGGTGTGTACAGGGTGCTGGGTGAGTGTGCCCAGGGTGCTGGGGTGTGTGTGTACAGGGTGCTGGGTGAGTGCTTACAGGGTGCTGGGTGGGGTGTGTACAGGGTGCTTGGTGGGGTGTGTACAGGGTGGTCAGAGAGTGTGTCCAGGGTGCTGGGTGAGTGTGTACAGGGTGCTGGGTGAGTGTGTCAAGGGTGCTGGGTGAGTATGTACAGGGTGCTGGGTGACTGTGTACAGGGTGCTGCGTGTGTGTGTACAGGGTGCTGGGTGGGGTGTGTACAGGGTGCTGGGTGAGCGTGTATAGCTTCTTGTGTGAGTGTGTACTGGGTGAGTATGTACAGGGTGCTGGGTGAGTGTGTGCAGGGTGCTGGGTGAGTGCGTGCAGGGTGCTGGGTGAGTGCGTGCAGGGTGCTGGGTGAGTGCGTGCAGGGTGCTGGGTGAGTGTGTGCAGGGTGCTGGGTGAGTGTGCCCAGGGTGCTGGGTGACTGTGTACAGGGTGCTGCGTGTGTGTGTACAGGGTGCTGGGTGGGGTGTGTACAGGGTGCTGGGTGTGTGTACAGGGTGCTGCGTGTGTGTGTACAGGGTGCTGCGTGTGGTGTGTACAGGGTGCTGGGTGAGCGTGTACAGCTTCCTGTGTGAGTGTGTACTGGGTGAGTGTGTACAGGGTGCTGGGTGAGTGTGTACAGGGTGCTGGGTGAGTGCGTGCAGGGTGCTGGGTGAGTGTGTGCAGGGTGCTGGGTGAGTGCGTGCAGGGTGCTGGGTGAGTGTGTGCAGGGTGCTGGGTGAGTGTTTACAGTGTGCTGGGTGGGGTGTGTACAGGGTGCTGGGTGGGGTGTGTACAGGGTGCTTTTGGGGTGTGTACAGGGTGCTGGGTGGGGTGTGTACAGGGTGCTGGGTGAGTGTGCCCAGGGTGCTGGGGTGTGTGTGTACAGGGTGCTGGGTGGGGTGTGTACAGGGTGCTGGGTGGGGTGTGTATAGGGTGCTGGGTGGGTTGTGTACAGGGTACTGGGATGGTGTGTACAGTGTGCTGGGTGAGTGTGCCCAGGGTGCTGGGTGGGGTGTGTACAGGGTACTGGGATGGTGTGTACAGGGTGCTGGCTGAGTGTGTCCAGGGTGCTGGGTGAGTGTGTCCAGGGTGCTGGGTGAGTGTGTCCAGGGTGCTGGGTGAGTGTGTCCAGGGTGCTGGGTGAGCGCGTACAGGGTGCTGGGTGGGGTGTGTACAGGGTGCTGGGTGAGTGTGTACAGGGTGCTGGGTGAGTGTTTACAGAGTGCTGGGTGGGGTGCGTACTGGGTGCTGGGTGAGTGTTTACAGGGTGGGGTGTGTACAGGGTGCTGGGTGAGTGTGTCCAGGGTGCTGGGTGAGTGTGTCCAGGGTGCTGGGTGAGCGCGTACAGGGTGCTGGGTGGGGTGTGTACAGGGTGCTGGGTGAGTGTGTACAGGGTGCTGGGTGAGTGTTTACAGGGTGCTGGGTGGGGTGCGTACTGGGTGCTGGGTGAGTGTTTACAGGGTGGGGTGTGTACAGGGTGCTGGGTGAGTGCTTACAGGGTGCTGGGTGGGGTGTGTACAGGGTGCTGGGTGGGGTGTGTACAGGGTGGTCAGAGAGTGTGTCCAGGGTGCTGGGTGAGTGTGTACAGGGTGCTGGGTGAGCGTGTATAGCTTCCTGTGTGAGTGTGTACTGGGTGAGTGTGTACAGGGTGCTGGGTGAGTGTGTGCAGGGTGCTGGGTGAGTGCGTGCAGGGTGCTGGGTGAGTGTGTGCAGGGTGCTGGGTGAGTGCGTGCAGGGTGCTGGGTGAGTGTGTGCAAGGTGCTGGGTGAACGTGTACAGCTTCCTGTGTGAGTGTGTACTGTGTGAGTGTGTACAGGGTGCTGGGTGAGTGTGTGCAGGGTGCTGGGTGAGTGCGTGCAGGGTGCTGGGTGAGTGTGTGCAGGGTGCTGGGTGAGTGCGTGCAGGGTGCTGGGTGAGTGTGTGCAGGGTGCTGGGTGAGTGTTTACAGTGTGCTGGGTGGTGTTTGTACAGGGTGCTGGGTGGGGTGTGTACAGGGTGCTTTTGGGGTGTGTACAGGGTGCTGGGTGGGGTGTGTACAGGGTGCTGGGTCAGTGTGCCCAGGGTGCTGGGGTGTGTGTGTACAGGGTGCTGGGTGGGGTGTGTACAGGGTGCTGGGTGGGGTGTGTCGGGTGCTGGGTGGGGTGTGTACAGGGTACGGGGATGGTGTGTACAGGGTGCTGGGTGAGTGTGCCCAGGGTGCTGGGTGGGGTGTGTACAGGGTACTGGGATGGTGTGTACAGGGTGCTGGCTGAGTGTGCCCAGGGTGCTGGGTGAGTGTGTCCAGGGTGCTGGGTGAGTGTGTCCAGGGTGCTGGGTGAGCGCGTACAGGGTGCTGGGTGGGGTGTGTACAGGGTGCTGGGTGAGTGTTTACAGGGTGCTGGGTGGGGTGCGTACTGGGTGCTGGGTGAGTGTTTACAGGGTGCTGGGTGGGGTGTGTACAGGGTGCTTGGTGGGGTGTGTACAGGGTGGTCAGAGAGTGTGTCCAGGGTGCTGGGTGAGTGTGTACAGGGTGCTGGGTGAGTGTGTCAAGGGTGCTGGGTGAGTGTGTACAGGGTGCTGGGTGACTGTGTACAGGGTGCTGCGTGTGTGTGTACAGGGTGCTGGGTGGGGTGTGTACAGGGTGCTGGGTGAGCGTGTATAGCTTCCTGTGTGAGTGTGTACTGGGTGAGTGTGTACAGGGTGCTGGGTGAGTGTGTGCAGGGTGCTGGGTGAGTGCGTGCAGGGTGCTGGGTGAGTACGTGCAGGGTGCTGGGTGAGTGCGTGCAGGGTGCTGGGTGAGTGTGTGCAGGGTGCTGGGTGAGTGTTTACAGTGTGCTGGGTGGGGTGTGTACAGGGTGCTGGGTGGGGTGTGTACAGGGTGCTTTTGGGGTGTGTACAGGGTGCTGGGTGGGGTGTGTACAGGGTGCTGGGTGAGTGTGCCCAGGGTGCTGGGGTGTGTGTGTACAGGGTGCTGGGTGGGGTGTGTACAGGGTGCTGGGTGGGGTGTGTATAGGGTGCTGGGAGGGGTCTGTACAGGGTACTGGGATGGTGTGTACAGGGTGCCGGGTGAGTGCGTGCAGGGTGCTGGGTGAGTGTGTGCAGGGTGCTGGGTGAGTGTATACAGTGTGCTGGGTGGGGTGTGTACAGGGTGCTGGGTGAGTGCGTACAGGGTTCTGGGTGAGGTGTGTACAGGGTGCTGGGTGGGGTGTGTACAGGGTGCTTTTGGGGTGTGTACAGGGTGCTGGGTGGGGTGTGTACAGGGTGCTGGGTGGGGTGTGTACAGGGTGCTTTTGGGGTGTGTACAGGGTGCTGGGTAGGGTGTGTACAGGGTGCTGGGTGAGTGTGCCCAGGGTGCTGGGGTGTGTGTGTACAGGGTGCTGGGTGGGGTGTGTACAGGGTGCTGGGTGGGGTGTGTATAGGGTGCTGGGTGGGGTGTGTACAGGGTACTGGGATGGTGTGTACAGGGTGCTGGCTGAGTGTGCCCAGGGTGCTGGGTGAGTGTGTCCAGGGTGCTGGGTGAGTGTGTCCAGGGTGCTGGGTGAGCGCGTACAGGGTGCTGGGTGGGGTGTGTACAGGGTGCTGGGTGAGTGTGTACAGGGTGCTGGGTGAGTGTTTACAGGGTGCTGGGTGGGGTGCGTACTGGGTGCTGGGTGAGTGTTTACAGGGTGGGGTGTGTACAGGGTGCTGGGTGAGTGCTTACAGGGTGCTGGGTGGGGTGTGTACAGGGTGCCGGTGGGGTGTGTACAGGGTGGTCAGAGAGTGTGTACAGGGTGCTGGGTGGGGTGTGTACAGGGTGCTGGGTGAGCATGTATAGCTTCCTGTGTGAGTGTGTACTGGGTGAGTGTGTACAGGGTGCTGGGTGAGTGTGTGCAGGGTGCTGGGTGAGTGCGTGCAGGGTGCTGGGTGAGTGCGTGCAGGGTGCTGGGTGAGTGTTTACAGTGTGCTGGGTGGGGTGTGTACAGGGTGCTGGGTGAGCGTGTACAGGGTGCTGGGTGAGTGTTTACAGGGTGCTGGGTGGGGTGTGTACAGGGTGCTGGGTGAGTGTGTACAGGGTGCTGGGTGAGTGTTTACAGGGTGCTGGGTGGGGTGTGTACAGGGTGTTGGGTGGGGTGTGTACAGGGTGCTGGGTGAGTGTGCCCAGGGTGCTGCGTGTATGTGTTCAGGGTGCTGTGTGTGTGTGTACAGGGTGCTGGGTGGGGTGTGTACAGGGTGCTGGGTGTGTGTACAGGGTGCTGGGTGGGGTGTGTACAGGGTGCTTTTGGGGTGTGTACAGGGTGCTGGGTGGGGTGTGTACAGGGTGCTGGGTGAGTGTGCCCAGGGTGCTGGGGTGTGTGTGTACAGGGTGCTGGGTGGGGTGTGTATAGGGTGCTGGGTGGGGTGTGTACAGGGTACTGGGATGGTGTGAACAGGGTGCTGGGTGAGTGTGCCCAGGGTGCTGGGTGGGGTGTGTACAGGGTACTGGGATGGTGTGTACAGGGTGCTGGCTGAGTGTGCCCAGGGTGCTGGGTGAGTGTGTCCAGGGTGCTGGGTGAGTGTGTCCAGGGTGCTGGGTGATCGCATACAGGGTGCTGGGTGGGGTGTGTACAGGGTGCTGGGTGAGTGTGTACAGGGTGCTGGGTGGGGTGTGTACAGGGTGCTGGGTGTGTGTACAGGGTGCTGGGTGGGGTGTGTACAGGGTGCTTTTGGGGTGTGTACAGGGTGCTGGGTGGGGTGTGTACAGGGTGCTGGGTGAGTGTGCCCAGGGTGCTGGGGTGTGTGTGTACAGGGTGCTGGGTGGGGTGTGTACAGGGTGCTGGGTGGGGTGTGTACAGGGTGCTGGGTGGGGTGTGTATTGGGTGCTGGGTGGGGTGTGTACAGGGTACTGGGATGGTGTGTACAGGGTGCTGGGTGAGTGTGCCCAGGGTGCTGGGTGGGGTGTGTCCAGGGTACTGGGATGGTGTGTACAGGGTGCTGGCTGAGTGTGCCCAGGGTGCTGGGTGAGTGTGTCCAGGGTGCTGGGTGAGTGTGTCCAGGGTGCTGGGTGAGCGCGTACAGGGTGCTGGGTGGGGTGTGTACAGGGTGCTGGGTGAGTGTGTACAGGGTGCTGGGTGAGTGTTTACAGGGTGCTGGGTGGGGTGCGTACTGGGTGCTGGGTGAGTGTTTACAGGGTGCTGGGTGGGGTGCGTACTTGGTGCTGGTTGAGTGTTTACAGGGTGGGGTGTGTACAGGGTGCTGCGTGAGTGCTTACAGGCCGCTGGGTGGGGTGTGTACAGGGTGCTGGGTGAGTGTGTACAGGGTGCTGGGTGAGTGTTCACAGGGTGCTGGGTGGGGTGTGTACAGGGTGTTGGGTGGGGTGTGTACAGGGTGCTGGGTGAGTGTGCCCAGGGTGCTGGGTGACTGTGTACAGGGTGCTGCGTGTGTGTGTACAGGGTGCTGGGTGGGGTGTGTACAGGGTGCTGGGTGTGTGTACAGGGTGCTGGGTGGGGTGTGTACAGGGTGCTTTTGGGGTGTGTACCGGGTGCTGGGTGGGGTGTGTACAGGGTGCTGGGTGAGTGTGCCCAGGGTGCTGGGGTGTGTGTGTACAGGGTGCTGGGTGGGGTGTGTACAGGGTGCTGGGTGGGGTGTGTATTGGGTGCTGGGTGGGGTGTGTACAGGGTACTGGGATGGTGTGTACAGGGTGCTGGGTGAGTGTGCCCAGGGTGCTGGGTGGGGTGTGTCCAGGGTACTGGGATGGTGTGTACAGGGTGCTGGCTGAGTGTGCCCAGGGTGCTGGGTGAGTGTGTCCAGGGTGCTGGGTGAGTGTGTCCAGGGTGCTGCGTGTGTGTGTACAGGGTGCTGGGTGGGGTGTGTACAGGGTTCTGGGTGTGTGTACAGGGTGCTGCGTGTGTGTGTACAGGGTGCTGGGTGTGGTGTGTACAGGGTGCTGGGTGAGCGTGTACAGCTTCCTGTGTGAGTGTGTACTGGGTGAGTGTGTACAGGGTGCTGGGTGAGTGTGTACAGGGTGCTGGGTGAGTGCGGCAGGGTGCTGGGTGAGTGTGTGCAGGGTGCTGGGTGAGTGCGTGCAGGGTGCTGGGTGAGTGTGTGCAGGGTGCTGGGTGAGTGTTTACAGTGTGCTGGGTGGGGTGTGTACAGGGTGCTGGGTGGGGTGTGTACAGGGTGCTTTTGGGGTGTGTACAGGGTGCTGGGTGGGGTGTGTACAGGGTGCTGGGTGAGTGTGCCCAGGGTGCTGGGGTGTGTGTGTACAGGGTGCTGGGTGGGGTGTGTACAGGGTGCTGGGTGGGGTGTGTATAGGGTGCTGGGTGGGGTGTGTACAGGGTACTGGGATGGTGTGTACAGGGTGCTGGGTGAGTGTGCCCAGGGTGCTGGGTGGGGTGTGTACAGGGTACTGGGATGGTGTGTACAGGGTGCTGGCTGAGTGTGTCCAGGGTGCTGGGTGAGTGTGTCCAGGGTGCTGGGTGAGTGTGTCCAGGGTGCTGGGTGAGCGCGTACAGGGTGCTGGGTGGGGTGTGTACAGGGTGCTGGGTGAGTGTGTACAGGGTGCTGGGTGGGTGTTTACAGGGTGCTGGGTGGGGTGCGTACTGGGTGCTGGGTGAGTGTTTACAGGGTGGGGTGTGTACAGGGTGCTGGGTGAGTGTGTCCAGGGTGCTGGGTGAGTGTGTCCAGGGTGCTGGGTGAGCGCGTACAGGGTGCTGGGTGGGGTGTGTACAGGGTGCTGGGTGAGTGTGTACAGGGTGCTGGGTGAGTGTTTACAGGGTGCTGGGTGGGGTGCGTACTGGGTGCTGGGTGAGTGTTTACAGGGTGGGGTGTGTACAGGGTGCTGGGTGAGTGCTTACAGGGTGCTGGGTGGGGTGTGTACAGGGTGCTGGGTGGGGTGTGTACAGGGTGGTCAGAGAGTGTGTCCAGGGTGCTGGGTGAGTGTGTACAGGGTGCTGGGTGAGCGTGTATAGCTTCCTGTGTGAGTGTGTACTGGGTGAGTGTGTACAGGGTGCTGGGTGAGTGTGTGCAGGGTGCTGGGTGAGTGCGTGCAGGGTGCTGGGTGAGTGTGTGCAGGGTGATGGGTGAGTGCGTGCAGGGTGCTGGGTGAGTGCGTGCAGGGTGCTGGGTGAGTGTGTGCAAGGTGCTGGGTGAACGTGTACAGCTTCCTGTGTGAGTGTGTACTGTGTGAGTGTGTACAGGGTGCTGGGTGAGTGTGTGCAGGGTGCTGGGTGAGTGCGTGCAGGGTGCTGGGTGAGTGTGTGCAGGGTGCTGGGTGAGTGCGTGCAGGGTGCTGGGTGAGTGTGTGCAGGGTGCTGGGTGAGTGTTTACAGTGTGCTGGGTGGTGTTTGTACAGGGTGCTGGGTGGGGTGTGTACAGGGTGCTTTTGGGGTGTGTACAGGGTGCTGGGTGGGGTGTGTACAGGGTGCTGGGTCAGTGTGCCCAGGGTGCTGGGGTGTGTGTGTACATGGTGCTGGGTGGGGTGTGTACAGGGTGCTGGGTGGGGTGTGTCGGGTGCTGGGTGGGGTGTGTACAGGGTACGGGGATGGTGTGTACAGGGTGCTGGGTGAGTGTGCCCAGGGTGCTGGGTGGGGTGTGTACAGGGTACTGGGATGGTGTGTACAGGGTGCTGGCTGAGTGTGCCCAGGGTGCTGGGTGAGTGTGTCCAGGGTGCTGGGTGAGTGTGTCCAGGGTGCTGGGTGAGCGCGTACAGGGTGCTGGGTGGGGTGTGTACAGGGTGCTGGGTGAGTGTTTACAGGGTGCTGGGTGGGGTGCGTACTGGGTGCTGGGTGAGTGTTTACAGGGTGGGGTGTGTACAGGGTGCTGGGTGAGTGCTTACAGGGTGCTGGGTGGGGTGTGTACAGGGTGCTTGGTGGGGTGTGTACAGGGTGGTCAGAGAGTGTGTCCAGGGTGCTGGGTGAGTGTGTACAGGGTGCTGGGTGAGTGTGTCAAGGGTGCTGGGTGAGTGTGTACAGGGTGCTGGGTGACTGTGTACAGGGTGCTGCGTGTGTGTGTACAGGGTGCTGGGTGGGGTGTGTACAGGGTGCTGGGTGAGCGTGTATAGCTTCCTGTGTGAGTGTGTACTGGGTGAGTGTGTACAGGGTGCTGGGTGAGTGTGTGCAGGGTGCTGGGTGAGTGTGCCCAGGGTGCTGGGTGGGGTGTGTACAGGGTACGGGGATGGTGTGTACAGGGTGCTGGCTGAGTGTGCCCAGGGTGCTGGGTGAGTGTGTCCAGGGTGCTGGGTGAGTGTGTCCAGGGTGCTGGGTGGGGTGTGTACAGGGTACTGGGATGGTGTGTACAGGGTGCTGGCTGAGTGTGCCCAGGGTGCTGGGTGAGTGTGTCCAGGGTGCTGGGTGAGTGTGTCCAGGGTGCTGGGTGAGCGCGTACAGGGTGCTGGGTGGGGTGTGTACAGGGTGCTGGGTGAGTGTTTACAGGGTGCTGGGTGGGGTGCGTACTGGGTGCTGGGTGAGTGTTTACAGGGTGGGGTGTGTACAGGGTGCTGGGTGAGTGCTTACAGGGTGCTGGGTGGGGTGTGTACAGGGTGCTTGGTGGGGTGTGTACAGGGTGGTCAGAGAGTGTGTCCAGGGTGCTGGGTGAGTGTGTACAGGGTGCTGGGTGAGTGTGTCAAGGGTGCTGGGTGAGTGTGTACAGGGTGCTGGGTGACTGTGTACAGGGTGCTGCGTGTGTGTGTACAGGGTGCTGGGTGGGGTGTGTACAGGGTGCTGGGTGAGCGTGTATAGCTTCCTGTGTGAGTGTGTACTGGGTGAGTGTGTACAGGGTGCTGGGTGAGTGTGTGCAGGGTGCTGGGTGAGTGTGCCCAGGGTGCTGGGTGAGTACGTGCAGGGTGCTGGGTGAGTGCGTGCAGGGTGCTGGGTGAGTGTGTGCATGGTGCTGGGTGAGTGTTTACAGTGTGCTGGGTGGGGTGTGTACAGGGTGCTGGGTGGGGTGTGTACAGGGTGCTTTTGGGGTGTGTACAGGGTGCTGGGTGGGGTGTGTACAGGGTGCTGGGTGAGTGTGCCCAGGGTGCTGGGGTGTGTGTGTACAGGGTGCTGGGTGGGGTGTGTACAGGGTGCTGGGTGGGGTGTGTATAGGGTGCTGGGAGGGGTCTGTACAGGGTACTGGGATGGTGTGTACAGGGTGCCGGGTGAGTGCGTGCAGGGTGCTGGGTGAGTGTGTGCAGGGTGCTGGGTGAGTGTATACAGTGTGCTGGGTGGGGTGTGTACAGGGTGCTGGGTGAGTGCGTACAGGGTGCTGGGTGAGGTGTGTACAGGGTGCTGGGTGGGGTGTGTACAGGGTGCTTTTGGGGTGTGTACAGGGTGCTGGGTGGGGTGTGTACAGGGTGCTGGGTGGGGTGTGTACAGGGTGCTTTTGGGGTGTGTACAGGGTGCTGGGTAGGGTGTGTACAGGGTGCTGGGTGAGTGTGCCCAGGGTGCTGGGGTGTGTGTGTACAGGGTGCTGGGTGGGGTGTGTACAGGGTGCTGGGTGGGGTGTGTATAGGGTGCTGGGTGGGGTGTGTACAGGGTACTGGGATGGTGTGTACAGGGTGCTGGGTGAGTGTGCCCAGGGTGCTGGGTGGGGTGTGTACAGGGTACTGGGATGGTGTGTACAGGGTGCTGGCTGAGTGTGCCCAGGGTGCTGGGTGAGTGTGTCCAGGGTGCTGGGTGAGTGTGTCCAGGGTGCTGGGTGAGCGCGTACAGGGTGCTGGGTGGGGTGTGTACAGGGTGCTGGGTGAGTGTGTACAGGGTGCTGGGTGAGTGTTTACAGGGTGCTGGGTGGGGTGCGTACTGGGTGCTGGGTGAGTGTTTACAGGGTGGGGTGTGTACAGGGTGCTGGGTGAGTGCTTACAGGGTGCTGGGTGGGGTGTGTACAGGGTGCCGGTGGGGTGTGTACAGGGTGGTCAGAGAGTGTGTACAGGGTGCTGGGTGGGGTGTGTACAGGGTGCTGGGTGAGCATGTATAGCTTCCTGTGTGAGTGTGTACTGGGTGAGTGTGTACAGGGTGCTGGGTGAGTGTGTGCAGGGTGCTGGGTGAGTGCGTGCAGGGTGCTGGGTGAGTGCGTGCAGGGTGCTGGGTGAGTGTTTACAGTGTGCTGGGTGGGGTGTGTACAGGGAGCTGGGTGAGTGTTTACAGGGTGCTGGGTGGGGTGTGTACAGGGTGCTGGGTGAGTGCGTGCAGGGTGCTGGGTGAGTGTTTACAGTGTGCTGGGTGGGGCGTGTACAGGGTGCTGGGTGAGTGCGTGCAGGGTGCTGGGTGAGTGTTTACAGTGTGCTGGGTGGGGTGTGTACAGGGTGCTGGGTGAGTGCGTGCAGGGTGCTGGGTGAGTGTTTACAGTGTGCTGGGTGGGGCGTGTACAGGGTGCTGGGTGAGTGTTTACAGGGTGCTGGGTGGGATGTGTACAGGGTGCTGGGTGAGTGTGTACAGGGTGCTGGGTGAGTGTTTACAGGGTGCTGGGTGGGGTGTGTACAGGGTGTTGGGTGGGGTGTGTACAGGGTGCTGGGTGAGTGTGCCCAGGGTGCTGCGTGTATGTGTTCAGGGTGCTGGGTGAGTGTGTACAGGGTGCTGGGTGACTGTGTACAGGGTGCTGCGTGTGTGTGTACAGGGTGCTGGGTGGGGTGTGTACAGGGTGCTGGGTGTGTGTACAGGGTGCTGGGTGGGGTGTGTACAGGGTGCTTTTGGGGTGTGTACAGGGTGCTGGGTGGGGTGTGTACAGGGTGCTGGGTGAGTGTGCCCAGGGTGCTGGGGTGTGTGTGTACAGGGTGCTGGGTGGGGTGTGTATAGGGTGCTGGGTGGGGTGTGTACAGGGTACTGGGATGGTGTGTACAGGGTGCTGGCTGAGTGTGCCCAGGGTGCTGGGTGGGGTGTGTACAGGGTACTGGGATGGTGTGTACAGGGTGCTGGCTGAGTGTGCCCAGGGTGCTGGGTGGGGTGTGTACAGGGTACTGCGATGGTGTGTACAGGGTGCTGGCTGAGTGTGCCCAGGGTGCTGGGTGAGTGTGTCCAGGGTGCTGGGTGAGTGTGTCCAGGGTGCTGGGTGAGCGCATACAGGGTGCTGGGTGGGGTGTGTACAGGGTGCTGGCTGAGTGTGCCCAGGGTGCTGGGTGGGGTGTGTACAGGGTACTGCGATGGTGTGTACAGGGTGCTGGCTGAGTGTGCCCAGGGTGCTGGGTGAGTGTGTCCAGGGTGCTGGGTGAGTGTGTCCAGGGTGCTGGGTGAGCGCATACAGGGTGCTGGGTGGGGTGTGTACAGGGTGCTGGGTGAGTGTGTACAGGGTGCTGGGTGGGGTGTGTACAGGGTGCTGGGTGTGTGTACAGGGTGCTGGGTGGGGTGTGTACAGGGTGCTTTTGGGGTGTGTACAGGGTGCTGGGTGGGGTGTGTACAGGGTGCTGGGTGAGTGTGCCCAGGGTGCTGGGGTGTGTGTGTACAGGGTGCTGGGTGGGGTGTGTACAGGGTGCTGGGTGGGGTGTGTATAGGGTGCTGGGTGGGGTGTGTACAGGGTACTGGGATGGTGTGTACAGGGTGCTGGGTGAGTGTGCCCAGGGTGCTGGGTGGGGTGTGTCCAGGGTACTGGGATGGTGTGTACAGGGTGCTGGCTGAGTGTGCCCAGGGTGCTGGGTGAGTGTGTCCAGGGTGCTGGGTGAGTGTGTCCAGGGTGCTGGGTGAGCGCGTACAGGGTGCTGGGTGGGGTGTGTACAGGGTGCTGGGTGAGTGTGTACAGGGTGCTGGGTGAGTGTTTACAGGGTGCTGGGTGGGGTGCGTACTTGGTGCTGGTTGAGTGTTTACAGGGTGGGGTGTGTACAGGGTGCTGGGTGAGTGCTTACAGGCCGCTGGGTGGGGTGTTTACAGGGTGCTGGGTGAGTGTGTACAGGGTGCTGGGTGAGTGTTTACAGGGTGCTGGGTGGGGTGTGTACAGGGTGTTGGGTGGGGTGTGTACAGGGTGCTGGGTGACTGTGTACAGGGTGCTGCGTGTGTGTGTACAGGGTGCTGGGTGGGGTGTGTACAGGGTGCTGGGTGGGGTGTGTACAGGGTGCTGGGTGGGGTGTGTACAGGGTGCTGGGTGGGGTGTGTACAGGGTGCTTTTGGGGTGTGTACAGGGTGCTGGGTGGGGTGTGTACAGGGTGCTGGGTGAGTGTGTACAGGGTGCTGGGTGGGGTGTGTACAGGGTGTTGGGTGCGGTGTGTACAGGGTGCTGGGTGAGTGTGCCCAGGGTGCTGCGTGTATGTGTACAGGGTGCTGGGTGAGTGTGCCCAGGGTGCTGGGTGACTGTGTACAGGGTGCTGCGTGTGTGTGTACAGGGTGCTGGGTGGGGTGTGTACAGGGTGCTGCGTGTGTGTACAGGGTGCTGGGTGGGGTGTGTACAGGGTGCTTTTGGGGTGTGTACAGGGTGCTGGGTGGGGTGTGTACAGGGTGCTGGGTGAGTGTGCCCAGGGTGCTGGGGTGTGTGTGTACAGGGTGCTGGGTGGGGTGTGTACAGGGTGCTGGGTGGGGTGTGTACAGGGTGCTGGGTGGGGTGTGTACAGGGTGCTGGGTGGGGTGTGCACAGGGTGCTGGGTGGGGTGTGTACAGGGTGCTGGGTGGGGTGTGTACAGGGTACTGGGATGGTGTGTACAGGGTGCTGGGTGAGTGTGCCCAGGGTGCTGGGTGAGTGTGTCCAGGGTGCTGGGTGAGTGTGTCCAGGGTGCTGGGTGAGCGCGTACAGGGTGCTGGGTGGGGTGTGTACAGGGTGCTGGGTGGGGTGTGTCCAGGGTACTGGGATGGTGTGTACAGGGTACGGGGATGGTGTGTACAGGGTGCTGGGTGAGTGTGCCCAGGGTGCTGGGTGGGGTGTGTCCAGGGTACTGGGATGGTGTGTACAGGGTGCTGGCTGAGTGTGCCCAGGGTGCTGGGTGAGTGTGTCCAGGGTGCTGGGTGAGTGTGTCCAGGGTGCTGGGTGAGCGCGTACAGGGTGCTGGGTGGGGTGTGTACAGGGTGCTGGGTGAGTGTGTACAGGGTGCTGGGTGAGTGTTTACAGGGTGCTGGGTGGGGTGCGTACTGGGTGCTGGGTGAGTGTTTACAGGGTGGGGTGTGTACAGGGTGCTGGGTGAGTGCTTACAGGGCGCTGGGTGGGGTGTTTACAGGGTGCTGGGTGGGGTGTGTACAGGGTGTTGGGTGGGGTGTGTACAGGGTGCTGGGTGAGTGTGCCCAGGGTGCTGCGTGTATGTGTCCAGGGTGCTGGGTGAGTGTGCCCAGGGTGCTGGGTGACTGTGTACAGGGTGCTGGGTGTGTGTGTACAGGGTGCTGGGTGGGGTGTGTACAGGGTGCTGGGTGTGTGTACAGTGTGCTGCGTGTGTGTGTACAGGGTGCTGGGTGTGGTGTGTACAGGGTGCTGGGTGAGCGTGTACAGCTTCCTGTGTGAGTGTGTACTGGGTGAGTGTGTACAGGGTGCTGGGTGAGTGTGTGCAGGGTGCTGGGTGAGTGCGTGCAGGGTGCTGGGTGAGTGTGTGCAGGGTGCTGGGTGAGTGCGTGCAGGGTGCTGGGTGAGTGTGTGCAGGGTGCTGGGTGAGTGTTTACAGTGTGCTGGGTGGGGTGTGTACAGGGTGCTGGGTGGGGGGAGTACAGGGTGCTTTTGGGGTGTGTACAGGGTGCTGGGTGGGGTGTGTACAGGGTGCTGGGTGAGTGTGCCCAGGGTGCTGGGGTGTGTGTGTACAGGGTGCTGGGTGAGTGCTTACAGGGTGCTGGGTGGGGTGTGTACAGGGTGCTTGGTGGGGTGTGTACAGGGTGGTCAGAGAGTGTGTCCAGGGTGCTGGGTGAGTGTGTACCGGGTGCTGGGTGAGTGTGTCAAGGGTGCTGGGTGAGTATGTACAGGGTGCTGGGTGACTGTGTACAGGGTGCTGCGTGTGTGTGTACAGGGTGCTGGGTGGGGTGTGTACAGGGTGCTGGGTGAGCGTGTATAGCTTCTTGTGTGAGTGTGTACTGGGTGAGTATGTACAGGGTGCTGGGTGAGTGTGTGCAGGGTGCTGGGTGAGTGCGTGCAGGGTGCTGGGTGAGTGCGTGCAGGGTGCTGGGTGAGTGCGTGCAGGGTGCTGGGTGAGTGTGTGCAGGGTGCTGGGTGAGTGTGCCCAGGGTGCTGGGTGACTGTGTACAGGGTGCTGCGTGTGTGTGTACAGGGTGCTGGGTGGGGTGTGTACAGGGTGCTGGGTGTGTGTACAGGGTGCTGCGTGTGTGTGTACAGGGTGCTGAGTGTGGTGTGTACAGGGTGCTGGGTGAGCGTGTACAGCTTCCTGTGTGAGTGTGTACAGGGTGAGTGTGTACAGGGTGCTGGGTGAGTGTGTACAGGGTGCTGGGTGAGTGCGTGCAGGGTGCTGGGTGAGTGCGTGCAGGGTGCTGGGTGAGTGCGTGCAGGGTGCTGGGTG
Source organism: Mustelus asterias (assembly GCF_964213995.1). NCBI lineage: Eukaryota > Metazoa > Chordata > Chondrichthyes > Carcharhiniformes > Triakidae > Mustelus > Mustelus asterias. Next base: position 3,144,502 of record NC_135826.1, on the reverse strand, counting down.
AGTGTGTGCAGGGTGCTGGGTGAGTGTTTACAGTGTGCTGGGTGGGGTGTGTACAGGGTGCTGGGTGGGGTGTGTACAGGGTGCTTTTGGGGTGTGTACAGGGTGCTGGGTGGGGTGTGTACAGGGTGCTGGGTGAGTGTGCCCAGGGTGCTGGGGTGTGTGTGTACAGGGTGCTGGGTGGGGTGTGTACAGGGTGCTGGGTGGGGTGTGTATAGGGTGCTGGGTGGGGTGTGTACAGGGTACTGGGATGGTGTGTACAGGGTGCTGGGTGAGTGTGCCCAGGGTGCTGGGTGGGGTGTGTACAGGGTACTGGGATGGTGTGTACAGGGTGCTGGCTGAGTGTGTCCAGGGTGCTGGGTGAGTGTGTCCAGGGTGCTGGGTGAGTGTGTCCAGGGTGCTGGGTGAGCGCGTACAGGGTGCTGGGTGGGGTGTGTACAGGGTGCTGGGTGAGTGTGTGCAGGGTGCTGGGTGAGTGTTTACAGGGTGCTGGGTGGGGTGCGTACTGGGTGCTGGGTGAGTGTTTACAGGGTGGGGTGTGTACAGGGTGCTGGGTGAGTGTGTCCAGGGTGCTGGGTGAGTGTGTCCAGGGTGCTGGGTGAGCGCGTACAGGGTGCTGGGTGGGGTGTGTACAGGGTGCTGGGTGAGTGTGTACAGGGTGCTGGGTGAGTGTTTACAGGGTGCTGGGTGGGGTGCGTACTGGGTGCTGGGTGAGTGTTTACAGGGTGGGGTGTGTACAGGGTGCTGGGTGAGTGCTTACAGGGTGCTGGGTGGGGTGTGTACAGGGTGCTGGGTGGGGTGTGTACAGGGTGGTCAGAGAGTGTGTCCAGGGTGCTGGGTGAGTGTGTACAGGGTGCTGGGTGAGCGTGTATAGCTTCCTGTGTGAGTGTGTACTGGGTGAGTGTGTACAGGGTGCTGGGTGAGTGTGTGCAGGGTGCTGGGTGAGTGCGTGCAGGGTGCTGGGTGAGTGTGTGCAGGGTGCTGGGTGAGTGCGTGCAGGGTGCTGGGTGAGTGTGTGCAAGGTGCTGGGTGAACGTGTACAGCTTCCTGTGTGAGTGTGTACTGGGTGAGTGTGTACAGGGTGCTGGGTGAGTGTGTGCAGGGTGCTGGGTGAGTGCGTGCAGGGTGCTGGGTGAGTGTGTGCAGGGTGCTGGGTGAGTGCGTGCAGGGTGCTGGGTGAGTGTGTGCAGGGTGCTGGGTGAGTGTTTACAGTGTGCTGGGTGGTGTGTGTACAGGGTGCTGGGTGGGGTGTGTACAGGGTGCTTTTGGGGTGTGTACAGGGTGCTGGGTCAGTGTGCCCAGGGTGCTGGGGTGTGTGTGTACAGGGTGCTGGGTGGGGTGTGTACAGGGTGCTGGGTGGGGTGTGTATAGGGTGCTGGGTGGGGTGTGTACAGGGTACGGGGATGGTGTGTACAGGGTGCTGGGTGAGTGTGCACAGGGTGCTGGGTGGGGTGTGTACAGGGTACTGGGATGGTGTGTACAGGGTGCTGGCTGAGTGTGCCCAGGGTGCTGGGTGAGTGTGTCCAGGGTGCTGGGTGAGTGTGTCCAGGCAGCTGGGTGAGCGCGTACAGGGTGCTGGGTGGGGTGTGTACAGGGTGCTGGGTGAGTGTTTACAGGGTGCTGGGTGGGGTGCGTACTGGGTGCTGGGTGAGTGTTTACAGGGTGGGGTGTGTACAGGGTGCTGGGTGAGTGCTTACAGGGTGCTGGGTGGGGTGTGTACAGGGTGCTTGGTGGGGTGTGTACAGGGTGGTCAGAGAGTGTGTCCAGGGTGCTGGGTGAGTGTGTCAAGGGTGCTGGGTGACTGTGTACAGGGTGCTGCGTGTGTGTGTACAGGGTGCTGGGTGGGGTGTGTACAGGGTGCTGGGTGAGCGTGTATAGCTTCCTGTGTGAGTGTGTACTGGGTGAGTGTGTACAGGGTGCTGGGTGAGTGTGTGCAGGGTGCTGGGTGAGTGCGTGCAGGGTGCTGGGTGAGTGCGTGCAGGGTGCTGGGTGAGTGCGTGCAGGGTGCTGGGTGAGTGTGTGCAGGGTGCTGGGTGAGTGTTTACAGTGTGCTGGGTGGGGTGTGTACAGGGTGCTGGGTGGGGTGTGTACAGGGTGCTTTTGGGGTGTGTACAGGGTGCTGGGTGGGGTGTGTACAGGGTGCTGGGTGAGTGTGCCCAGGGTGCTGGGGTGTGTGTGTACAGGGTGCTGGGTGGGGTGTGTACAGGGTGCTGGGTGGGGTGTGTATAGGGTGCTGGGAGGGGTCTGTACAGGGTACTGGGATGGTGTGTACAGGGTGCCGGGTGAGTGTATACAGTGTGCTGGGTGGGGTGTGTACAGGGTGCTGGGTGAGTGCGTACAGGGTGCTGGGTGAGGTGTGTACAGGGTGCTGGGTGGGGTGTGTACAGGGTGCTTTTGGGGTGTGTACAGGGTGCTGGGTGGGGTGTGTACAGGGTGCTGGGTGGGGTGTGTACAGGGTGCTTTTGGGGTGTGTACAGGGTGCTGGGTAGGGTGTGTACAGGGTGCTGGGTGAGTGTGCCCAGGGTGCTGGGGTGTGTGTGTACAGGGTGCTGGGTGGGGTGTGTACAGGGTGCTGGGTGGGGTGTGTATAGGGTGCTGGGTGGGGTGTGTACAGGGTACTGGGATGGTGTGTACAGGGTGCTGGGTGAGTGTGCCCAGGGTGCTGGGTGGGGTGTGTACAGGGTACTGGGATGGTGTGTACAGGGTGCTGGCTGAGTGTGCCCAGGGTGCTGGGTGAGTGTGTCCAGGGTGCTGGGTGAGTGTGTCCAGGGTGCTGGGTGAGCGCGTACAGGGTGCTGGGTGAGCGCGTACAGGGTGCTGGGTGGGGTGTGTACAGGGTGCTGGGTGAGTGTGTACAGGGTGCTGGGTGAGTGTTTACAGGGTGCTGGGTGGGGTGCGTACTGGGTGCTGGGTGAGTGTTTACAGGGTGGGGTGTGTACAGGGTGCTGGGTGAGTGCTTACAGGGTGCTGGGTGGCGTGTGTACAGGGTGCTGGTGGGGTGTGTACAGGGTGGTCAGAGAGTGTGTACAGGGTGCTGGGTGGGGTGTGTACAGGGTGCTGGGTGAGCATGTATAGCTTCCTGTGTGAGTGTGTACTGGGTGAGTGTGTACAGGGTGCTGGGTGAGTGTGTGCAGGGTGCTGGGTGAGTGCGTGCAGGGTGCTGGGTGAGTGCGTGCAGGGTGCTGGGTGAGTGTTTACAGTGTGCTGGGTGGGGTGTGTACAGGGTGCTGGGTGAGCGTGTACAGGGTGCTGGGTGAGTGTTTACAGGGTGCTGGGTGGGGTGTGTACAGGGTGCTGGGTGAGTGTGTACAGGGTGCTGGGTGAGTGTTTACAGGGTGCTGGGTGGGGTGTGTACAGGGTGTTGGGTGGGGTGTGTACAGGGTGCTGGGTGAGTGTGTACAGGGTGCTGGGTGAGTGTGCCCAGGGTGCTGCGTGTATGTGTTCAGGGTGCTGTGTGTGTGTGTACAGGGTGCTGGGTGGGGTGTGTACAGGGTGCTGGGTGGGGTGTGTATAGGGTGCTGGGTGGGGTGTGTACAGGGTACTGGGATGGTGTGTACAGGGTGCTGGGTGGGGTGTGTATAGGGTGCTGGGTGGGGTGTGTCCAGGGTACTGCGATGGTGTGTACAGGGTGCTGGCTGAGTGTGCCCAGGGTGCTGGGTGAGTGTGTCCAGGGTGCTGGGTGAGTGTGTACAGGGTGCTTGGTGAGTGTTTACAGGGTGCTGGGTGGGGTGCGTACTGGGTGCTGGTTGGGGTGTTTACAGGGTGCTGGGTGAGTGTGTACAGGGTGCTGGGTGAGTGTTTACAGGGTGCTGGGTGGGGTGTGTACAGGGTGTTGGGTGGGGTGTGTACAGGGTGCTGGGTGAGTGTGCCCAGGGTGCTGCGTGTATGTGTACAGGGTGCTGGGTGAGTGTGTACAGGGTGCTGGGTGAGTGTTTACAGGGTGCTGGGTGGGGTGTGTACAGGGTGTTGGGTGAGTGTGCCCAGGGTGCTGGGTGACTGTGTACAGGGTGCTGCGTGTGTGTGTACAGGGTGCTGGGTGGGGTGTGTACAGGGTGCTGGGTGTGTGTACAGGGTGCTGGGTGGGGTGTGTACAGGGTGCTTTTGGGGTGTGTACAGGGTGCTGGGTGGGGTGTGTACAGGGTGCTGGGTGAGTGTTTACAGGGTGCTGGGTGGGGTGTGTACAGGGTGTTGGGTGCGGTGTGTACAGGGTGCTGGGTGGGGTGTTTACAGGGTGCTGGGTGGGGTGTGTACAGGGTGTTGGGTGGGGTGTGTACAGGGTGCTGGGTGAGTGTGCCCAGGGTGCTGCGTGTATGTGTACAGGGTGCTGGGTGAGTGTGCCCAGGGTGCTGGGTGACTGTGTAGAGGGTGCTGCGTGTGTGTACAGGGTGCTGGGTGTGTGTACAGGGTGCTGGGTGGGGTGTGTACAGGGTGCTTTTGGGGTGTGTACAGGGTGCTGGGTGGGGTGTGTACAGGGTGCTGGGTGAGTGTGCCCAGGGTGCTGGGGTGTGTGTGTACAGGGTGCTGGGTGGGGTGTGTACAGGGTGCTGGGTGGGGTGTGTATTGGGTGCTGGGTGGGGTGTGTACAGGGTACTGGGATGGTGTGTACAGGGTGCTGGGTGAGTGTGCCCAGGGTGCTGGGTGGGGTGTGTCCAGGGTACTGGGATGGTGTGTACAGGGTACTGGGATGGTGTGTACAGGGTACTGGGATGGTGTGTACAGGGTACTGGGATGGTGTGTACAGGGTACTGGGATGGTGTGTACAGGGTGCTGGGTGAGTGTGCCCAGGGTGCTGGGTGGGGTGTGTACAGGGTGCTGGGTGGGGTGTGTATAGGGTGCTGGGTGGGGTGTGTACAGGGTACTGGGATGGTGTGTACAGGGTGCTGGCTGAGTGTGCCCAGGGTGCTGGGTGAGTGTGTCCAGGGTGCTGGGTGAGTGTGTCCAGGGTGCTGGGTGAGCGCGTACAGGGTGCTGGGTGGGGTGTGTACAGGGTGCTGGGTGAGTGTGTACAGGGTGCTGGGTGAGTGTTTACAGGGTGCTGGGTGGGGTGCGTACTGGGTGCTGGGTGAGTGTTTACAGGGTGGGGTGTGTACAGGGTGCTGGGTGAGTGCTTACAGGGCGCTGGGTGGGGTGTTTACAGGGTGCTGGGTGGGGTGTGTACAGGGTGTTGGGTGGGGTGTGTACAGGGTGCTGGGTGAGTGTGCCCAGGGTGCTGCGTGTATGTGTACAGGGTGCTGGGTGAGTGTGTACAGGGTGCTGCGTGTGTGTGTACAGGGTGCTGGGTGGGGTGTGTACAGGGTGCTGGGTGTGTGTACAGTGTGCTGCGTGTGTGTGTACAGGGTGCTGGGTGTGGTGTGTACAGGGTGCTGGGTGAGCGTGTACAGCTTCCTGTGTGAGTGTGTACTGGGTGAGTGTGTACAGGGTGCTGGGTGAGTGTGTGCAGGGTGCTGGGTGAGTGCGTGCAGGGTGCTGGGTGAGTGTGTGCAGGGTGCTGGGTGAGTGCGTGCAGGGTGCTGGGTGAGTGTGTGCAGGGTGCTGGGTGAGTGTTTACAGTGTGCTGGGTGGGGTGTGTACAGGGTGCTGGGTGGGGGGAGTACAGGGTGCTTTTGGGGTGTGTACAGGGTGCTGGGTGGGGTGTGTACAGGGTGCTGGGTGAGTGTGCCCAGGGTGCTGGGGTGTGTGTGTACAGGGTGCTGGGTGAGTGCTTACAGGGTGCTGGGTGGGGTGTGTACAGGGTGCTTGGTGGGGTGTGTACAGGGTGGTCAGAGAGTGTGTCCAGGGTGCTGGGTGAGTGTGTACAGGGTGCTGGGTGAGTGTGTCATGGGTGCTGGGTGAGTATGTACAGGGTGCTGGGTGACTGTGTACAGGGTGCTGCGTGTGTGTGTACAGGGTGCTGGGTGGGGTGTGTACAGGGTGCTGGGTGAGCGTGTATAGCTTCTTGTGTGAGTGTGTACTGGGTGAGTATGTACAGGGTGCTGGGTGAGTGTGTGCAGGGTGCTGGGTGAGTGCGTGCAGGGTGCTGGGTGAGTGCGTGCAGGGTGCTGGGTGAGTGCGTGCAGGGTGCTGGGTGAGTGTGCCCAGGGTGCTGGGTGACTGTGTACAGGGTGCTGCGTGTGTGTGTACAGGGTGCTGGGTGGGGTGTGTACAGGGTGCTGGGTGTGTGTACAGGGTGCTGCGTGTGTGTGTACAGGGTGCTGAGTGTGGTGTGTACAGGGTGCTGGGTGAGCGTGTACAGCTTCCTGTGTGAGTGTGTACTGGGTGAGTGTGTACAGGGTGCTGGGTGAGTGTGTACAGGGTGCTGGGTGAGTGCGTGCAGGGTGCTGGGTGAGTGTGTGCAGGGTGCTGGGTGAGTGTGTGCAGGGTGCTGGGTGAGTGCGTGCAGGGTGCTGGGTGAGTGTGTGCAGGGTGCTGGGTGAGTGTTTACAGTGTGCTGGGTGGGGTGTGTACAGGGTGCTGGGTGGGGTGTGTACAGGGTGCTTTTGGGGTGTGTACAGGGTGCTGGGTGGGGTGTGTACAGGGTGCTGGGTGAGTGTGCCCAGGGTGCTGGGGTGTGTGTGTTCAGGGTGCTGGGTGGGGTGTGTACAGGGTGCTGGGTGGGGTGTGTATAGGGTGCTGGGTGGGGTGTGTACAGGGTACTGGGATGGTGTGTACAGGGTGCTGGGTGAGTGTGCCCAGGGTGCTGGGCGGGGTGTGTACAGGGTACTGGGATGGTGTGTACAGGGTGCTGGCTGAGTGTGTCCAGGGTGCTGGGTGAGTGTGTCCAGGGTGCTGGGTGAGTGTGTCCAGGGTGCTGGGTGAGCGCGTACAGGGTGCTGGGTGGGGTGTGTACAGGGTGCTGGGTGAGTGTGTACAGGGTGCTGGGTGAGTGTTTACAGGGTGCTGGGTGGGGTGCGTACTGGGTGCTGGGTGAGTGTTTACAGGGTGGGGTGTGTACAGGGTGCTGGGTGAGTGCTTACAGGGTGCTGGGTGGGGTGTGTACAGGGTGCTGGGTGGGGTGTGTACAGGGTGGTCAGAGGGTGTGTCCAGGGTGCTGGGTGAGTGTGTACAGGGTGCTGGGTGAGTGTGTCCAGGGTGCTGGGTGAGTGTGTACAGGGTGCTGGGTGACTGTGTACAGGGTGCTGCATGTGTGTGTACAGGGTGCTGGGTGGGGGGTGTACAGGGTGCTGGGTGAGCGTGTATAGCTTCCTGTGTGAGTGTGTACTAGGTGAGTGTGTGCAGGGTGCTGGGTGAGTGCGTGCAGGGTGCTGGGTGAGTGCGTGCAGGGTGCTGGGTGAGTGTGTGCAGGGTGCTGGGTGAGTGTTTACAGTGTGCTGCGTGGGGTGTGTACAGGGTGCTGGGTGGGGTGAGTACAGGGTGCTGGGTGGGGTGTGTTCAGGGTGTTGGGTGAGTGTGTACAGTGTGCTGGGTGAGTGTGTACAGGGTGCTGGGTGAGTGTGTGCAGGGTGCTAGGTGAGTGTGTACAGGGTGCTGGGTGAGTGTGTGCAGGGTTCTGGGTGGGGTGTGTACAGGGTGCTGGATGGGGTGTGTACAGGGTGCTGGGTGGGGTGTGTACAGGGTGCTGGGTGGGGTGTGTGCAGGGTGCTGGTGGGGTGTGTACAGGGTGTTGGGTGGGGTGTGTGCAGGGTGCTGGTGGGGTGTGTACAGGGTGCTGGATGGGTTGTGTACAGGGTGCTGGGTGGGGTGTGTACAGGGTGCTGGGTGTGTGCACAGGGTGTTGGTTGTGTGTACAGGGTGCTGGGTGTGTGTACAGGCTGCTGGGTGAGTGCGTACAGGGTGCTGGGTGAGTGCGTACAGGGTGCTGGGTGAGTGTGTACAGGGCGCTGGGTGGGGTGTGTACAGGGTGCTTTGTGACTGTGTGCAGGTTGCTGGGTGGGGTGTGTACAGGGTGCTGGGGAGTGTGTACAGGTTGCTGAGTGGGGTGTGTACAGGGTGCTGCGTGGGGTGTGTACAGGGTGCTGCGTGGGGCGTGTACAGGGTGCTGGGTGAGTGTGTCCAGGGTGCTGGGTGAGCGCGTACAGGGTGCTGGGTGGGGTGTGTACAGGGTGCTGGGTGAGTGTGTACAGGGTGCTGGGTGAGTGTTTACAGGGTGCTGGGTGGGGTGTGTACAGGGTGCTGGGTGAGTGTGTACAGGGTGTTGGGTGAGTGTGTACAGGGTGCTGGGTGAGTGTTTACAGGGTGTTGGGTGCGGTGTGTACAGGGTGCTGGGTGAGTGTTTACAGGGTGCTGGGTGGGGTGTGTACAGGGTGCTGGGTGGGGTGTGTACAGGGTGCTGGGTGGGGTGTGTACAGGGTGCTGGGTGAGTGTGCCCAGGGTGCTGCGTGTATGTGTACAGGGTGCTGGGTGAGTGTGCCCAGGGTGCTGGGTGACTGTGTACAGGGTGCTGCGTGTGTGTGTGCAGGGTGCTGGGTGGGGTGTGTACAGGGTGCTGGGTGTGTGTACAGGGTGCTGGGTGGGGTGTGTACAGGGTGCTTTTGGGGTGTGTACAGGGTGCTGGGTGAGTGTTTACAGGGTGCTGGGTGGGGTGTGTACAGGGTGCTGGGTGAGTGTGTACAGGGTGCTGGGTGAGTGTGTACAGGGTGCTGGGTGAGTGTGTACAGGGTGCTGGGTGAGTGTGTACAGGGTGCTGGGTGAGTGTGTACAGGGTGCTGGGTGAGTGTGTACAGGGTGCTGGGTGAGTGTGTACAGGGTGCTGGGTGAGTGTGTACTGGGTGCTGGGTGGGGTGTGTACAGGGTGCTGGGTGAGTGTGCCCAGGGTGCTGCGTGTATGTGTACAGGGTGCTGGGTGAGTGTGCCCAGGGTGCTGGGTGACTGTGTACAGGGTGCTGCGTGTGTGTGTGCAGGGTGCTGGGTGGGGTGTGTACAGGGTGCTGGGTGTGTGTACAGGGTGCTGGGTGGGGTGTGTACAGGGTGCTTTTGGGGTGTGTACAGGGTGCTGGGTGAGTGTTTACAGGGTGCTGGGTGGGGTGTGTACAGGGTGCTGGGTGAGTGTGTACAGGGTGCTGGGTGAGTGTGTACAGGGTGCTGGGTGAGTGTGTACAGGGTGCTGGGTGAGTGTTTACAGGGTGCTGGGTGGGGTGTGTACAGGGTGCTGGGTGAGTGTGCCCAGGGTGCTGGGTGACTGTGTACAGGGTGCTGCGTGTGTGTGTGCAGGGTGCTGGGTGGGGTGTGTACAGGGTGCTGGGTGTGTGTACAGGGTGCTGGGTGGGGTGTGTACAGGGTGCTTTTGGGGTGTGTACAGGGTGCTGGGTGAGTGTTTACAGGGTGCTGGGTGGGGTGTGTACAGGGTGCTGGGTGAGTGTGTACAGGGTGCTGGGTGAGTGTGTACAGGGTGCTGGGTGGGGTGTGTACAGGGTGCTGGGTGAGTGTGTACAGGGTGCTGGGTGAGTGTTTACAGGGTGTTGGGTGCGGTGTGTACAGGGTGCTGGGTGAGTGTGTACAGGGTGCTGGGTGAGTGTGCCCAGGGTGCTGGGTGACTGTGTACAGGGTGCTGCGTGTGTGTGTGCAGGGTGCTGGGTGGGGTGTGTACAGGGTGCTGGGTGTGTGTACAGGGTGCTGGGTGGGGTGTGTACAGGGTGCTTTTGGGGTGGGTACAGGGTGCTGGGTGGGGTGTGTACAGGGTGCTGGGTCAGTGTGCCCAGGGTGCTGGGGTGTGTGTGTACAGGGTGCTGGGTGGGGTGTGTACAGGGTGCTGGGTGGGGTGTGTATAGGGTGCTGGGTGGGGTGTGTACAGGGTACTGGGATGGTGTGTACAGGGTGCTGGGTGAGTGTGCCCAGGGTGCTGGGTGGGGTGTGTACAGGGTACTGGGATGGTGTGTACAGGGTGCTGGCTGAGTGTGCCCAGGGTGCTGGGTGAGTGTGTCCAGGGTGCTGGGTGAGTGTGTCCAGGGTGCTGGGTGAGCGCGTACAGGGTGCTGGGTGGGGTGTGTACAGGGTGCTGGGTGAGTGTGTACAGGGTGCTGGGTGAGTGTTTACAGGGTGCTGGGTGGGGTGCGTACTGGGTGCTGGGTGAGTGTTTACAGGGTGGGGTGTGTACAGGGTGCTGGGTGAGTGCTTACAGGGCGCTGGGTGGAGTGTGTACAGGGTGCTGGGTGGGGTGTGTACAGGGTGTTGGGTGGGGTGTGTACAGGGTGCTGGGTGAGTGTGCCCAGGGTGCTGCGTGTATGTGTACAGGGTGCTGCGTGTGTGTGTACAGGGTGCTGGGTGGGGTGTGTACAGGGTGCTGGGTGTGTGTACAGGGTGCTGCGTGTGTGTGTACAGGGTGCTGGGTGTGGTGTGTACAGGGTGCTGGGTGAGCGTGTACAGCTTCCTGTGTGAGTGTGTACTGGGTGAGTGTGTACAGGGTGCTGGGTGAGTGTGTGCAGGGTGCTGGGTGAGTGCGTGCAGGGTGCTGGGTGAGTGTGTGCAGGGTGCTGGGTGAGTGCGTGCAGGGTGCTGGGTGAGTGTGTGCAGGGTGCTGGGTGAGTGCGTGCAGGGTGCTGGGTGAGTGTGTGCAGGGTGCTGGGTGAGTGTTTACAGTGTGCTGGGTGGTGTGTGTACAGGGTGCTGGGTGGGGTGTGTACAGGGTGCTTTTGGGGTGTGTACAGGGTGCTGGGTGGGGTGTGTACAGGGTGCTGGGTCAGTGTGCCCAGGGTGCTGGGGTGTGTGTGTACAGGGTGCTGGGTGGGGTGTGTACAGGGTGCTGGGTGGGGTGTGTATAGGGTGCTGGGTGGGGTGTGTACAGGGTACGGGGATGGTGTGTACAGGGTGCTGGGTGAGTGTGCCCAGGGTGCTGGGTGGGGTGTGTACAGGGTACTGGGATGGTGTGTACAGGGTGCTGGCTGAGTGTGCCCAGGGTGCTGGGTGAGTGTGTCCAGGGTGCTTCGTGAGTGTGTCCCGGGTGCTGGGTGAGCGCGTACAGGGTGCTGGGTGGGGTGTGTACAGGGTGCTGGGTGAGTGTGTACAGGGTGCTGGGTGAGTGTTTACAGGGTGCTGGGTGGGGTGCGTACTGGGTGCTGGGTGAGTGTTTACAGGGTGGGGTGTGTACAGGGTGCTGGGTGAGTGCTTACAGGGTGCTGGGTGGGGTGTGTACAGGGTGCTGGGTGGGGTGTGTACAGGCTGGTCAGAGAGTGTGTACAGGGTGCTGGGTGGGGTGCGTACTGGGTGCTGGGTGAGTGTTTACAGGGTGGGGTGTGTACAGGGTGCTGGGTGAGTGCTTACAGGGTGCTGGGTGGGGTGTGTACAGGGTGCTTGGTGGGGTGTGTACAGGGTGGTCAGAGAGTGTGTCCAGGGTGCTGGGTGAGTGTGTACAGGGTGCTGGGTGAGTGTGTCAAGGGTGCTGGGTGAGTGTGTACAGGGTGCTGGGTGACTGTGTACAGGGTGCTGCGTGTGTGTGTACAGGGTGCTGGGTGGGGTGTGTACAGGGTGCTGGGTGAGCATGTATAGCTTCCTGTGTGAGTGTGTACTGGGTGAGTGTGTACAGGGTGCTGGGTGAGTGTGTGCAGGGTGCTGGGTGAGTGCGTGCAGGGTGCTGGGTGAGTGCGTGCAGGGTGCTGGGTGAGTGCGTGCAGGGTGCTGGGTGAGTGTGTGCAGGGTGCTGGGTGAGTGTTTACAGTGTGCTGGGTGGGGCGTGTACAGGGTGCTTTTGGGGTGTGTACAGGGTGCTGGGTGGGGTGTGTACAGTGTGCTGGGTGAGTGTGTACAGTGTGCTGGGTGAGTGTTTACAGTGTGCTGGGTGGGGCGTGTACAGGGTGCTGGGTGGGGTGTGTACAGGGTGTTTTTGGGGTGTGTACAGGGTGATGGGTGGGGTGTGTACAGGGTGCTGGGTGAGTGTGCCCAGGGTGCTGGGGTGTGTGTGTACAGGGTGCTGGGTGGGGTGTGTACAGGGTGCTGGGTGGGGTGTGTATAGGGTGCTGGGTGGGGTCTGTACAGGGTACTGGGATGGTGTGTACAGGGTGCCGGGTGAGTGCGTGCAGAGTGCTGGGTGAGTGTGTGCAGGTTGCTGGGTGAGTGTTTACAGTGTGCTGGGTGGGGTGTGTACAGGGTGCTGGGTGAGTGCGTACAGGGTGCTGGGTGAGGTGTGTACAGGGTGCTGGGTGGGGTGTGTACAGGGTGCTTTTGGGGTGTGTACAGGGTGCTGGGTGGGGTGTGTACAGGGTGCTGGGTGAGTGCTTACAGGGCGCTGGGTGGAGTGTGTACAGGGTGCTGGGTGGGGTGTGTACAGGGTGTTGGGTGGGGTGTGTACAGGGTGCTGGGTGAGTGTGCCCAGGGTGCTGCGTGTATGTGTACAGGGTGCTGGGTGACTGTGTACAGGGTGCTGGGTGACTGTGTACAGGGTGCTGCGTGTGTGTGTACAGGGTGCTGGGTGAGTGTGTACAGGGTGCTGGGTGACTGTGTACAGGGTGCTGCGTGTGTGTGTACAGGGTGCTGGGTGGGGTGTGTACAGGGTGCTGGGTGTGTGTACAGGGTGCTGCGTGTGTGTGTACAGGGTGCTGGGTGTGGTGTGTACAGGGTGCTGGGTGAGCGTGTACAGCTTCCTGTGTGAGTGTGTACTGGGTGAGTGTGTACAGGGTGCTGGGTGAGTGTGTGCAGGGTGCTGGGTGAGTGCGTGCAGGGTGCTGGGTGAGTGTGTGCAGGGTGCTGGGTGAGTGCGTGCAGGGTGCTGGGTGAGTGTGTGCAGGGTGCTGGGTGAGTGTTTACAGTGTGCTGGGTGATGTGTGTACAGGGTGCTGGGTGGGGTGTGTACAGGGTGCTTTTGGGGTGTGTACAGGGTGCTGGGTGGGGTGTTTATCAGGGTGCTGGGTGAGTGTGCCCAGGGTGCTGGGGTGTGTGTGTACAGGGTGCTGGGTGGGGTGTGTACAGGGTGCTGGGTGGGGTGTGTATAGGGTGCTGGGTGGGGTGTGTACAGGGTACTGGGATGGTGTGTACAGGGTGCTGGGTGAGTGTGCCCAGGGTGCTGGGTGGGGTGTGTACAGGGTACTGGGATGGTGTGTACAGGGTGCTGGCTGAGTGTGCCCAGGGTGCTGGGTGAGTGTGTCCAGGGTGCTGGGTGAGTGTGTCCAGGGTGCTGGGTGAGCGCGTACAGGGTGCTGGGTGGGGTGTGTACAGGGTGCTGGGTGAGTGTGTACAGGGTGCTGGGTGAGTGTTTACAGGGTGCTGGGTGGGGTGCGTACTGGGTGCTGGGTGAGTGTTTACAGGGTGGGGTGTGTACAGGGTGCTGGGTGAGTGTGTCCAGGGTGCTGGGTGAGTGTGTCCAGGGTGCTGGGTGAGCGCCTACAGGGTGCTGGGTGGGGTGTGTACAGGGTGCTGGGTGAGTGTGTACAGGGTGCTGGGTGAGTGTTTACAGGGTGCTGGGTGGGGTGCGTACTGGGTGCTGGGTGAGTGTTTACAGGGTGGGGTGTGTACAGGGTGCTGGGTGAGTGCTTACAGGGTGCTGGGTGGGGTGTGTACAGGGTGCTGGGTGGGGTGTGTACAGGGTGGTCAGAGAGTGTGTCCAGGGTGCTGGGTGAGTGTGTTCAGGGTGCTGGGTGAGTGTGTCCAGGGTGCTGGGTGAGTGTGTACAGGGTGCTGGGTGACTGTGTACAGGGTGCTGCGTGTGTGTGTACAGGGTGCTGGGTGGGGTGTGTACAGGGTGCTGGGTGAGCGTGTATAGCTTCCTGTGTGAGTGTGTACTGGGTGAGTGTGTACAGGGTGCTGGGTGAGTGTGTGCAGGGTGCTGGGTGAGTGCGTGCAGGGTGCTGGGTGAGTGCGTGCAGGGTGCTGGGTGAGTGCGTGCAGGGTGCTGGGTGAGTGTGTGCAGGGTGCTGGGTGAGTGTTTACAGTGTGCTGCGTGGGGTGTGTACAGGGTGCTGGGTGGGGTGAGTACAGGGTGCTTTTGGGGTGTGTTCAGGGTGTTGGGTGAGTGTGTACAGTGTGCTGGGTGAGTGTGTACAGGGTGCTGGGTGAGTGTGTACAGGGTGCTAGGTGAGTGTGTACAGGGTGCTGGGTGAGTTTGTGCAGGGTTCTGGGTGGGGTGTGTACAGGGTGTTGGGTGGGGTGTGTGCAGGGTGCTGGTGGGGTGTGTACAGGGTGCTGGATGGGTTGTGTACAGGGTGCTGGGTGGGGTGTGTACAGGGTGCTGGGTGTGTGCACAGGGTGTTGGTTGTGTGTACAGGGTGCTGGGTGAGTGCGTACAGGGTGCTGGGTGAGTGTGTACAGGGTGCTGGGTGAGTGTGTACAGGGTGCGGGGTGTGTGTGTGTACAGGGTGCTGGGTGGGCAGCCTACAGGGTGCTGGGTGAGTGTGTACAGGGTGCTGGGTGTGTGTACAGGGTGCTGGGTGAGTGCGTACAGGGTGCTGGGTGAGAAGGACAGTGTGCTGGGTGAGTGTGTACAGGGCGCTGGGTGGGGTGTGTACAGGGTGCTTTGTGACTGTGTGCAGGTTGCTGGGTGGGGTGTGTACAGGGTGCTGGGGAGTGTGTACAGGGTGCTGAGTGGGGTGTGTACAGGGTGCTGCGTGGGGTGTGTACAGGGTGCTGCGTGGGGCGTGTACAGGGTGCTGGGTGAGTGTGTCCAGGGTGCTGGGTGAGTGTGTACAGGGTGCTGGGTGAGCGCGTACAGGGTGCTGGGTGGGGTGTGTACAGGGTGCTGGGTGAGTGTGTACAGGGTGCTGGGTGAGTGTTTACAGGGTGCTGGGTGGGGTGTGTACAGGGTGCTGGGTGAGTGTGTACAGGGTGCTGGGTGAGTGTGTACAGGGTGCTGGGTGAGTGTTTACAGGGTGTTGGGTGCGGTGTGTACAGGGTGCTGGGTGAGTGTGCCCAGGGTGCTGCGTGTATCTGTACAGGGTGCTGGGTGAGTGTGCCCAGGGTGCTGGGTGACTGTGTACAGGGTGCTGCGTGTGTGTGTGCAGGGTGCTGGGTGGGGTGTGTACAGGGTGCTGGCTGAGTGTGCCCAGGGTGCTGGGTGGGGTGTGTACAGGGTGCGTTTGGGGTGTGTACAGGGTGCTGGGTGGTGTGTGTACAGGGTGCTGGGTGGGGTGTGTACAGGGTGCTGGGTCAGTGTGCCCAGGGTGCTGGGGTTTGTGTGTACAGGGTGCTGGGTGGGGTGTGTACAGGGTGCTGGGTGGGGTGTGTATAGGGTGCTGGGTGGGGTGTGTATAGGGTGCTGGGTGGGGTGTGTACAGGGTGCTGGGTGGGGTGTGTATAGGGTGCTGGGTGGGGTGTGTACAGGGTACTGGGATGGTGTGTACAGGGTACTGGGTGAGTGTGCCCAGGGTGCTGGGTGACTGTGTACAGGGTGCTGGGTGGGGTGTGTACAGGGTGCTGCGTGTGTGTGTGCAGGGTGCTGGGTGGCGTGTGTACAGGGTGCTGGGTGTGTGTACAGGGTGCTGGGTGGGGTGTGTACAGGGTGCTTTTGGGGTGTGTACAGGGTGCTGGGTGGTGTGTGTACAGGGTGCTGGGTCAGTGTGCCCAGGGATCTGGGGTGTGTGTGTACAGGGTGCTGGGTGGGGTGTGTACAGGGTGCTGGGTGGGGTGTGTATAGGGTGCTGGGTGGGGTGTGTACAGGGTACTGGGATGGTGTGTACAGGGTGCTGGGTGAGTGTGCCCAGGGTGCTGGGTGGGGTGTGTACAGGGTACTGCGATGGTGTGTACAGGGTGCTGGCTGAGTGTGCCCAGGGTGCTGGGTGAGTGTGTCCAGGGTGCTGGGTGAGTGTGTCCAGGGTGCTGGGTGAGCGCCTACAGGGTGCTGGGTGGGGTGTGTACAGGGTGCTGGGTGAGTGTGTACAGGGTGCTGGGTGAGTGTTTACAGGGTGCTGGGTGGGGTGCGTACTGGGTGCTGGGTGAGTGTTTACAGGGTGGAGTGTGTACAGGGTGCTGGGTGGGGTGTGTACAGGGTGTTGGGTGGGGTGTGTACAGGGTGCTGGGTGGGGTGTGTACAGGGTGCTGGGTGAGTGTGCCCAGGGTGCTGCGTGTATGTGTACAGGGTGCTGGGTGAGTGTGCCCAGGGTGCTGGGTGACTGTGTACAGGGTGCTTCGTGTGTGTGTACAGGGTGCTGGGTGGGGTGTGTACAGGGTGCTGGGTGTGTGTACAAGGTGCTGCGTGTGTGTGTACAGGGTGCTGGGTGTGGTGTGTACAGGGTGCTGGGTGAGCGTGTACAGCTTCCTGTGTGAGTGTGTACTGGGTGAGTGTGTACAGGGTGCTGGGTGAGTGTGTGCAGGGTGCTGGGTGAGTGCGTGCAGGGTGCTGGGTGAGTGTGTGCAGGGTGCTGGGTGAGTGCGTGCAGGGTGCTGGGTGAGTGTGTGCAAGGTGCTGGGTGAACGTGTACAGCTTCCTGTGTGAGTGTGTACTGGGTGAGTGTGTACAGGGTGCTGGGTGAGTGTGTGCAGGGTGCTGGGTGAGTGCGTGCAGGGTGCTGGGTGAGTGTGTGCAGGGTGCTGGGTGAGTGCGTGCAGGGTGCTGGGTGAGTGTGTGCAGGGTGCTGGGTGAGTGTTTACAGTGTGCTGGGTGGTGTTTGTACAGGGTGCTGGGTGGGGTGTGTACAGGGTACGGGGATGGTGTGTACAGGGTGCTGGCTGAGTGTGCCCAGGGTGCTGGGTGAGTGTGTCCAGGGTGCTGGGTGAGTGTGTCCAGGGTGCTGGGTGAGCGCGTACAGGTGCTGGGTGGGGTGTGTACAGGGTGCTGGGTGAGTGTTTACAGGGTGCTGGGTGGGGTGCGTACTGGGTGCTGGGTGAGTGTTTACAGGGTGGGGTGTGTACAGGGTGCTGGGTGGGGTGTGTACAGGGTGGTCAGAGAGTGTGTCCAGGGTGCTGGGTGAGTGTGTGCAGGGTGCTGGGTGAGTGCGTGCAGGGTGCTGGGTGAGTGCGTGCAGGGTGCTGGTTGGGGTGTGTACAGGTTGCTGGCTGAGTGTGCCCAGGGTGCTGGGTGAGTGTGTCCAGGGTGCTGGGTGAGTGTGTCCAGGGTGCTGGGTGAGCGCGTACAGGGTGCTGGTTGGGGTGTGTACAGGGTGCTGGGTGAGTGTGTACAGGGTGCTGGGTGAGTGTTTACAGGGTGCTGGGTGGGGTGCGTACTGGGTGCTGGGTGAGTGTTTACAGGGTGGGGTGTGTACAGGGTGCTGGGTGAGTGCTTACAGGGTGCTGGGTGGGGTGTGTACAGGATGCTTGGTGGGGTGTGTACAGGGTGGTCAGAGAGTGTGTCCAGGGTGCTGGGTGAGTGTGTGCAGGGTGCTGGGTGAGTGCGTGCAGGGTGCTGGGTGAGTGCGTGCAGGGTGCTGGGTGACTGCGTGCAGGGTGCTGGGTGAGTGTGTGCAGGGTGCTGGGTGAGTGTTTACAGTGTGCTGGGTGGGGTGTGTACAGGGTGCTCGGTGGGGTGTGTACAGGGTGCTTTTGGGGTGTGTACAGGGTGCTGGGTGGGGTGTGTACAGGGTGCTGGGTGAGTGTGCCCAGGGTGCTGGGGTGTGTGTGTACAGGGTGCTGGGTGGGGTGTGTACAGGGTGCTGGGTGGGGTGTGTATAGGGTGCTGGGTGGGGTCTGTACAGGGTACTGGGATGGTGTGTACAGGGTGCCGGGTGAGTGCGTGCAGAGTGCTGGGTGAGTGTGTGCAGGGTGCTGGGTGAGTGTTTACAGTGTGCTGGGTGGGGTGTGTACAGGGTGCTGGGTGAGTGCGTACAGGGTGCTGGGTGGGGTGCGTACAGGGTGCTGGGTGGGGTGTGTACAGGGTGCTGGGTGGGGTGTGTACAGGGTGCTTTTGGGGTGTGTACAGGGTGCTGGGTGGGGTGTGTACAGGGTGCTGGGTGAGTGTGCCCAGGGAGCTGGGTGAGTGTGTGTACAGGGAGCTGGGTGATTGCGTACAGGGTCCCTGCGTGATTGCGTACAGGGTGCCTGGTGGGGTGTGTACAGGGTGCTGGGTGAGTGTGTACAGGGTGCTGGGTGAGTGTTTACAGGGTGCTGGGTGGGGTGCGTACTGGGTGCTGGGTGAGTGTTTACAGGGTGGGGTGTGTACAGGGTGCTGGGTGGGGTGTTTACAGGGCGCTGGGTGGGGTGTTTACAGGGTGCTGGGTGAGTGTGTCCAGGGTGCTGGGTGAGTGTGCACAGGGTGCTGGGTGAGTGTGTACAGGGTGCTGGGTGAGTGTTTACAGGGTGCTGGGTGGGGTGTGTACAGGGTGCTGGGTGAGTGTGTACAGGGTGCTGGGTGAGTGTGTACAGGGTGCTGGGTGAGTGTTTACAGGGTGTTGGGTGTGGTGTGTACAGGGTGCTGGGTGGGGTGTGTACAGGGTGTTGGGTGGGGTGTGTACAGGGTGCTGGGTGAGTGTGCCCAGGGTGCTGCGTGTATGTGTCCAGGGTGCTGGGTGAGTGTGCCCAGGGTGCTGGGTGACTGTGTACAGGGTGCTGCGTGTGTGTGTACAGGGTGTTGGGTGAGTGTTTACAGGGTGCTGCGTGTGTGTGTACAGGGTGTTGGGTGCGGTGTGTACAGGGTGCTGGGTGGGGTGTGTACAGGGTGTTGGGTGGGGTGTTTACAGGGTGCTGGGTGGGGTGTGTACAGGGTGTTGGGTGCGGTGTGTACAGGGTGCTGGGTGAGTGTGCCCAGGGTGCTGCGTGTATGTGTACAGGGTGCTGGGTGAGTGTGTACAGGGTGCTGGGTGAGTGTGCCCAGGGTGCTGGGTGACTGTGTACAGGGTGCTGCGTGTGTGTGTCCAGGGTGCTGGGTGGGGTGTGTACAGGGTGCTGGGTGTGTGTACAGGGTGCTGGGTGGGGTGTGTACAGGGTGCTTTTGGGGTGTGTACAGGGTGCTGGGTGGGGTGTGTACAGGGTGCTGGGTCAGTGTGCCCAGGGTGCTGGGGTGTGTGTGTACAGGGTGCTGGGTGAGTGTGTGCAGGGTGCTGGGTGAGTGCGTGCAGGGTGCTGTGTGAGTGTGTGCAGGGTGCTGGGTGAGTGCGTGCAGGGTGCTGGGTGAGTGTGTGCAGGGTGCTGGGTGAGTGTTTACAGTGTGCTGGGTGATGTGTGTACAGGGTGCTGGGTGGGGTGTGTACAGGGTGCTTTTGGGGTGTGTTCAGGGTGCTGGGTGGGGTGTGTACAGGGTGCTGGGTCAGTGTGCCCAGGGTGCTGGGTGGGGTGTGTACAGGGTGCTGGGTGGGGTGTGTATAGGGTGCTGGGTGGGGTGTGTACAGGGTACGGGGATGGTGTGTACAGGGTGCTGGGTGAGTGTGCCCAGGGTGCTGGGTGGGGTGTGTACAGGGTACTGGGATGGTGTGTACAGGGTGCTGGCTGAGTGTGCCCAGGGTGCTGGGTGAGTGTGTCCAGGGTGCTGGGTGAGTGTGTCCAGGGTGCTGGGTGAGCGCGTACAGGGTGCTGGGTGGGGTGTGTACAGGGTGCTGGGTGAGTGTGTACAGGGTGCTGGGTGGGGTGTGTACAGGGTGCTGGGTGAGTGTGTACAGGGTGCTGGGTGAGTGTTTACAGGGTGCTGGGTGGGGTGCGTACTGGGTGCTGGGTGAGTGTTTACAGGGTGGGGTGTGTACAGGGTGCTGGGTGAGTCCTTACAGGGCGCTGGGTGGGGTGTTTACAGGGTGCTGGGTGGGGTGTGTACAGGGTGTTGGGTGGGGTGTGTACAGGGTGCTGGGTGAGTCTGCCCAGGGTGCTGCGTGTATGTGTACAGGGTGCTGGGTGAGTGTGCCCAGGGTGCTGGGTGACTGTGTACAGGGTGCTGCGTGTGTGTGTACAGGGTGCTGGGTGGGGTGTGTACAGGGTGCTGGGTGTGTGTACAGGGTGCTGCGTGTGTGTGTACAGGGTGCTGGGTGTGGTGTGTACAGGGTGCTGGGTGAGCGTGTACAGCTTCCTGTGTGAGTGTGTACTGGGTGAGTGTGTACAGGGTGCTGGGTGAGTGTGTGCAGAGTGCTGGGTGAGTGCGTGCAGGGTGCTGGGTGAGTGTGTGCAGGGTGCTGGGTGAGTGCGTGCAGGGCGCTGGGTGAGTGTGCGCAGGGTGCTGGGTGAGTGTTTACAGTGTGCTGGGTGGGGTGTGTACAGGGTGCTGGGTGGGGTGTGTACAGGGTGCTTTTGGGGTGTGTACAGGGTGCTGGGTGGGGTGTGTACAGGGTGCTGGGTGAGTGTGCCCAGGGTGCTGGGGTGTGTGTGTGTACAGGGTGCTGGGTGGGGTGTGTACAGGGTGCTGGGTGGGGTGTGTATAGGGTGCTGGGTGGGGTGTATACAGGGTACTGGGATGGTGTGTACAGGGTGCTGGGTGAGTGTGCCCAGGGTGCTGGGTGACTGTGTACAGGGTGCTGCGTGTGTGTGTACAGGGTGCTGGGTGGGGTGTGTACAGGGTGCTGGGTGTGTGTACAGGGTGCTGCGTGTGTGTGTACAGGGTGCTGGGTGTGGTGTGTACAGGGTGCTGGGTGAGCGTGTACAGCTTCCTGTGTGAGTGTGTACTGGGTGAGTGTGTACAGGGTGCTGGGTGAGTGTGTGCAGAGTGCTGGGTGAGTGCGTGCAGGGTGCTGGGTGAGTGTGTGCAGGGTGCTGGGTGAGTGCGTGCAGGGCGCTGGGTGAGTGTGTGCAGGGTGCTGGGTGAGTGTTTACAGTGTGCTGGGTGGGGTGTGTACAGGGTGCTGGGTGGGGTGTGTACAGGGTGCTTTTGGGGTGTGTACAGGGTGCTGGGTGGGGTGTGTACAGGGTGCTGGGTCAGTGTGCCCAGGGTGCTGGGGTGTGTGTGTGTACAGGGTGCTGGGTGGGGTGTGTACAGGGTGCTGGGTGGGGTGTGTATAGGGTGCTGGGTGGGGTGTATACAGGGTACTGGGATGGTGTGTACAGGGTGCTGGGTGAGTGTGCCCAGGGTGCTGGGTGGGGTGTGTACAGGGTACTGGGATGGTGTGTACAGGTTGCTGGCTGAGTGTGCCCAGGGTGCTGGGTGAGTGTGTCCAGGGTGCTGGGTGAGTGTGTCCAGGGTGCTGGGTGAGCGCGTACAGGGTGCTGGTTGGGGTGTGTACAGGGTGCTGGGTGAGTGTGTACAGGGTGCTGGGTGAGTGTTTACAGGGTGCTGGGTGGGGTGCGTACTGGGTGCTGGGTGAGTGTTTACAGGGTGGGGTGTGTACAGGGTGCTGGGTGAGTGCTTACAGGGTGCTGGGTGGGGTGTGTACAGGGTGCTGGGTGGGGTGTGTACAGGGTGGTCAGAGAGTGTGTCCAGGGTGCTGGGTGAGTGTGTGCAGGGTGCTGGGTGAGTGCGTGCAGGGTGCTGGGTGAGTGCGTGCAGGGTGCTGGGTGAGTGTGTGCAGGGTGCTGGGTGAGTGTGTGCAGGGTGCTGGGTGAGTGTTTACAGTGTGCTGGGTGGGGTGTGTACAGGGTGCTCGGTGGGGTGTGTACAGGGTGCTTTTGGGGTGTGTACAGGGTGCTGGGTGGGGTGTGTACAGGGTGCTGGGTGAGTGTGCCCAGGGTGCTGGGGTGTGTGTGTACAGGGTGCTGGGTGGGGTGTGTACAGGGTGCTGGGTGGGGTGTGTATAGGGTGCTGGGTGGGGTCTGTACAGGGTACTGGGATGGTGTGTACAGGGTGCCGGGTGAGTGCGTGCAGAGTGCTGGGTGAGTGTGTGCAGGGTGCTGGGTGAGTGCGTGCAGAGTGCTGGGTGAGTGTGTGCAGGGTGCTGGGTGAGTGTTTACAGTGTGCTGGGTGGGGTGTGTACAGGGTGCTGGGTGAGTGCGTACAGGGTGCTGGGTGGGGTGTGTACAGGGTGTTGGGTGGGGTGTGTACAGGGTGCTTTTGGGGTGTGTACAGGGTGCTGGGTGGGGTGTGTACAGGGTGCTGGGTGGGGTGTGTACAGGGTGGTCAGAGAGTGTGCCCAGGGTGCTGGGTGAGTGTGTACTGGGTGCTGGGTGAGTGTGCCCAGGGTGCTGGGTGAGTGTGTACTGGGTGCTGGGTGAGTGTGCCCAGGGTGCTGGGTGAGTGTGTACTGGGTGCTGGGTGAGTGTGTACTGGGTGCTGGGTGAGTGTGTATTGGGTGCTGGGTGAGTGTGCCCAGGGTGCTGGGTGAGTGTGCCCAGGGTGCTGGGTGAGTGTGTACAGGGTGCTGGGTGAGTGTGTACTGGGTGCTGGGTGAGTGTGCCCAGGTTGCTGGGTGAGTGTGTACTGGGTGCTGGGTGAGTGTGTACTGGGTGCTGGGTGAGTGTGCCCAGGGTGCTGGGTGAGTGTGTACTGGGTGCTGGGTGACTGTGTCCAGGGTGCTGGGTGAGTGTGCCCAGGGTGCTGGGTGAGTGTGTCCAGGGTGCTGGGTGAGTGTGTACTGGGTGCTGGGTGAGTGTGTACAGGGTACTGGGTGAGTGTGTACTGGGTGCTGGGTGAGTGTGTACTGGGTGCTGGGTGAGTGTGTACAGGGTGCTGGGTGAGTGTGTACTGGGTGCTGGGTGAGTGTGTACAGGGTGCTGGGTGAGTGTGTCCAGGGTGCTGGGTGAGTGTGTACTGGGTGCTGGGTGAGTGTGTACTGGGTGCTGGGTGAGTGTGTACAGGGTGCTGGGTGAGTGTGTACTGGGTGCTGGGTGAGTGTGTACTGGGTGCTGGGTGAGTGTGTACTGGGTGCTGGGTGAGTGTGCCCAGGGTGCTGGGTGAGTGTGTACTGGGTGCTGGGTGAGTGTGTACAGGGTGCTGGGTGAGTGTGTACTGGGTGCTGGGTGAGTGTGTACAGGGTGCTGGGTGAGTGTGTCCACGGTGCATGGGTTTTGGCTGCTGGGGGTGCTGGGTTTGCCTGCTGGGCAGGGTACACGCAGTGTGAATGGGTGTTTTTATTATTACCAGACACAGCACACGGCTGTTGTTGAATTATAAAAGTTGGGGATTTCTTTAGAAAGAAAAACATTGAATGTGTGAGAGGTTCCAGGGGTGAGGCTGACATTGAGGTTTGACAGCTGTGTGAATCTCAGACAATCGAGATTGAGTGTCAGCTTCTGCCAGACATTCGAACAGACACCGATGTCATGTGTACAGAGATCCTCAGATGTGGCTGAGATTAAATCCTGAACTGTACCTCCACCCACCTAATCGTAGCCACACAGGGGCCCAAACTGCCCCCACAGC
This sequence comes from Mustelus asterias, assembly GCF_964213995.1. NCBI lineage: Eukaryota > Metazoa > Chordata > Chondrichthyes > Carcharhiniformes > Triakidae > Mustelus > Mustelus asterias. The sequence continues at coordinate 3,121,512 of NC_135826.1, read as the reverse complement.
ACTTTACTGATTGAATGTGAACAATATTACCACAAAAGAGATAATAACAGCAGCAAAACACAACAATAACACTGCAAATTGTAACAGAGACCCACAGGCAGGAACAAAAGTGAAAAACAACAGTCGGGACATTGGCTGGTGCTGAATAAACCGTGACTCTGTGATGCGCTATCAATAAGGTGAAAGACTCCCGATATGCCAATACAAGTGTAGGCTTTTATTCACAACAGAATCAGGAGCAGATCCCAACAAATAACCGACCTGGACTGAACAAGGGGGAGGAGACAGCCACCTTTATACTAGGTGCTGAGGGAAGGAACCAAACTGGAAGGGGATGTGTCCAGGTATGACAAGCACACACAACGGTGGTCCATATAGGACAAAGGCACAACTGAGGTCCACCACATTCACCCCTTCCTTTAAAAAACAACACGGGGGTGAAGTGGAAACAATATTACAAGTCCAGATGAACCGGTGGCTTGATCCGCCATCGCGATCGTCGCAGTGCAGGTCGCAGAGTCGTCCGAGCAGGGAGCGATGTCGGCCCAGGCTCTGTACAGTGAGAGTCGAGAGAAGGCGCTGGGTGGTGTGAAGCGGACCGATCCGTCGTCCCGTCCAGTCGTCGGGTACTGCGTGGCGACGGCTCCGGCGACTCAAGCGAGCTGTACACAGGGGCGAGAGGAGTGAGCAGTGGCCCTGGTGGCGTATGGGGAACAGTGGGAACCGGAGCTGGGGGGTGGGGGGCCGCAACAGGCTCTGGGCGCACTACGTTGGAGACAGGGACTGAGGGAGGAAGAGGCGCAGCAATCTCCGAGTGGACAACACCAGGGACCGTGGGGCGGAAGGACGTGGTGACCTCAGGGGCACCCGCGGGTGCCAAGTCACGGACAGAAACCGTGTCCTCCTGCCCATCAGGGTACGCTACGTAAGCATATTGAGGATTAGCGTGGAGCAATTGGACGTCCTCGACCAAGGGATCTGCCTTATGGGTCCGGACATGCTTCCGAAGCAGGACGGGTCCCGGGGACATCAGCCAATCCGGGAGCGAAGTACCCGAGGAGGACTTCCTGGGAAACGAAAACATCCGCTCGTGAGGGGTCGTATTGGTCGCTGTGCACAAGAGTGACCTAATGGAATGGAATGCGTCCGGAAGGACATCTTGCCAACGGCTGACTGGGAGGCCCCTAGACCGTAACGCTAATAGAACGGCCTTCCAGACAGTTGCGTTCTCCCGCTCTACTTGACCATTTCCCCTGGGATTATAGCTAGTGGTGCGGCTGGAGGCAACGCCTTTGGCGAGCAGGTACTGCCTCAGCTCGTCACTCATGAAAGAGGACCCACGATCGCTATGGACATAGGCTGGGAAGCCGAACAGGGTGAAGAGCTTGTTCAGGGTCTGAATCACTGTAGCCGTGGTCATGTCCGAGCAGGGGAAGGCAAAAGGGAAACGTGAGTATTCATCAATGATATTCAGGAAATAAACATTGCGGTTAGAGGAGGGGAGAGGGCCTTTAAAATCAATGCTAAGGCGCTCAAACACGCGAGTGGCCTTTACAAGGTGCGCCCTACCTGGCCGGTAGAACTGCGGTTTGCACTCAGCGCAGACCCTGCATTGCCTGGTAATCGTCCGGACTTCCTCGAGGGAGAAGGACAGGTTACGGGACTTGACAAAGTGGAAAAACCTGGTGACACCCGGGTGACAGAGGTCGTTATGGAGGGACTGTAGCTGGTCTAGTTGGGCACTGGCACATGATCCACGGGACAGGGCATCTGGGGGCTCATTGAGCTTCCCGGGCCGGTACATGATGTCATATCTGTAGGTGGAGAGCTCAATCCTCCACCGCAAGATCTTGTCATTCTTAATCTTGCCCTTTTGCCTGGTGTTAAACAGGAAGGCAACTGACCGCTGGTCCGTAATTAAGGTGAATCGTTGGCCCGCGAGATAATGGCGCCAGTGCCGGACGGCTTCCACGATGGCCTGGGCCTCCTTCTCGACCGAGGAGTGTCGAATCTCAGGGCCTTGTAAGGTCCGGGAAAAGAAGGCCACCGGACGGCCCCTCTGGTTAAGGGTGGCGGCTAGGGCAAAGTCAGACGCATCACTTTCCACTTGGAATGGGATGGATTCGTCCACAGCGTGCATCGCGGCCTTCGCGATGTCCGCTTTGATGTCGTCGAAGGCCCGACAGGCCTCCTCCGCCAGGGGAAAAGAGGTCGATTTTAGGAGCGGACGGGCTTTATCCGCGTAACGGGGAACCCACTGGGCATAAAAGGAGAAGAAGCCCAGGCATCTCCTCAGTGCTTTGAGGGTAGTAGGGAGGGGAAGCTGCATAAGGGGATGCATACGGGCTGGGTCGGGGCCAAGGACACCATTTTCTATCACGTACCCAAGGATGGCGAGGCAGCGTGTCCGGAAAACACACTTCACCTCATTAGATGTGAGGTTCAGGAGAGTGACCGTACGGAGGAATTTTTGTAGGTTGGCATCATGATCCTGCAGGTCATGGCCGCAGATGGTGACGTTATCCAGATACGGGGAAGTGGCTCGTAGCCCGTGCTGGTCTACCATTTGATCCATGGCCCGCTGGAAGACTGAGACCCCATTGGTGACACCAAAGGGGACTCGGAGGAACTGGTAGAGGTGGCCATCCGCCTCAAAGGCAGTATATGGGCGATCCTCCGAGCGGATAGGGAGCTGGTGGTAAGCCGATTTCAAATCGATCGTCGAGAAAACCCTATAGTGCGCGATGCGGTTGACTATGTCCGCGATACGGGGAAGAGGATACGCATCTAGTTGGGTATACCTGTTTATGGTCTGGCTGTAGTCAATCACCATGCGGTGTTTCTCCCCCGATTTAACTACGACCACTTGCGCCCTCCAGGGGCTGGTGCTGGCCTGGATAATCCCTTCCCGGAGCAGACGTTGTACCTCGGACCGAATAAAGGCCCGGTCATCCGCACTATAGCGCCTACTCTTGGTGGCTATGGGCCTACAATCCGGGGTGAGATTATCAAATAAGGGGGGGGGGGGATGATCTTGAGGGTCGAGAGACTGCAGGTGGTGCGCGAGGGGCGCTGCCGTGACGGCGCCTTGCAGACGGAGAGCGGGGGATAAGGGCCATCATACTGCAGGGTGACGCTCCTATGATGGCTGAGGAAATCTAACCCCAGCAGTACAGCTGCGCAGAGTCGCGGCAGCACGAGGAGCCAAAAACGCTTGTAGACTGTGCCCTGTACCGTCAGCGTCACCAAGCAGCACCCGAGGACCTCCACTGAGTGGGAATTCGAGGCCATGGAGATGGTCTGGCTCCAGGGTCGCACGGGAAGGGCGTCTTGACGCACTGTGCGAGGGTGTATAAAGCTTTCTGTGCTCCCACAGTCGAACAGGCAGTTTCCTGCATGGTCATTTACCTTGATCTCCATTATTGACTTGGAGAGTTGATGAGGCTGCGACTGGTCCAGGCAAATCGATGTCACCGTCGAATCAAAGAAGAATCCGTCTTCGTCGCCGTCTGATGACGTCACGGATAAAGCTTCCTGCTCAGCGTGTCTTGATGCCAGTCTCAAAGATGGCGATTCCCGCGCTTCCGGTGACCGCATTAAAGATGGCGATTCGCGTGCAGCCGCCGCCTGCATCAAAGATGCCGATTCCCCGCTTCCGGTGACCGCATCAAAGATGGTGATTCGCGTGCAGCCGCCGCCTGCATTAAAGATGGCTGCGCCCGCGGAACACACGTGGCGCCACGAGGCTTCGGAAGCGGCTTTGCCCGGCAGACTTTAGCAAAGTGGCCTCGCTTACCGCATCTGGAGCAAATCGCGTCCTTCGCCGGGCAGCGACGCCAAGGGTGCTTGGGTAGGCCGCAAAAGTAACATTTGGGCCCCGCTGGAACAGCCATCGCGGTGGAGCCATCGGTAGAACGGGATGCAGGGTAAGACCCGAGATTGTGAGAGGCCGCTTCTAACGTTTCAGCCATCGTGGCCGTTCTTCGGAGATCTAGGTCATCTTGTTCCAGCAGACGCTGCTGGATGTATGTAGACTCAATGCCCGCAACGTAGGCGTCGCGGATCAGGTCCTCCGTGTTCTGAGCTGCTGTAACAGCCTTACAGTCACAAGCTCGAGCTAGGACCCGCAGGGCGCGCAGAAATTGGGCGCATGATTCTCCTGGCTGCTGCTTGCAGGTAGTTAGGAGATGTCTGGCGTAAACTACGTTAGGGCTCTTTCGGAACTGCCCTTTTAGGAGTTCGATAGCATCCGCGTATGTAGCAGCGTCCTGGAAGATACCGTAGACAGCTTCGCTTACCCGGGCGCGGAGCACGTGGAGTATAGCGGCATCGGGGTCGATGGCCGTAGCGGTGCTGACGAATGCTTCGAAGCAGTCCAACCAATGATCAAATTTATCAGAGGCTCCAACCTCTTGAGGGTCGAATGCAAACTTGTCGGGTTTTAGAAACTGCTCCATGCTGGTAACTGTTGTGAATAAAATTGATGCGCTATCAATAAGGCGAAAGACTACCGGTGTGCCAATACAAGTGTAGGCTTTTATTCACAACAGAATCAGGAGCAGATCCCAACAAATAACCAACCTGGACTGAACAAGGGGGAGGAGACAGCCACCTTTATACTGGGTGCCGAGGGGAGGAACCAAACCGGAAGAGGGTGTGTCTAGGTATGACAAGCACACACAACGGTGGTCCATACAGGACAAAGGCACAACTGAGGTCCACCACACTCTGTACAGTTACACAGTGAGTGACCCTCACCCTGCTGAATAAACAGTGACCCTGTACAGTTACACAGTGAGTGATCCTTATCCTGCTGAATAAACAGTGACTCTGTACAGTTACACAGTGAGCGATCCTTACCCTGCTGAATAAACAGTGACTCTGTACAGTCACACAGTGAGTGATCCTTACCCTGCTGAATAAACAGTGACTCTGTACAGTTACACAGTGAGTGATCCTTACCCTGCTGAATAAACAGTGAGTCTGTACAGTTACACAGTGAGTGATCCTTACCCTGCTGAATAAACAGTGAGTCTGTACAGTTACACAGTGAGTGATCCTTACCCTGCTGAATAAACAGTGACTCTGTACAGTCACACAGTGAGTGATCCTTACCCTGCTGAATAAACAGTGACTCTGTACAGTCACACAGTGAGTGATCCTTACCCTGCTGAATAAACAGTGACTCTGTACAGTCACACAGTGAGTGATCCTTACCCTGCTGAATAAACAGTGAGTCTGTACAGTTACACAGTGAGTGATCCTTACCCTGCTGAATAAACAGTGACTCTGTACAGTTACACAGTGAGCGATCCTTACCCTGCTGAATAAACAGTGACTCTGTACAGTTACACAGTGAGTGATCCTTACGCTGCTGAATAAACAGTGACTCTGTACAGTCACACAGTGAGTGATCCTTACCCTGCTGAATAAACAGTGACTCTATACAGTTACACAGTGAGTGATCCTTACCCTGCTGAATAAACAGTGACTCTGTACAGTTACACAGTGAGCGATCCTTACCCTGCTGAATAAACAGTGACTCTGTACAGTTACACAGTGAGTGATCCTTACCCTGCTGAATAAAAGGGACTCTGTACAGTTACACAGTGAGTGACCCTTACCCCGCTGAATAAACAGTGACTCTGGACAGTTACACAGTGAGTGATCCTTACCCTGCTGAATAAACAGTGAGTCTGTACAGTTACACAGTGAGTGATCCTTACCCTGCCGAATAAACAGTGAGTCTGTACAGTTACACAGTGAGTGATCCTTACCCTGCTGAATAAACAGTGACTCTGTACAGTCACACAGTGAGTGATCCTTACCCTGCTGAATAAACAGTGACTCTGTACAGTCACACAGTGAGTGATCCTTACCCTGCTGAATAAACAGTGACTCTGTACAGTTACACAGTGAGCGATCCTTACCCTGCTGAATAAACAGTGACTCTGTACAGTTACACAGTGAGTGATCCTTACGCTGCTGAATAAACAGTGACTCTGTACAGTCACACAGTGAGTGATCCTTACCCTGCTGAATAAACAGTGACTCTATACAGTTACACAGTGAGTGATCCTTACCCTGCTGAATAAACAGTGACTCTGTACAGTTACACAGTGAGCGATCCTTACCCTGCTGAATAAACAGTGACTCTGTACAGTTACACAGTGAGTGATCCTTACCCTGCTGAATAAAAGGGACTCTGTACAGTTACACAGTGAGTGACCCTTACCCCGCTGAATAAACAGTGACTCTGGACAGTTACACAGTGAGTGACCCTTACCCTGCTGAATAAACAGTGACTCTGTACAGTTACACAGTGAGTGATCCTTACCCTGCTGAGTAAACAGTGACGCTGTACAGTTACACAGTGAGTGACCCTTACCCTGCTGAATAAAGAGTGAATCTGTACAGTTACACAGTGAGTGATCCTTACCCTGCTGAATAAACAGTGACTCTGTACAGTTACACAGTGAGTGATCCATACCCTGCTGAATAAACAGTGACTCTGTACAGTTACACAGTGAGTGACCCTTACCCTGCTGAATAAAGAGTGAATCTGTACAGTTACACAGTGAGTGATCCTTACCCTTCTGAAAAAACAGTGACGCTGTACAGTTACACAGTGAGTGACCCTAACCCTGCTGAATAAAGAGTGAATCTGTAGAGTTACACAGTGAGTGATCGTTACCCTTCTGAAAAAACAGTGACTCTGTACAGTTACACAGTGAGTGATCCTTACCCTGCTGAATAAAAGGGACTCTGTACAGTTACACAGTGAGTGACCCTTACCCCGCTGAATAAACAGTGACTCTGGACAGTTACACAGTGAGTGACCCTTACCCTGCTGAATAAACAGTGACTCTGTACAGTTACACAGTGAGTGATCCTTACCCTGCTGAGTAAACAGTGACGCTGTACAGTTACACAGTGAGTGACCCTTACCCTGCTGAATAAAGAGTGAATCTGTACAGTTACACAGTGAGTGATCCTTACCCTGCTGAATAAACAGTGACTCTGTACAGTTACACAGTGAGTGATCCTTACCCTGCTGAATAAACAGTGACTCTGTACAGTTACACAGTGAGTGACCCTTACCCTGCTGAATAAAGAGTGAATCTGTACAGTTACACAGTGAGTGATCCTTACCCTTCTGAATAAACAGTGACTCTGTACAGTTACACAGTGAGTGATCTTTACCCTGATAAATAAACAGTGACTCTGAACAGTTACACAGTGAGTGATCGTTACCCTGCTGAATAAACAGTGACTCTGTACAGTTATGGTGTGGAGATGCCGGCGTTGGACTGGGGAAGCACAGTAAGAAGTCTCACAACACCCAGGTTAAAGACTGTTGGAGTTTAACCTGGTGTTGTGAGACTTCTTACTGTCTGTATAGTTACACAGTGAGTGACCCTTACCAGCTGAATAAACAGTGACTCTGTACAGTTACACAGGAAGTGATCCTTACCCTGCTGAATAAACAGTGATTCTGTACAGTTACACAGTGAGCGATCCTTACCCTGCTCAATAAGCACTCTGTACAGTTACACAGTGAGTGATCGTTACCCTGCTGAATAAACAGTGACTCTGTACAGTTACACAGTGAGTGATCCTTACCCTGCTGAATAAACAGTGATTCTGTACAGTTACACAGTGAGCGATCCTTACCCTGCTCAATAAGCACTCTGTACAGTTACACAGTGAGTGATCTTTACCCTGCTGAATAAACAGTGACTCTGAACAGTTACACAGTGAGTGACCCTTACGCTGCTGAATAAACAGTGACTCTGTACAGTTACACAGTGAGTGATCTTTACCCTGCTGAATAAACAGTGACTCTGAACAGTTACACAGTGAGTGATCCTTACCCTGCTGAATAAACAGTGACTCTGTACAGTTACACAGTGAGTGATCCTTACCCTGCTGAATAAACAGTGACTCTGTAGAGTTACACAGTGAGTGATCCTTACCCTGCTGAATAAACAGGGACTCTGTACAGTCACACAGTGAGTGATCCTGACATTTCATAGAATCCTACAGTGCAGGAGGCAGACATTCGGCCCATCGAGTCTGCGGCGACCACAATCCCACCCAGGGCCCATCCCCATAACCCCATGCGTTTACCCGAGCTAATCCCCCTGACACTCAGGGGCAATTTAGCATGGACAATTCACCAAACCCACACATCTTTGGATTGTGGGAGGAATCGGGAGCACCCGGAGGAAACACACATGCAGACACGGGGAAAATGTGCAAACTCCACACAGTCAGTGACCCAAGCTGGGACTCGAACCGGGTCCCTGGTGCTGTGAGGCAGCAGTACTAACCACTGTGCCACCTTGCCCTGCTGAATAAACAGTCACTCCGCACAGTTGGACTGTGAGCTAATCTTTTCCTGCTGATTACACAGAGTTCAACAGTGACTGTTCTTCTCCTGCTGAATAAACAGTGACTGTACAGTTACACAGTGAGTGATCCTTACCCTGCTGAATAAACAGTGACTCTGTACAGTTACACAGTGAGTGACCCTTACCCTGCTGGATAAACAGTGACTCTGTACAGTTACACAGTGAGTGATCCTTACCCTGCTGAATAAACAGTGACTCTGTACAGTTACACAGTGAGTGATCCTTACCCTGCTGAATAAACAGTGACTCTGTACAGTTACACAGTGAGTGATCGTTACCCTGCTGAATAAACAGTGACTCTGTACAGTTACACAGTGAGTGATCCTAACCCTGCTGAATAAACAGTGACTCTGTACAGTTACACAGTGAGTGATCATTACCCTGCTGAATAAACAGTGACTCTGTACAGTTACACAGTGAGTGATCCTTACCCTGCTGAATAAACAGTGACTCTGTACAGTTACACAGTGAGTGATCCTTACCCTGCTGAATAAACAGTGACTCTGAACAGTTACACCGTGAGTGATCCTAACCCTGCTGAATAAACAGTGACTCTGTACAGTTACACAGTGAGTGATCCTTACCCTGCTGAATAAACAGTGACTCTGTACAGTTACACAGTGAGTGATCCTTACCCTGCTGAATACACAGTGACTCTGTACAGTTACACAGTGAGTGATCCTTACCCTGCTAAATAAACAGTGACTCTGAACAGTTACACAGTGAGTGATCCGTACCCTGCTGAATAAACAGTGACTCTGTACAGTTACACAGTGAGTGATCCTTACCCTGCTAAATAAACAGTGACTCTGAACAGTTACACAGTGAGTGATCCTAACCCTGCTGAATAAACAGTGACTCTGTACAGTTACACAGTGAGTGATCCTTACCCTGCTGAATAAACAGTGACTCTGTACAGTTACACAGTGAGTGATCGTTACCCTGCTGAATAAACAGTGACTCTGTACAGTTACACAGTGAGTGATCCTTACCCTGCTGAATAAAGAGTGACTCTGTACAGTTACACAGTGAGTGATCCTTTCCCTGCTGAATAAACAGTGACTCTGTACAGTTACACAGTGAGTGATCCTTACCCTGCTGAATAAAGAGTGACTCTGTACAGTTACACAGTGAGTGATCCTTACCCTGCTAAATAAACAGTGACTCTGTACAGTTACACAGTGAGTGATCCGTACCCTGCTGAATAAACAGTGACTCTGTACAGTTACACAGTGAGTGATCCGTACCCTGCTGAATAAACAGTGACTCTGTACAGTTGCACAGTGAGTGATCCTTTCCCTGCTAAATAAACAGTGACTCTCTACAGTTACACAGTGAGTGATCCTTACCCTGCTAAATAAACAGTGACTCTGAACAGTTACACAGTGAGTGATCCTAACCCTGCTGAATAAACAGTGACTCTGTACAGTTACACAGTGAGTGATCCTTACCTTGCTGAATAAACAGTGACTCTGAACAGTTACACAGTGAGTGATCGTTACCCTGCTGAATAAACAGTGACTCTGTACAGTTACACAGTGAGTGATCCTTACCCTGCTGAATAAAGAGTGACTCTGTACAGTTACACAGTGAGTGATCCTTACTATGCTGAATAAACAGTCACTCTGAACAGTTACACAGTGAGTGATCCTTACCCTGCTGAATACACAGTGACTCTGTACAGTTAGAAGTTTAACAACACCAGGTTAAAGTCCAACAGGTTTATTTGGTAGCAAAAGCCACACAAGCTTTCGAGGCTCTGAGCCCCATCTTCAGGTGAGTGGGAATTCTGTTCACAAACAGAACTTATAAAGACACAGACTCAATTTACATGAATAATGGTTGGAATGCGAATACTTACAACTAATCCAGTCTTTAAGAAACAAAACAATGGGAGTGGAGAGAGCATCAAGACAGGCTAAAAAGATGTGTATTGTCTCCAGACAAGACAGCCAGTGAAACTCTGCAGGTCCACGCAACTGTGGGAGTTACAAATAGTGTGACATAAACCCAATATCCCGGTTGAGGCCGTCCTTGTGTGTGCGGAACTTGGCTATCAGTTTCTGCTCAGCGACTCTGCGCTGTCGTGTGTCGCGAAGGCCGCCTTGGAGAACGCTTACCCGAATATCAGAGGCCGAATGCCCGTGACCGCTGAAGTGCTCCCCAACAGGAAGAGAACAGTCTTGCCTGGTGATTGTCGAGCGGTGTTCATTCATCCGTTGTCGCAGCGTCTGCATAGTTTCCCCAATGTACCATGCCTCGGGACATCCTTTCTTGCAGCGTATCAGGTAGACAACGTTGGCCGAGTTGCAAGAGTATGTACCGTGTACCTGGTGGATGGTGTTCTCACGTGAGATGATGGTATCTGTGTCGATGATCCGGCACGTCTTGCAGAGGTTGCTGTGGCAGGGTTGTGTGGTGTCTTGGTCACTGTTCTCCTGAAGGCTGGGTAGTTTGCTGCGGACAATGGTCTGTTTGAGGTTGTGCGGTTGTTTGAAGGCAAGAAGTGGGGGTGTGGGGATGGCCTTGGCGAGATGTTCGTCTTCATCAATGACATGTTGAAGGCTCCGGAGGAGATGCCGTAGCTTCTCCGCTCCGGGGAAGTACTGGACAACGAAGGGTACTCTGTCCACTGTGTCCCGTGTTTGTCTTCTGAGGAGGCCGGTGCGGTTTTTCGCTGAAGACAAACACGGGACACAGTGGACAGAGTACCCTTCGTTGTCCAGTACTTCCCCGGAGCGGAGAAGCTACGGCATCGCCTCCGGAGCCTTCAACATGTCATTGATGACGACGAACATCTCGCCAAGGCCATCCCCACACCCCCACTTCTTGCCTTCAAACAACCGCACAACCTCAAACAGACCATTGTCCGCAGCAAACTACCCAGCCTTCAGGAGAACAGTGACCAAGACACCACACAACCCTGCCACAGCAACCTCTGCAAGACGTGCCGGATCATCGACACAGATGCCATCATCTCACGTGAGAACACCATCCACCAGGTACACGGTACATACTCTTGCAACTCGGCCAACGTTGTCTACCTGATACGCTGCAAGAAAGGATGTCCCGAGGCATGGTACATTGGGGAAACTATGCAGACGCTGCGACAACGGATGAATGAACACCGCTCGACAATCACCAGGCAAGACTGTTCTCTTCCTGTTGGGGAGCACTTCAGCGGTCACGCCCTCTTCGGCCTCTGATATTCGGATAAGCGTTCTCCAAGGCGGCCTTCGCGACACACGACAGCGCAGAGTTGCTGAGCAGAAACTGATAGCCAAGTTCCGCACACACAAGGACGGCCTCAACCGGGATATTGGGTTCATGTCACACTATCTGTAACCCCCACAGTTGCGTGGACCTGCAGAGTTTCACTGGCTGTCTTGTCTGGAGACAATACACATCTTTTTAGCCTGTCTTGATGCTCTCTCCACTCCCATTGTTTTGTTTCTTAAAGACTGGATTAGTTGTAAGTATTCGCATTCCAACCATTATTCATGTAAATTGAGTTTGTGTCTTTATAAGTTCTGTTTGTGAACAGAATTCCCACTCACCTGAAGAAGGGGCTCAGAGCCTCGAAAGCTTGTGTGGCTTTTGCTACCAAATAAACCTGTTGGACTTTAACCTGGTGTTGTTAAACTTCTGACTGTGTTTACCCCAGTCCAACGCCGGCATCTCCACATCTGTACAGTTACACAGTGATCCTTACCCTGAATAAACAGTGACTCTGTACAGTTACACAGTGAGTGATCCTGACCCTTCTGAATAAACAGTGACTCTGTACAGTTACACAGTGAGTGATCCTTACCCTGCTGAATAAACAGTGGCTCTGTACAGTTACACAGTGCGTGATCCTTACCCTGCTGAATAAACTGTGACTGTGTACAGTTACACAGTGAATGATCCTTACCCTGCTGAATAAACAGTCAATCTGTACAGTTACACAATGAATGATCCTTACCCTGCTGAATAAAGTGACTGTCTACAGTTACACCGTGAGTGATCCGTACCCTGCTAAATAAACAGTGACTCTCTACAGTTACACAGTGAGTGATCGTTACCCGGCTGGATACACAGTGAGTGGTACCTTACACTGCTGGATAAAGGGTGACTCTGTACAGTTACACAGTGAGTGATCCTTACCCGGCTGAATACACAGTGACACTGTACAGTTGCACAGTGAGTGACCCTTACCCTGCTGAATAAGCAGTGACTCTGTACAGTTACACAGTGAGTGATCCTTACCCTGCTGAATAAACAGTGACTCTGAACAGTTACACAGTGAGTGATCGTTACCCTGCTGAATAAAGAGTGACTCTGTACAGTTACACAGTGCCTGATCCTTACCCTGCTGAATAAACAGTGACTCTGTACAGTTACACAGTGAGTGATCCTTACCCTGCTAAATAAACAGTGACTCTGAACAGTTACACAGTGAGTGATCCTAACCCTGCTGAATAAACAGTGACTCTGTACAGTTACACAGTGAGTGATCCTTACCCTGCTGAATAAACAGTGACTCTGAACAGTTACACAGTGAGTGATCGTTACCCTGCTGAATAAACAGTGACTCTGTACAGTTACACAGTGAGTGATCCTTACCCTGCTGAATAAAGAGTGACTCTGTACAGTTACACAGTGAGTGATCCTTACCCTGCTAAATAAACAGTGACTCTGAACAGTTACACAGTGAGTGATCCTTACCCTGCTGAATAAACAGTGACCCTCTACAGTTACACAGTGAGTGATCCTTACCCTGCTAAATAAACAGTGACTCTGTACAGTTACACAGTGAGTGATCCTTACCTTGCTGAATAAACAGTGACTCTGAACAGTTACACAGTGAGTGATCGTTACCCTGCTGAGTAAACAGTGACTCTGTACAGTTACACAGTGAGTGATCCTTACCCTGCTGAATAAACAGTGAATCTGTACAGTTACACAGTGAGCGATCCTTACCCTGCTGAATAAACAGTCACTCTGAACAGTTACACAGTGAGTGATCCTTACCCTGCTGAATACACAGTGACTCTGTACAGTTACACAGTGATCCTTACCCTGAATAAACAGTGACTCTGTACAGTTACACAGTGAGTGATCCTGACCCTTCTGAATAAACAGTGACTCTGTACAGTTACACAGTGAGTGATCCTTACCCTGCTGAATAAACAGTGGCTCTGTACAGTTACACAGTGCGTGATCCTTACCCTGCTGAATAAACTGTGACTGTGTACAGTTACACAGTGAGCGATCCTTACCCTGCTGAATAAACAGTCAATCTGTACAGTTACACAATGAATGATCCTTACCCTGCTGAATAAAGTGACTGTCTACAGTTACACCGTGAGTGATCCGTACCCTGCTAAATAAACAGTGACTCTCTACAGTTACACAGTGAGTGATCGTTACCCGGCTGGATACACAGTGAGTGGTACCTTAGACTGCTGGATAAAGGGTGACTCCGTACAGTTACACAGTGAGTGATCCTTACCCGGCTGAATACACAGTGACACTGTACAGTTGCACAGTGAGTGACCCTTACCCTGCTGAATAAGCAGTGACTCTGTACAGTTACACAGTGAGTGATCCTTACCCTGCTGAATAAACAGTGGCTCTGTACAGTTACACCGTGAGTGATCCCTACAAAGAACAAAGAACAATACAGCACAGGAACAGGCCCTTCGGCCCTCCAAGCCCGCGCCGCTCCCTGGTCCAAACTAGACCATTCTTTTGTATCCCTCCATTCCCACTCCGTTCATATGGCTGTCTAGATAAGTCTTAAACGTTCCCAGTGTGTCCACCTCCACCACCTTGCCTGGCAGCGCATTCCAGGCCCCCACCACCCTCTGTGTAAAATATGTCCATCTGATATCTGTGTTAAACCTCCCCCCTTCACCTTGAACCTATGACCCCTCGTGAACGTCACCACCGACCTGGGGAAAAGCTTCCCACCGTTCACCCTATCTATGCCTTTCATAATTTTATACACCTCTATTAAGTCTCCCCTCATCCTCCGTCTTTCCAGGGAGAACAACCCCAGTTTACCCAATCTCTCCTCATAACTAAGCCCCTCCATACCAGGTAACATCCTGGTAAACCTCCTCTGTACTCTCTCCAAAGCCTCCACGTCCTTCTGGTAGTGTGGCGACCAGAACTGGATGCAGTATTCCAGATGCGGCCGAACCAACGTTCTATACATCTGCAACATCAGACCCCAACCTTTATACTCTATGCCCCGTCCTATAAAGGCAAGCATGCCATATGCCTTCTTCACCACCTTCTCCACCTGTGACGTCACTTTCAAGGATCTGTGGACTTGCACACCCAGGTCCCTCTGCGTATCTACACCCTTTATGGTTCTGCCATTTATCATATAGCTCCTCCCTACATTATTTCTACCAAAATGCATCACTTCGCATTTGTCAGGATTGAACTCCATCTGCCATTTCTTTGCCCAAATTTCCAGCCTATCTATATCCTTCTGTAGCTTCTGACAATGCTCCTCACTATCTGCAAGTCCTGCCAATTTTGTGTCGTCCGCAAACTTACTGATCACCCCAGTTACACCTTCTTCCAGATCGTTTATATAAATCACAAACAGCAGAGGTCCCAATACAGAGCCCTGCGGAACACCACTAGTCACAGGCCTCCAGCCGGAAAAAGACCCTTCCACTACCACCCTCTGTCTTCTGTGACCAAGCCAGTTCTCCACCCATCTAGCCACCTCCCCCTTTATCCCATGAGATCCAACCTTTTTCACCAGCCTACCATGAGGGACTTTGTCAAACACTTTACTAAAGTCCATATAGACGACATCCACGGCCCTTCCCTCGTCAACCATTTTGGTCACTTCTTCAAAAAACTTCACCAGGTTAGTGAGGCATGACCTCCCTCACACAAAACCATGCTGACTATCGTTAATGAGTTTATTCCTTTCTAAATGCGCATACATCCTATCTCTAAGAATCTTCTCCAACAACTTCCCCACCACGGACGTCAAGCTCACCGGCCTATAATTACCCGGGTTATAAGAACATAAGAACATAAGAAATAGGAGCAGGAGTAGGCCATCTAGCCCCTCGAGCCTGCCCCGCCATTCAATAAGATCATGGCTGATCTGACGTGGATCAGTACCACTTACCCGCCTGATCCCCATAACCCTTAATTCCCTTACCGATCAGGAATCCATCCATCCGCGCTTTAAACATATTCAGCGAGGTAGCCTCCACCACCTCAGTAGGCAGAGAATTCCAGAGATTCACCACCCTCTGGGAGAAGAAGTTCCTCCTCAACTCTGTCTTAAACCGACCCCCCTTTATTTTGAGGCTGTGTCCTCTAGTTTTAACTTCCTTACTAAGTGGAAAGAATCTCTCCGCCTCCACCCTATCCAGCCCCCGCATTATCTTATAAGTCTCCATAAGATCCCCCCTCATCCTTCTAAACTCCAACGAGTACAAACCCAATCTCCTCAGCCTCTCCTCATAATCCAAACCCCTCATCTCCGGTATCAACCTGGTGAACCTTCTCTGCACTCCCTCCAATGCCAATATATCCTTCCTCATATAAGGGGACCAATACTGCACACAGTATTCCAGCTGCGGCCTCACCAATGCCCTGTACAGGTGCATCAAGACATCCCTGCTTTTATATTCTATCCCCCTCGCGATATAGGCCAACATCCCATTTGCCTTCTTGATCACCTGTTGTACCTGCAGACTGGGCTTTTGCGTCTCATGCACAAGGACCCCCAGGTCCCTTTGCACGGTAGCATGTTTTAATTTGTTTCCATTGAGATAGTAATCCCATTTGTTATTATTTCCTCCAAAGTGTATAACCTCGCATTTATCAACGTTATACTCCATTTGCCATATCCTCGCCCACTCACTCAGCCTGTCCAAATCCCTCTGCAGATCTTCTCCGTCCTCCACACGATTCACTTTTCCACTTATCTTTGTGTCGTCTGCAAACTTCGTTACCCTACACTCCGTCCCCTCCTCCAGATCATCTATATAAATGGTAAATAGTTGCGGCCCGAGTACCGATCCCTGCGGCACGCCACTAGTTACCTTCCTCCAACCGGAAAAACACCCATTTATTCCGACTCTTTGCTTCCTGTCGGATAGCCAGTCCCCAATCCACTTTAACACACTACCCCCAACTCCGTGTGCCCTAATCTTCTTCAGCAGCCTTTTATGGGGCACCTTATCAAACGCCTTTTGGAAATCCAAAAACACCGCATCCACCGGTTCTCCTCCATCAACCGCCCTAGTCACATCTTCATAAAAATCCAACATGTTCGTCAAGCACGACTTTCCCCTCATGAATCCATGCTGCGTCTGATTGATCGAACCATTTCTATCCAGATGCCCTGCTATCTCCTCTTTAATAATGGATTCCAGCATTTTCCCTACTACAGACGTTAAGCTGACCGGCCTATAGTTACCCACCTTTTGTCTCCTTCCTTTTTTAAACAGCGGCGTAACATTAGCCGTTTTCCAATCAACCGGCACTACCCCAGAATGCAACGAGTTTTGATAAATAATCACGAACGCATCCACTATTACCTCTGACATTTCTTTCAATACCCTGGGATGCATTCCATTCCTACCCTTCTTAAATAACGGGACCACATTAGCTATCCTCCAATCCTCTGGGACCTCACCTGCGTCCAGTGACGAGACAAAGATTTGCGTCAGAGGCCCAGCGATTTCATCTCTCGTCTCCCTGAGCAGCCTTGGATAGATTCCATCAGGCCCTGGGGATTTGTCAGTCTTTAAATTCTCTAACAAACCTAACACTTCCTCCTTTGTAATGGAGATTTTCTCCAACGGTTTAACACTCACCTCCGAGACACTCCCAGTCAACACATCCCTCTCCTTTGTGAATACCGACGCAAAGTATTCATTTAGGATCTCCCCTACTTCTTTGGGCTCCAAGCATAATTCCCCACTTATGTCCCTGAGAGGTCCGATTTTTTTTCCCTGACAACCCTTTTGTTCCTAACGTATGAATAAAATGCCTTGGGATTCTCCTTAATCCTGTCTGCCAAGAACATTTCGTGACCCCTTTTTGCGCTTCTAATTCCCCGTTTGAGTTCTTACCCTGCTAAATAAACAGTGACTGTGTACAGTTACACAGTGAATGATCCTTACCCTGCTAAATAAACAGTGACTGTGTACAGTTACACAGTGAGTGATCCTTACCCTCCTAAATAAACAGTGACTGTGTACAGTTACACAGTGAGTGATCCTTACCCTGCTAAATAAAAATGACTGTGTACAGTTACATAGTGAGTGATCCTTACCCTGCTAAATAAACAGTGACTCTGTCCAATTACACCGTGAGTGATCCTTACCCTGTCGAATAAACAGTGACTCTGTACAGTTACACAGTGAGTGATCCTTACCCTGCTAAATAAACAGTGACTCTGAACAGTTACACAGTGAGTGATCCTAACCCTGCTGAATAAACAGTGACTCTGTACAGTTACACAGTGAGTGATCCTTACCCTGCTGAATAAACAGTGACTCTGAACAGTTACACAGTGAGTGATCGTTACCCTGCTGAATAAACAGTGACTCTGTACAGTTACACAGTGAGTGATCCTTACCCTGCTGAATAAAGAGTGACTCTGTACAGTTACACAGTGAGTGATCCTTACCCTGCTAAATAAACAGTGACTCTGAACAGTTACACAGTGAGTGATCCTTACCCTGCTGAATAAACAGTGACCCTCTACAGTTACACAGTGAGTGATCCTTACCCTGCTAAATAAACAGTGACTCTGTACAGTTACACAGTGAGTGATCCTTACCTTGCTGAATAAACAGTGACTCTGAACAGTTACACAGTGAGTGATCGTTACCCTGCTGAGTAAACAGTGACTCTGTACAGTTACACAGTGAGTGATCCTTACCCTGCTGAATAAACAGTGACTCTGTACAGTTACACAGTGAGCGATCCTTACCCTGCTGAATAAACAGTCACTCTGAACAGTTACACAGTGAGTGATCCTTACCCTGCTGAATACACAGTGACTCTGTACAGTTACACAGTGATCCTTACCCTGAATAAACAGTGACTCTGTACAGTTACACAGTGAGTGATCCTGACCCTTCTGAATAAACAGTGACTCTGTACAGTTACACAGTGAGTGATCCTTACCCTGCTGAATAAACAGTGGCTCTGTACAGTTACACAGTGCGTGATCCTTACCCTGCTGAATAAACTGTGACTGTGTACAGTTACACAGTGAGCGATCCTTACCCTGCTGAATAAACAGTCAATCTGTACAGTTACACAATGAATGATCCTTACCCTGCTGAATAAAGTGACTGTCTACAGTTACACCGTGAGTGATCCGTACCCTGCTAAATAAACAGTGACTCTCTACAGTTACACAGTGAGTGATCGTTACCCGGCTGGATACACAGTGAGTGGTACCTTAGACTGCTGGATAAAGGGTGACTCCGTACAGTTACACAGTGAGTGATCCTTACCCGGCTGAATACACAGTGACACTGTACAGTTGCACAGTGAGTGACCCTTACCCTGCTGAATAAGCAGTGACTCTGTACAGTTACACAGTGAGTGATCCTTACCCTGCTGAATAAACAGTGGCTCTGTACAGTTACACCGTGAGTGATCCCTACAAAGAACAAAGAACAATACAGCACAGGAACAGGCCCTTCGGCCCTCCAAGCCCGCGCCGCTCCCTGGTCCAAACTAGACCATTCTTTTGTATCCCTCCATTCCCACTCCGTTCATATGGCTGTCTAGATAAGTCTTAAACGTTCCCAGTGTGTCCACCTCCACCACCTTGCCTGGCAGCGCATTCCAGGCCCCCACCACCCTCTGTGTAAAATATGTCCATCTGATATCTGTGTTAAACCTCCCCCCTTCACCTTGAACCTATGACCCCTCGTGAACGTCACCACCGACCTGGGGAAAAGCTTCCCACCGTTCACCCTATCTATGCCTTTCATAATTTTATACACCTCTATTAAGTCTCCCCTCATCCTCCGTCTTTCCAGGGAGAACAACCCCAGTTTACCCAATCTCTCCTCATAACTAAGCCCCTCCATACCAGGTAACATCCTGGTAAACCTCCTCTGTACTCTCTCCAAAGCCTCCACGTCCTTCTGGTAGTGTGGCGACCAGAACTGGATGCAGTATTCCAGATGCGGCCGAACCAACGTTCTATACATCTGCAACATCAGACCCCAACCTTTATACTCTATGCCCCGTCCTATAAAGGCAAGCATGCCATATGCCTTCTTCACCACCTTCTCCACCTGTGACGTCACTTTCAAGGATCTGTGGACTTGCACACCCAGGTCCCTCTGCGTATCTACACCCTTTATGGTTCTGCCATTTATCATATAGCTCCTCCCTACATTATTTCTACCAAAATGCATCACTTCGCATTTGTCAGGATTGAACTCCATCTGCCATTTCTTTGCCCAAATTTCCAGCCTATCTATATCCTTCTGTAGCTTCTGACAATGCTCCTCACTATCTGCAAGTCCTGCCAATTTTGTGTCGTCCGCAAACTTACTGATCACCCCAGTTACACCTTCTTCCAGATCGTTTATATAAATCACAAACAGCAGAGGTCCCAATACAGAGCCCTGCGGAACACCACTAGTCACAGGCCTCCAGCCGGAAAAAGACCCTTCCACTACCACCCTCTGTCTTCTGTGACCAAGCCAGTTCTCCACCCATCTAGCCACCTCCCCCTTTATCCCATGAGATCCAACCTTTTTCACCAGCCTACCATGAGGGACTTTGTCAAACACTTTACTAAAGTCCATATAGACGACATCCACGGCCCTTCCCTCGTCAACCATTTTGGTCACTTCTTCAAAAAACTTCACCAGGTTAGTGAGGCATGACCTCCCTCACACAAAACCATGCTGACTATCGTTAATGAGTTTATTCCTTTCTAAATGCGCATACATCCTATCTCTAAGAATCTTCTCCAACAACTTCCCCACCACGGACGTCAAGCTCACCGGCCTATAATTACCCGGGTTATAAGAACATAAGAACATAAGAAATAGGAGCAGGAGTAGGCCATCTAGCCCCTCGAGCCTGCCCCGCCATTCAATAAGATCATGGCTGATCTGACGTGGATCAGTACCACTTACCCGCCTGATCCCCATAACCCTTAATTCCCTTACCGATCAGGAATCCATCCATCCGCGCTTTAAACATATTCAGCGAGGTAGCCTCCACCACCTCAGTAGGCAGAGAATTCCAGAGATTCACCACCCTCTGGGAGAAGAAGTTCCTCCTCAACTCTGTCTTAAACCGACCCCCCTTTATTTTGAGGCTGTGTCCTCTAGTTTTAACTTCCTTACTAAGTGGAAAGAATCTCTCCGCCTCCACCCTATCCAGCCCCCGCATTATCTTATAAGTCTCCATAAGATCCCCCCTCATCCTTCTAAACTCCAACGAGTACAAACCCAATCTCCTCAGCCTCTCCTCATAATCCAAACCCCTCATCTCCGGTATCAACCTGGTGAACCTTCTCTGCACTCCCTCCAATGCCAATATATCCTTCCTCATATAAGGGGACCAATACTGCACACAGTATTCCAGCTGCGGCCTCACCAATGCCCTGTACAGGTGCATCAAGACATCCCTGCTTTTATATTCTATCCCCCTCGCGATATAGGCCAACATCCCATTTGCCTTCTTGATCACCTGTTGTACCTGCAGACTGGGCTTTTGCGTCTCATGCACAAGGACCCCCAGGTCCCTTTGCACGGTAGCATGTTTTAATTTGTTTCCATTGAGATAGTAATCCCATTTGTTATTATTTCCTCCAAAGTGTATAACCTCGCATTTATCAACGTTATACTCCATTTGCCATATCCTCGCCCACTCACTCAGCCTGTCCAAATCCCTCTGCAGATCTTCTCCGTCCTCCACACGATTCACTTTTCCACTTATCTTTGTGTCGTCTGCAAACTTCGTTACCCTACACTCCGTCCCCTCCTCCAGATCATCTATATAAATGGTAAATAGTTGCGGCCCGAGTACCGATCCCTGCGGCACGCCACTAGTTACCTTCCTCCAACCGGAAAAACACCCATTTATTCCGACTCTTTGCTTCCTGTCGGATAGCCAGTCCCCAATCCACTTTAACACACTACCCCCAACTCCGTGTGCCCTAATCTTCTTCAGCAGCCTTTTATGGGGCACCTTATCAAACGCCTTTTGGAAATCCAAAAACACCGCATCCACCGGTTCTCCTCCATCAACCGCCCTAGTCACATCTTCATAAAAATCCAACATGTTCGTCAAGCACGACTTTCCCCTCATGAATCCATGCTGCGTCTGATTGATCGAACCATTTCTATCCAGATGCCCTGCTATCTCCTCTTTAATAATGGATTCCAGCATTTTCCCTACTACAGACGTTAAGCTGACCGGCCTATAGTTACCCACCTTTTGTCTCCTTCCTTTTTTAAACAGCGGCGTAACATTAGCCGTTTTCCAATCAACCGGCACTACCCCAGAATGCAACGAGTTTTGATAAATAATCACGAACGCATCCACTATTACCTCTGACATTTCTTTCAATACCCTGGGATGCATTCCATTCCTACCCTTCTTAAATAACGGGACCACATTAGCTATCCTCCAATCCTCTGGGACCTCACCTGCGTCCAGTGACGAGACAAAGATTTGCGTCAGAGGCCCAGCGATTTCATCTCTCGTCTCCCTGAGCAGCCTTGGATAGATTCCATCAGGCCCTGGGGATTTGTCAGTCTTTAAATTCTCTAACAAACCTAACACTTCCTCCTTTGTAATGGAGATTTTCTCCAACGGTTTAACACTCACCTCCGAGACACTCCCAGTCAACACATCCCTCTCCTTTGTGAATACCGACGCAAAGTATTCATTTAGGATCTCCCCTACTTCTTTGGGCTCCAAGCATAATTCCCCACTTATGTCCCTGAGAGGTCCGATTTTTTTTCCCTGACAACCCTTTTGTTCCTAACGTATGAATAAAATGCCTTGGGATTCTCCTTAATCCTGTCTGCCAAGAACATTTCGTGACCCCTTTTTGCGCTTCTAATTCCCCGTTTGAGTTCTTACCCTGCTAAATAAACAGTGACTGTGTACAGTTACACAGTGAATGATCCTTACCCTGCTAAATAAACAGTGACTGTGTACAGTTACACAGTGAGTGATCCTTACCCTCCTAAATAAACAGTGACTGTGTACAGTTACACAGTGAGTGATCCTTACCCTGCTAAATAAAAATGACTGTGTACAGTTACATAGTGAGTGATCCTTACCCTGCTAAATAAACAGTGACTCTGTCCAATTACACCGTGAGTGATCCTTACCCTGTCGAATAAACAGTGACTCTGTACAGTTACACAGTGAGTGATCCTTACCCTGCTAAATAAACAGTGACTCTGAACAGTTACACAGTGAGTGATCCTAACCCTGCTGAATAAACAGTGACTCTGTACAGTTACACAGTGAGTGATCCTTACCCTGCTGAATAAACAGTGACTCTGAACAGTTACACAGTGAGTGATCGTTACCCTGCTGAATAAACAGTGACTCTGTACAGTTACACAGTGAGTGATCCTTACCCTGCTGAATAAAGAGTGACTCTGTACAGTTACACAGTGAGTGATCCTTACCCTGCTAAATAAACAGTGACTCTGAACAGTTACACAGTGAGTGATCCTTACCCTGCTGAATAAACAGTGACCCTCTACAGTTACACAGTGAGTGATCCTTACCCTGCTAAATAAACAGTGACTCTGTACAGTTACACAGTGAGTGATCCTTACCTTGCTGAATAAACAGTGACTCTGAACAGTTACACAGTGAGTGATCGTTACCCTGCTGAGTAAACAGTGACTCTGTACAGTTACACAGTGAGTGATCCTTACCCTGCTGAATAAACAGTGACTCTGTACAGTTACACAGTGAGCGATCCTTACCCTGCTGAATAAACAGTCACTCTGAACAGTTACACAGTGAGTGATCCTTACCCTGCTGAATACACAGTGACTCTGTACAGTTACACAGTGATCCTTACCCTGAATAAACAGTGACTCTGTACAGTTACACAGTGAGTGATCCTGACCCTTCTGAATAAACAGTGACTCTGTACAGTTACACAGTGAGTGATCCTTACCCTGCTGAATAAACAGTGGCTCTGTACAGTTACACAGTGCGTGATCCTTACCCTGCTGAATAAACTGTGACTGTGTACAGTTACACAGTGAGCGATCCTTACCCTGCTGAATAAACAGTCAATCTGTACAGTTACACAATGAATGCTCCTTACCCTGCTGAATAAAGTGACTGTCTACAGTTACACCGTGAGTGATCCGTACCCTGCTAAATAAACAGTGACTCTCTACAGTTACACAGTGAGTGATCGTTACCCGGCTGGATACACAGTGAGTGGTACCTTAGACTGCTGGATAAAGGGTGACTCCGTACAGTTACACAGTGAGTGATCCTTACCCGGCTGAATACACAGTGACACTGTACAGTTGCACAGTGAGTGACCCTTACCCTGCTGAATAAGCAGTGACTCTGTACAGTTACACAGTGAGTGATCCTTACCCTGCTGAATAAACAGTGGCTCTGTACAGTTACACCGTGAGTGATCCCTACAAAGAACAAAGAACAATACAGCACAGGAACAGGCCCTTCGGCCCTCCAAGCCCGCGCCGCTCCCTGGTCCAAACTAGACCATTCTTTTGTATCCCTCCATTCCCACTCCGTTCATATGGCTGTCTAGATAAGTCTTAAACGTTCCCAGTGTGTCCACCTCCACCACCTTGCCTGGCAGCGCATTCCAGGCCCCCACCACCCTCTGTGTAAAATATGTCCATCTGATATCTGTGTTAAACCTCCCCCCTTCACCTTGAACCTATGACCCCTCGTGAACGTCACCACCGACCTGGGGAAAAGCTTCCCACCGTTCACCCTATCTATGCCTTTCATAATTTTATACACCTCTATTAAGTCTCCCCTCATCCTCCGTCTTTCCAGGGAGAACAACCCCAGTTTACCCAATCTCTCCTCATAACTAAGCCCCTCCATACCAGGTAACATCCTGGTAAACCTCCTCTGTACTCTCTCCAAAGCCTCCACGTCCTTCTGGTAGTGTGGCGACCAGAACTGGATGCAGTATTCCAGATGCGGCCGAACCAACGTTCTATACATCTGCAACATCAGACCCCAACCTTTATACTCTATGCCCCGTCCTATAAAGGCAAGCATGCCATATGCCTTCTTCACCACCTTCTCCACCTGTGACGTCACTTTCAAGGATCTGTGGACTTGCACACCCAGGTCCCTCTGCGTATCTACACCCTTTATGGTTCTGCCATTTATCATATAGCTCCTCCCTACATTATTTCTACCAAAATGCATCACTTCGCATTTGTCAGGATTGAACTCCATCTGCCATTTCTTTGCCCAAATTTCCAGCCTATCTATATCCTTCTGTAGCTTCTGACAATGCTCCTCACTATCTGCAAGTCCTGCCAATTTTGTGTCGTCCGCAAACTTACTGATCACCCCAGTTACACCTTCTTCCAGATCGTTTATATAAATCACAAACAGCAGAGGTCCCAATACAGAGCCCTGCGGAACACCACTAGTCACAGGCCTCCAGCCGGAAAAAGACCCTTCCACTACCACCCTCTGTCTTCTGTGACCAAGCCAGTTCTCCACCCATCTAGCCACCTCCCCCTTTATCCCATGAGATCCAACCTTTTTCACCAGCCTACCATGAGGGACTTTGTCAAACACTTTACTAAAGTCCATATAGACGACATCCACGGCCCTTCCCTCGTCAACCATTTTGGTCACTTCTTCAAAAAACTTCACCAGGTTAGTGAGGCATGACCTCCCTCACACAAAACCATGCTGACTATCGTTAATGAGTTTATTCCTTTCTAAATGCGCATACATCCTATCTCTAAGAATCTTCTCCAACAACTTCCCCACCACGGACGTCAAGCTCACCGGCCTATAATTACCCGGGTTATAAGAACATAAGAACATAAGAAATAGGAGCAGGAGTAGGCCATCTAGCCCCTCGAGCCTGCCCCGCCATTCAATAAGATCATGGCTGATCTGACGTGGATCAGTACCACTTACCCGCCTGATCCCCATAACCCTTAATTCCCTTACCGATCAGGAATCCATCCATCCGCGCTTTAAACATATTCAGCGAGGTAGCCTCCACCACCTCAGTGGGCAGAGAATTCCAGAGATTCACCACCCTCTGGGAGAAGAAGTTCCTCCTCAACTCTGTCTTAAACCGACCCCCCTTTATTTTGAGGCTGTGTCCTCTAGTTTTAACTTCCTTACTAAGTGGAAAGAATCTCTCCGCCTCCACCCTATCCAGCCCCCGCATTATCTTATAAGTCTCCATAAGATCCCCCCTCATCCTTCTAAACTCCAACGAGTACAAACCCAATCTCCTCAGCCTCTCCTCATAATCCAAACCCCTCATCTCCGGTATCAACCTGGTGAACCTTCTCTGCACTCCCTCCAATGCCAATATATCCTTCCTCATATAAGGGGACCAATACTGCACACAGTATTCCAGCTGCGGCCTCACCAATGCCCTGTACAGGTGCATCAAGACATCCCTGCTTTTATATTCTATCCCCCTCGCGATATAGGCCAACATCCCATTTGCCTTCTTGATCACCTGTTGTACCTGCAGACTGGGCTTTTGCGTCTCATGCACAAGGACCCCCAGGTCCCTTTGCACGGTAGCATGTTTTAATTTGTTTCCATTGAGATAGTAATCCCATTTGTTATTATTTCCTCCAAAGTGTATAACCTCGCATTTATCAACGTTATACTCCATTTGCCATATCCTCGCCCACTCACTCAGCCTGTCCAAATCCCTCTGCAGATCTTCTCCGTCCTCCACACGATTCACTTTTCCACTTATCTTTGTGTCGTCTGCAAACTTCGTTACCCTACACTCCGTCCCCTCCTCCAGATCATCTATATAAATGGTAAATAGTTGCGGCCCGAGTACCGATCCCTGCGGCACGCCACTAGTTACCTTCCTCCAACCGGAAAA
Organism: Mustelus asterias; assembly: GCF_964213995.1. Taxonomy (NCBI): domain Eukaryota; kingdom Metazoa; phylum Chordata; class Chondrichthyes; order Carcharhiniformes; family Triakidae; genus Mustelus; species Mustelus asterias. The sequence continues at coordinate 3,094,995 of NC_135826.1, read as the reverse complement.
ACACCCATTTATTCCGACTCTTTGCTTCCTGTCGGATAGCCAGTCCCCAATCCACTTTAACACACTACCCCCAACTCCGTGTGCCCTAATCTTCTTCAGCAGCCTTTTATGGGGCACCTTATCAAACGCCTTTTGGAAATCCAAAAACACCGCATCCACCGGTTCTCCTCCATCAACCGCCCTAGTCACATCTTCATAAAAATCCAACATGTTCGTCAAGCACGACTTTCCCCTCATGAATCCATGCTGCGTCTGATTGATCGAACCATTTCTATCCAGATGCCCTGCTATCTCCTCTTTAATAATGGATTCCAGCATTTTCCCTACTACAGACGTTAAGCTGACCGGCCTATAGTTACCCACCTTTTGTCTCCTTCCTTTTTTAAACAGCGGCGTAACATTAGCCGTTTTCCAATCAACCGGCACTACCCCAGAATGCAACGAGTTTTGATAAATAATCACGAACGCATCCACTATTACCTCTGACATTTCTTTCAATACCCTGGGATGCATTCCATTCCTACCCTTCTTAAATAACGGGACCACATTAGCTATCCTCCAATCCTCTGGGACCTCACCTGCGTCCAGTGACGAGACAAAGATTTGCGTCAGAGGCCCAGCGATTTCATCTCTCGTCTCCCTGAGCAGCCTTGGATAGATTCCATCAGGCCCTGGGGATTTGTCAGTCTTTAAATTCTCTAACAAACCTAACACTTCCTCCTTTGTAATGGAGATTTTCTCCAACGGTTTAACACTCACCTCCGAGACACTCCCAGTCAACACATCCCTCTCCTTTGTGAATACCGACGCAAAGTATTCATTTAGGATCTCCCCTACTTCTTTGGGCTCCAAGCATAATTCCCCACTTATGTCCCTGAGAGGTCCGATTTTTTTTCCCTGACAACCCTTTTGTTCCTAACGTATGAATAAAATGCCTTGGGATTCTCCTTAATCCTGTCTGCCAAGAACATTTCGTGACCCCTTTTTGCGCTTCTAATTCCCCGTTTGAGTTCTTACCCTGCTAAATAAACAGTGACTGTGTACAGTTACACAGTGAATGATCCTTACCCTGCTAAATAAACAGTGACTGTGTACAGTTACACAGTGAGTGATCCTTACCCTCCTAAATAAACAGTGACTGTGTACAGTTACACAGTGAGTGATCCTTACCCTGCTAAATAAAAATGACTGTGTACAGTTACATAGTGAGTGATCCTTACCCTGCTAAATAAACAGTGACTCTGTCCAATTACACCGTGAGTGATCCTTACCCTGTCGAATAAACAGTGACTCTGTACAGTTACACAGTGAGTGATCCTTACCCTGCTAAATAAACAGTGACTCTGAACAGTTACACAGTGAGTGATCCTAACCCTGCTGAATAAACAGTGACTCTGTACAGTTACACAGTGAGTGATCCTTACCCTGCTGAATAAACAGTGACTCTGAACAGTTACACAGTGAGTGATCGTTACCCTGCTGAATAAACAGTGACTCTGTACAGTTACACAGTGAGTGATCCTTACCCTGCTGAATAAAGAGTGACTCTGTACAGTTACACAGTGAGTGATCCTTACCCTGCTAAATAAACAGTGACTCTGAACAGTTACACAGTGAGTGATCCTTACCCTGCTGAATAAACAGTGACCCTCTACAGTTACACAGTGAGTGATCCTTACCCTGCTAAATAAACAGTGACTCTGTACAGTTACACAGTGAGTGATCCTTACCTTGCTGAATAAACAGTGACTCTGAACAGTTACACAGTGAGTGATCGTTACCCTGCTGAGTAAACAGTGACTCTGTACAGTTACACAGTGAGTGATCCTTACCCTGCTGAATAAACAGTGACTCTGTACAGTTACACAGTGAGCGATCCTTACCCTGCTGAATAAACAGTCACTCTGAACAGTTACACAGTGAGTGATCCTTACCCTGCTGAATACACAGTGACTCTGTACAGTTACACAGTGATCCTTACCCTGAATAAACAGTGACTCTGTACAGTTACACAGTGAGTGATCCTGACCCTTCTGAATAAACAGTGACTCTGTACAGTTACACAGTGAGTGATCCTTACCCTGCTGAATAAACAGTGGCTCTGTACAGTTACACAGTGCGTGATCCTTACCCTGCTGAATAAACTGTGACTGTGTACAGTTACACAGTGAGCGATCCTTACCCTGCTGAATAAACAGTCAATCTGTACAGTTACACAATGAATGATCCTTACCCTGCTGAATAAAGTGACTGTCTACAGTTACACCGTGAGTGATCCGTACCCTGCTAAATAAACAGTGACTCTCTACAGTTACACAGTGAGTGATCGTTACCCGGCTGGATACACAGTGAGTGGTACCTTAGACTGCTGGATAAAGGGTGACTCCGTACAGTTACACAGTGAGTGATCCTTACCCGGCTGAATACACAGTGACACTGTACAGTTGCACAGTGAGTGACCCTTACCCTGCTGAATAAGCAGTGACTCTGTACAGTTACACAGTGAGTGATCCTTACCCTGCTGAATAAACAGTGGCTCTGTACAGTTACACCGTGAGTGATCCCTACAAAGAACAAAGAACAATACAGCACAGGAACAGGCCCTTCGGCCCTCCAAGCCCGCGCCGCTCCCTGGTCCAAACTAGACCATTCTTTTGTATCCCTCCATTCCCACTCCGTTCATATGGCTGTCTAGATAAGTCTTAAACGTTCCCAGTGTGTCCACCTCCACCACCTTGCCTGGCAGCGCATTCCAGGCCCCCACCACCCTCTGTGTAAAATATGTCCATCTGATATCTGTGTTAAACCTCCCCCCTTCACCTTGAACCTATGACCCCTCGTGAACGTCACCACCGACCTGGGGAAAAGCTTCCCACCGTTCACCCTATCTATGCCTTTCATAATTTTATACACCTCTATTAAGTCTCCCCTCATCCTCCGTCTTTCCAGGGAGAACAACCCCAGTTTACCCAATCTCTCCTCATAACTAAGCCCCTCCATACCAGGTAACATCCTGGTAAACCTCCTCTGTACTCTCTCCAAAGCCTCCACGTCCTTCTGGTAGTGTGGCGACCAGAACTGGATGCAGTATTCCAGATGCGGCCGAACCAACGTTCTATACATCTGCAACATCAGACCCCAACCTTTATACTCTATGCCCCGTCCTATAAAGGCAAGCATGCCATATGCCTTCTTCACCACCTTCTCCACCTGTGACGTCACTTTCAAGGATCTGTGGACTTGCACACCCAGGTCCCTCTGCGTATCTACACCCTTTATGGTTCTGCCATTTATCATATAGCTCCTCCCTACATTATTTCTACCAAAATGCATCACTTCGCATTTGTCAGGATTGAACTCCATCTGCCATTTCTTTGCCCAAATTTCCAGCCTATCTATATCCTTCTGTAGCTTCTGACAATGCTCCTCACTATCTGCAAGTCCTGCCAATTTTGTGTCGTCCGCAAACTTACTGATCACCCCAGTTACACCTTCTTCCAGATCGTTTATATAAATCACAAACAGCAGAGGTCCCAATACAGAGCCCTGCGGAACACCACTAGTCACAGGCCTCCAGCCGGAAAAAGACCCTTCCACTACCACCCTCTGTCTTCTGTGACCAAGCCAGTTCTCCACCCATCTAGCCACCTCCCCCTTTATCCCATGAGATCCAACCTTTTTCACCAGCCTACCATGAGGGACTTTGTCAAACACTTTACTAAAGTCCATATAGACGACATCCACGGCCCTTCCCTCGTCAACCATTTTGGTCACTTCTTCAAAAAACTTCACCAGGTTAGTGAGGCATGACCTCCCTCACACAAAACCATGCTGACTATCGTTAATGAGTTTATTCCTTTCTAAATGCGCATACATCCTATCTCTAAGAATCTTCTCCAACAACTTCCCCACCACGGACGTCAAGCTCACCGGCCTATAATTACCCGGGTTATAAGAACATAAGAACATAAGAAATAGGAGCAGGAGTAGGCCATCTAGCCCCTCGAGCCTGCCCCGCCATTCAATAAGATCATGGCTGATCTGACGTGGATCAGTACCACTTACCCGCCTGATCCCCATAACCCTTAATTCCCTTACCGATCAGGAATCCATCCATCCGCGCTTTAAACATATTCAGCGAGGTAGCCTCCACCACCTCAGTGGGCAGAGAATTCCAGAGATTCACCACCCTCTGGGAGAAGAAGTTCCTCCTCAACTCTGTCTTAAACCGACCCCCCTTTATTTTGAGGCTGTGTCCTCTAGTTTTAACTTCCTTACTAAGTGGAAAGAATCTCTCCGCCTCCACCCTATCCAGCCCCCGCATTATCTTATAAGTCTCCATAAGATCCCCCCTCATCCTTCTAAACTCCAACGAGTACAAACCCAATCTCCTCAGCCTCTCCTCATAATCCAAACCCCTCATATCCGGTATCAACCTGGTGAACCTTCTCTGCACTCCCTCCAATGCCAATATATCCTTCCTCATATAAGGGGACCAATACTGCACACAGTATTCCAGCTGCGGCCTCACCAATGCCCTGTACAGGTGCATCAAGACATCCCTGCTTTTATATTCTATCCCCCTCGCGATATAGGCCAACATCCCATTTGCCTTCTTGATCACCTGTTGTACCTGCAGACTGGGCTTTTGCGTCTCATGCACAAGGACCCCCAGGTCCCTTTGCACGGTAGCATGTTTTAATTTGTTTCCATTGAGATAGTAATCCCATTTGTTATTATTTCCTCCAAAGTGTATAACCTCGCATTTATCAACGTTATACTCCATTTGCCATATCCTCGCCCACTCACTCAGCCTGTCCAAATCCCTCTGCAGATCTTCTCCGTCCTCCACACGATTCACTTTTCCACTTATCTTTGTGTCGTCTGCAAACTTCGTTACCCTACACTCCGTCCCCTCCTCCAGATCATCTATATAAATGGTAAATAGTTGCGGCCCGAGTACCGATCCCTGCGGCACGCCACTAGTTACCTTCCTCCAACCGGAAAAACACCCATTTATTCCGACTCTTTGCTTCCTGTCGGATAGCCAGTCCCCAATCCACTTTAACACACTACCCCCAACTCCGTGTGCCCTAATCTTCTTCAGCAGCCTTTTATGGGGCACCTTATCAAACGCCTTTTGGAAATCCAAAAACACCGCATCCACCGGTTCTCCTCCATCAACCGCCCTAGTCACATCTTCATAAAAATCCAACATGTTCGTCAAGCACGACTTTCCCCTCATGAATCCATGCTGCGTCTGATTGATCGAACCATTTCTATCCAGATGCCCTGCTATCTCCTCTTTAATAATGGATTCCAGCATTTTCCCTACTACAGACGTTAAGCTGACCGGCCTATAGTTACCCACCTTTTGTCTCCTTCCTTTTTTAAACAGCGGCGTAACATTAGCCGTTTTCCAATCAACCGGCACTACCCCAGAATGCAACGAGTTTTGATAAATAATCACGAACGCATCCACTATTACCTCTGACATTTCTTTCAATACCCTGGGATGCATTCCATTCCTACCCTTCTTAAATAACGGGACCACATTAGCTATCCTCCAATCCTCTGGGACCTCACCTGCGTCCAGTGACGAGACAAAGATTTGCGTCAGAGGCCCAGCGATTTCATCTCTCGTCTCCCTGAGCAGCCTTGGATAGATTCCATCAGGCCCTGGGGATTTGTCAGTCTTTAAATTCTCTAACAAACCTAACACTTCCTCCTTTGTAATGGAGATTTTCTCCAACGGTTTAACACTCACCTCCGAGACACTCCCAGTCAACACATCCCTCTCCTTTGTGAATACCGACGCAAAGTATTCATTTAGGATCTCCCCTACTTCTTTGGGCTCCAAGCATAATTCCCCACTTATGTCCCTGAGAGGTCCGATTTTTTTTCCCTGACAACCCTTTTGTTCCTAACGTATGAATAAAATGCCTTGGGATTCTCCTTAATCCTGTCTGCCAAGAACATTTCGTGACCCCTTTTTGCGCTTCTAATTCCCCGTTTGAGTTCTTACCCTGCTAAATAAACAGTGACTGTGTACAGTTACACAGTGAATGATCCTTACCCTGCTAAATAAACAGTGACTGTGTACAGTTACACAGTGAGTGATCCTTACCCTCCTAAATAAACAGTGACTGTGTACAGTTACACAGTGAGTGATCCTTACCCTGCTAAATAAAAATGACTGTGTACAGTTACATAGTGAGTGATCCTTACCCTGCTAAATAAACAGTGACTCTGTCCAATTACACCGTGAGTGATCCTTACCCTGTCGAATAAACAGTGACTCTGTACAGTTACACAGTGAGTGATCCTTACCCTGTTGAATGAACAGTGACTCTGTACAGTTACACAGTGAGTGATCCTTACCCAGCTGAGTAAAGTCACTCTGTACAGTTACAGTGAGTGAACCTTACCCTGCTGAATAAACAGTGGCTCTGTACAGTTAGTAAGAAGTTTAACAACACCAGGTTAAAGTCCAACAGGTTTATTTGGTAGCAAAAGCCACACAAGCTTTCGAGGCTCTAAGCCCCTTCTTCAGGTGAGTGGGAATTCTGTTCACAAACAGAACTTATAAAGACACAGACTCAATTTACATGAATAATGGTTGGAATGCGAATACTTACAACTAATCCAGTCTTTAAGAAACAAAACAATGGGAGTGGAGAGAGCATCAAGACAGGCTAAAAAGATGTGTATTGTCTCCAGACAAGACAGCCAGTGAAACTCTGCAGGTCCACGCAACTGTGGGGGTTACAGATAGTGTGACATGAACCCAATATCCCGGTTGAGGCCGTCCTTGTGTGTGCGGAACTTGGCTATCAGTTTCTGCTCAGCAACTCTGCGCTGTCGTGTGTCGCGAAGGCCGCCTTGGAGAACGCTTACCCGAATATCAGAGGCCGAAGAGGGCATTCGGCCTCTGATATTCGGGTAAGCGTTCTCCAAGGCGGCCTTCGCGACACACGACAGCGCAGAGTTGCTGAGCAGAAACTGATAGCCAAGTTCCGCACACACAAGGACGGCCTCAACCGGGATATTGGGTTCATGTCACACTATCTGTAACCCCCACAGTTGCGTGGACCTGCAGAGTTTCACTGGCTGTCTTGTCTGGAGACAATACACATCTTTTTAGCCTGTCTTGATGCTCTCTCCACTCCCATTGTTTTGTTTCTTAAAGACTGGATTAGTTGTAAGTATTCGCATTCCAACCATTATTCATGTAAATTGAGTCTGTGTCTTTATAAGTTCTGTTTGTGAACAGAATTCCCACTCACCTGAAGAAGGGGCTTAGAGCCTCGAAAGCTTGTGTGGCTTTTGCTACCAAATAAACCTGTTGGACTTTAACCTGGTGTTGTTAAACTTCTTACTGTGTTTACCCCAGTCCAACGCCGGCATCTCCACATCTGTACAGTTACACAGTGAGTGATCCTTACCCTGCCGAATAAACAGTCAATCTGTAAAGTTACACAGTGAGTGACCGTTACCCTGCTGAATACACAGTGACTCTGTACAGTTACACACTGATCCTTACCCTGAATAAACAGTGACTCTGTACAGTTACACAGTGAGTGATCCTTACCCTGCTGAATACACAGTGACTCTGTACAGTTACACACTGATCCTTACCCTGAATAAACAGTGACTCTGCACAGTTACACAGTGAGTGATCCTGACCCTGTTGAATAAGCAGTGAATCTGTACAGTTACACAGTGAGTGAACCTTACCCTGCTGAATAAAAAGTGACTCTGTACAGTTATGATGTGGAGATGCCGGCGTTGGACTGCGGTAAGCACAGTAAGAAGTCTCACAACACCAGGTTAAAGTCCAACAGGTTTATTTGGTAGCAAATACCATAAGCTTTCGGAGCGCTGCCCCTTCACCAGATGGAGTGGCAGTGACTCTGTACAGTTACACAGTGAGTGATCCTTACCCTGCTGAATAAACAGTGACTCGGTACAGTTACACAGTGAGTGATCCTTACCCTGCTGAATAAACAGTGACTCTGTACAGTTACACAGTGAGTGACCCTTATCCTGCTGAATACACAGTGACTCTGTACAGTTACACAGTCCGTGATCCTTACCCTGCTGAATAAACAGTGACTCTGTACAGTTACACAGTGAGTGATCCTTACCCTGCTGAATAAACAGTGACTCTGTACAGTTACACAGTGAATGACCCTTACCCTGCTGAATAAACAGTGGCTCTGTACAGTTACACCGTGAGTGATCCTTTCCCTGCTAAATAAACAGTGAGTCTCTACAGTTGCACAGTGAGTGATCCTTACCCTGCTGAGTAAAGTCACTCTGTACAGTTACACAGTGAGTGAACCTTACCCTGCTGAATAAAAAGTGCCTCTGTACAGTTACACAGTGAGTGATCCTTACCCTGCTGAATAAACAGTGACTCTGTTAAGTTACACAGTGAGTGACCCTTACCCTGCTGAATAAACAGTGACTCTGTACAGTTACACAGTGTGTGATCCTTACCCTGCTGAATAAACAGTGACTCTGTACAGTTACACAGTGCGTGATCCTTACCCTGCTGAATAAACAGTGGCTCTGTACAGTTACACAGTGAGTGATCCTTACCCTGCTGAATAAAAAGTCAATCTCTACAGTTACACAGTGAGTGACCCTTACCCTGCTGAATAAACAGTGACTCTGTACAGTTACACAGTGTGTGATCCTTACCCTGCTGAATAAACAGTGACTCTGTACAGTTACACAGTGCGTGATCCTTACCCTGCTGAATAAACAGTGGCTCTGTACAGTTACACAGTGAGTGATCCTTACCCTGCTGAATAAAAAGTCAATCTCTACAGTTACACAGTGAGTGATCCTTACCCTGCTGAACAAACAGTGACTCTGTACAGTTACACAGTGAGTGATCCTAACCCTGCTGAATAAACAGTGACTCTGTACAGTTACACAGTGAGTGACCCTTATCCTGCTGAATAAAAAGTCAATCTCTACAGTTACACAGTGAGTGATCCTTACCCTGCTGAACAAACAGTGACTCTGTACAGTTACACAGTGAGTGATCCTTACCCTGCTGAATAAACAGTGACTCTGTACAGTTACACAGTGAGTGATCCTTACCCTGCTAAATAAACAGTGACTCAGTACAGTTACACAGTGAGTGATCCTTACCCTGCTAAATAAACAGTGACTCAGTACAGTTACACAGTGAGTGATCCTGACATTTCATGGAATCCTACAGTGAAGAAGGAGGCCATTCGGCCCATCGGGTCTGCGGCCACCACAATCCAACCCAGGGCCCATCCCCATATCCCCATGCATTTATCCTAGCTCGTCCCCCTGACACTCAGGGGCAATTTCGCATGGCCAATCCACCAAACCCACAAATCTTTGGACTGTGGGAGGAAACCGGAGCACCCGGAGGAAACCCACGTAGACACAGGGAAAATGTGCAAACTCCACACAGACAGTGACCCAAGCCGGGAATCGAACCCGGGTCCCTGGTGCTGTGAGGCAGCAGTACTAACCACTGTGCCACCTTGCCCTGCTGAATAAACCGTCACTCCGCACAGTTGGACTGTGAGCTATTCTTTTCCTGCTGCTTACACACAGTTCAACAGTGAGTGATCCTTACCCTGCTGAATAAACAGTGACTCTGTACAGTTACACAGTGAATGATCCTTACCCTGCTGAATAAACAGTGACTCTGTACAGTTACACAGTGAGTGATCCTTACCCTGCTGAACAAACAGTGACTCTGTACAGTTACACAGTGAGTGATCCTTACCCTGCTGAATAAACAGTGACTCTGTACAGTTACACAGTGAGTGATCCTTACCCTGCTGAATAAATAGTGACTCTGTACAGTTACACAGTGAGTGACCCTTACCCTGCTGAATAAACAGTGATTCTGTACAGTTACACAGTGAGCGATCCTTACCCTGCTGAATAAACAGTGTCTCTGTACAGTTACACAGTGAGCGATCCTTACCCTGCTCAATAAGCACTCTGTACAGTTACACAGTGAGTGATCTTTACCCTGCTGAATAAACAGTGACTCTGAACAGTTACACAGTGAGTGACCCTTACCCTGCTGAATAAACAGTGATTCTGTACAGTTACACAGTGAGCGATCCTTACCCTGCTGAATAAACAGTGTCTCTGTACAGTTACACAGTGAGCGATCCTTACCCTGCTCAATAAGCACTCTGTACAGTTACACAGTGAGTGATCATTAGCCTGCTGAATAAACAGTGACTCTGTACAGTTACACAGTGAGTGATCCTTACCCGGCTGATAAACACTGTGACACTCTACAGTTACACAGTGAGTGGTACCTTACACTGCTGGATAAAGGGTGACTCTGTACAGTTACACAGTGAGGGATACTTACCCTGCTGAATAAACAGTGACTCTGTACATTTACAGACTGATCCTCATGCTGCTGAATAAACAGTCACTCCACAGTGTTACACAGTCAGTGATCCTTACCCTGAATAAACAGTGACTCTGTACAGTTACACAGTGAGTAATCCTTACCCTGAATAAACAGTGACTCTGTACAGTTACACAGTGAGTGATCCTTACCCTGAATAAACAGTGACTCTGTACAGTTACACAGTGAGTGATCCTGACATTTCATAGAATCCTACAGTGCAGAAGGAGGCCATTCGGCCCAGCGAGTCTCCGGCGACCACAGTCCAACCCAGGGCCCATCCCCATAACCCCATGCATTCACCCTAGCTAATCCCCCTGACACTCAGGGGCAATTTAGCATGGCCAATCCACCAAACCCACACATCTTTGCATTGTGGGAGGAAACGGGAGCACCCGGAGGAAACACATGCAGACACGGGGAAAATGTGCAAACTCCACACAGTCAGTGACCCAAGCTGGGACTCGAACCGGGTCCCTGGTGCTGTGAGGCAGCAGTACTAACCACTGTGCCACCTTGCCCTGCTGAATAAACAGTCACTCCGCACAGTTGGACTGTGAGCTATCCTTTTCCTGTTGATTACACAGAGTTCAACAGTGACTGTTCCTTATCCTGCTGAAAAAACAGTGGCTCTGATCAGTTACACAGTGAGTGATCCTTACCCTGCTGAAAAAACAGTGGCTCTGTACAGTTACACAGTGCATGATCCTTACCCTGCTGAATAAAAGTGACTCTGATCAGTTGCTCAGCGAGTGATCCTTACCCTGCTGAATAAACAGTGACTCTGTACAGTAAGACAGTGAGCGATCCTTACCCTGCTGAATAAATAGTGACTCTGTACAGTTACACAGTGAGCGATCCTTACCCTGCTCAATAAGCACTCTGTACAGTTACACAGTGAGTGATCTTTACCCTGCTGAATAAACAATGACTCTGTACAGTTACACAGTGAGTGATCCTTACCCTGCTGAATAAACAGGGACTCTACAGTTACACAGTGAGTGATCCTTACCCTGCTGAATAAACAGGGACTCTGTACAGTTAGACAGAGTGATCCTGACATTTCATAGAATCCAACAGTGCAGAAGGAGGCCATTCGGCCCGTCGAGTCTCCGGTAACCACAATACCACCCAAAGCCCATCCCCATATCCCCATGCATTTACCCTCGCTAGTCCCCCTGACACTCAGGGGCAATTTAGCATGGCCAATCCACCAAACCCACACATCTTTGGACGGTGGGAGGAAACGGGAGCACCCGGATGAAACACACGCAGACACGGGGAAAATGTGCAAACTCCACACAAACAGTGACCCAAGCCAAGAATCAAACCTGGGTCCCTGGTGCTGTGAGGCAGCAGTACTAACTAGTGTGCCAACTTGCCCTGCTGAATGAACAGTCACTCCGCACAGTTGGACTGTGAGCTATCCTTTTCCTGCTGCTCACACACAGTTCAACAGTGAGTGATCCTTACCCTGCTGAATAAACAGTTACTGTACAGTGACACAGTGAGTGATCCTTACCCTGCTGAATAAACAGTTACTGTACAGTGACACAGTGAGTGATCCTTATCCTGCTGAATAAACAGTGACTCTGTACAGTTACACAGTGAGTGATCCTTATCCTGCTGAATAAACAGTGACTCTGTACAGTTACACAGTGAGTGATCCTTACCCTGCTGAATAAACAGTGACTCTGTACAGTTATACAATGAGTGATCCTTACCCTGCTGTGTAAGAGGGATCGTGCATCACATAAACCATTTTACCCAGTGGATTGAATTACAGGAGAGAAGAAAAACTAAAGATGGTGCACAAGACAAAGGGGCTCTGAATGTTGTTGGCAAGTTAACTCACACAAATCAATCACATCAGGTGTTTTTAACCACACATGCACTGTCCAATGAAGGTCATTGGTTAGCTGTAAGTGAGGCAACACCTTTTTAACCACACGTGCTAATTTCAGTAGAAAACATCCTCAAACACACCAGGTAAACCTACTTCACTGATATGCCTCACTTCATAACCATTTGCCATCATTCAGTAACCGAGGAAGTCAAGTCCTCAGAATAAAGCAATGCTCCTCACTCATTGCTTTTCATCTTGCTATTAAAACGGTGAATGCACAGCGAGGTTCAAACTCACCTGCGGAGGCCCTGGTTGTCTGAGCTTTCACATCACTGGCCCAACAATTGCTCTTTTTAAATTTTATAATCAGGAATGCAATTCGCCACATCTGGATTTCTAATGAGCCACATGTCGCTAATGTTTAACACATTGGACTCCACTGCAGTACACACTGTGTAACCCATCCGAACAGCTGTCCACCCGAGGCACCACCTAAACATGTGACTGCACTGACTGAGAATGCCCAGACGTATTGCACATTAGTCTAGGTTCTTGAAATGATGATAAAGATCCATGCAAAGTCAATCCAAAATCACAGTGTCCTACACCTTGGCTGGGAATGGGGGGGCGGCAGGATCTCCATTAGTGCTCTTACCAAGTCAAAATTCCTCCCTCCACCCATCCATTTAAATCAGTGAGATATGAAATTGGAAATGTTTTCAGGGCTATGGGAAAGGCAGGGGAGTGACGATAGGTAAAGTGCTCCTTCAGAGGATCAGTGCACACACAACAGGCCAAAGCTCCTCCTCCAGTGCTGTAACCATTCTGTCAATCTATGAAACCAAAGCGAGCTCACGGGGTTAAGATAATCAGCCACAATCAAACCGAATAGGAGAACACAGAAGCAATTTCTGTTGGCCATTGTATTTGAAAAAGGGAAATTATCTGGCCTACAAGAAACTCATTCAAGCAGCCACCTAACCTCCTACAGAGAATAGTATTCATTGCCACTTAATCAAGCTGCACTTCCGGGTACAAACCACCAACAATCACCAATTCTAAACTCTGTTAGGATCTGTACAAAGAGTAGGTACAAACCCTGGTGACAAATTCTCCCTGTGGTGGACTTTGTGGAGGTTTCATTGGGAACACAGGTAGTACACCATCATTGAAACATTCCCATTACCCCAAGCCTGAAAACCCACACTGCTTTCTTACCTTTCAACAGCAATGAACCTTGCTTTGAGCAGAAAGAGGTCTTCACTCTGTTGTGTGTTGTCCTGCCTTGAGATGAGAAGGTTTGTAAGTAACTGGGTGGGGTCTGAGCAGACATCTGGCTGCAGTAATGTGGAGGATAAAGTGAGAGTCAGATGAAAAGCTCGGTCTCTGTGACAAATAGGGAGTTTTCGATAACGGAAGGTCTATATACTGTGGCTTCTTTCTACAGGACTGCTGCAGAAAGAAACCATGACTGCTTTGTCATGCTGAAGCCATTAGATTGTGTTGGAACAAACTGCCACATAAAGGGTAAGGTGGTTCAGTTGTTTATATAATTTTTCGACACTACACTCTCAGCCGTGGCCCAGGCAGTTTCTTAAAAATTCAGATGCCCTGCCACTTAAAATGGTCGGGATATCAGCATCACCAACAGGCCCTGTCCCCAAGGTAGGGCAGGGTTAGAAAATAATCTCTGCGATTTAGAAGTTTTAAGTTTAAAGTTTATTTATTAGTGTCACAAATCGGCTTACATTAACACTGCAATGAAGTTACTGTGAAAATCCCCTAGTCGCCACATTCTGGGACCTGTTCGGGTACACTGAGGGAGAATTCAGCATGGCCAATGCACTTAACCATCACGTCTTTCGGACCGTGGGAGGAAACCGGAGTACCCGGAGGAAACCCATGCAGACACGGGGAGAACGTGCAGACCCTGCACAGGCAGTGACCCGAGGCTGGAATCAAACCCGGGTCCCTGGTGCTGTGAGGCAGTAGTGCTAACCATTGTGCCCCCGTGCCGCGCCAGGGTATTCCAACAAAAGACTGCCGTCTTGTGATTGCCGTGTATTTAATACTGTTCATTCATTACTGTTTTATCAAACTGTCGGTAATTTACAGGTTAAGCCATGGTCCGTTACAGCGTTAATTCTATCACTTACTGAACTCGAGCGAAACATGTGCAAGCAGGTGATACACTCAAGAGACCAGAATAGAGTGTGCAACCTCTGGGCTTACAGGATTATAGGACCATGAGTAGGCCACTCAGCCCCTCGAGCCTGTTCCAGCATTCAATTAGATCATGACTGATTTACCCTGTAGCTCCATTTACCAACTTGGGTTCATACCCTTTATTCCCTGCTTTACAAAAACTCTGAAATGACCTGATAATCGGTTTTAATGAAGGTGGTTGAAGAATAAATATTAGCCAGGATGCATTTTGTGAATAATGTCTCTGCATTTTAACTCCAACCTGAGAAGGGAGATGAGGATTTGCTTTAACATCTCATTTGATGAAGATGATCTCTTCTATGCAACTCCCTCAGTACCCGACTGGAGATGTTCTTAATAAGGCCAAGTAAAAAAAAACCATAATATTACATTTAAATCAAATGTGAGGGACATCAAAACTTAAAAAGAGCGATATCAGCACCTTTGTTGCTTTTTTAAAAAACATGATAGATATGTTCAGATTTTTGATGAGATGTTAGATACTGATGGTTTATGAATCATGTCCTTCTCACCCAATGATCAAAGAGCAATAATCGTAATTTCTTCCATTTGAACTTGTGCAACTTGCGTGTGCCCAAGTTGAAGGTTCATTTCCCTGATTGACCTTTGACCCTGCAACTGCAGGTAAGGGTGCCAAACCTATGGGATTTGCTTTGTACTAATCACAGATTCCCAAAATGAAGCTTGCCGAGCTGGAGGAACAGCACTGTGTATTCGAGTTAGTCACTTTACAACTTCTGGGCCCAACATGAATTCAGCAACTTCACAGCATGAACTCTGTCCTCCATTTTGAATTTTGTCTGTCTCGGGTTGTCATGTTTTTGCTTTCAGACAGCACTGACCCTATTGCTGCTACTAACACATTCTGCTATTTTGCTTTCGTGGCTTTTGCTACCAAATAAACCTGTTGGACTTTAACCTGGTGTTGTTAAACTTCTTACTGTGTTTACCCCAGTCCAACGCCGGCATCTCCACATTTTGCTTTCAGACAGTGCTGACCTTTATTCCGTGATTAACACTTGCTCTGGGCCAAACCTTTAGATTTTATCATTAACATTCCCTTTGTCTTGTGTACCATGACATCTTTGCCATTTAATTTCTCCTGCCTCCAGCCTGGCCCTGACTTTTGCTTTTGCCCTACTTTCCTCCTCTGCCCCGTTTTGCGACTATAAAACCCATCGCTTTTCCCCCTCTGTCCAAAGCAGAGTCATATTGGACGTGAAACATTGAAACGTTAATCTCTTATGGCTGGCATTGGTGGGGGCGAGGGGGGAGTGGGGGGGGGGGGGGGGGGAGTGGGGGGGGGGGGGTTTGCAACATTGATTGAGGTTGCCCAGTGAAAACCCAACAGAGACCAGCAGCACCCAGTTAAGGTGAAGCTGATCCGACATTGACTGGATCTGGTTTGCTTTAAGCAAGCTTGCAATATGGCTGCTGCTCAGAATAGTCATTTGCAAAGCAGTATGCAGAACTTTGAAAAACAACTCAAACCAAACTCTATCATGGTCAAAACCCAAGACCATAAAAAAAGCTTCAAAGTGTTTTGAACTAAACAGAGACATTTTATCTGATTGTGGAATCTCTTGTTGATAAACCAAAGGGTGTGGCCGAAAATAAGACTTGCACACAGAACATCACAGAGAACAATCACCTCCCTATTGCTGCCCCATGTTCGTCCTGCATTGTTTAAATGGAGAGAGTCCTCCAGAATGCTTCCCTCTCAAGAGGTCAGTTGGGAAGGGAAGACACAAGGTTAGCATCTGGAAAACAGAAACTGACCACCAGTCCCTGAATTTGGGAAGGACCTGCGGGGGGGGGGGGGAGCAGAATTGAAGGAGTTAAACCACTCACCCCGTTGCAGGTCAGCTGACCATAATGGGCCAGGAAAATGAAAAGAATGAGGATTGGGGTTAACAACAGAAAGAACGACCCATCCTTTCTACAGTGCTGTATTTTAAATAATCATCCCAACACTCCAATCACCACCAGAGGAGAATGTTTCTTCTGACAAAGATCTGTTGGCACAAGACTGGTGGCATCTGGATAATTTTAATCCCAGTCCCCCTGAAACTCCGATGTAAGTATTGGAAAATCCTGCTCTGTGCCAAAGTTCTGAAACCTCCCCTTAGCCCAATTACTCACCAGTGACCAATAAACTCCAAGAGCAGCTGATTAAATACATCAGCTTCTACGATGATTAACATCACCAAATAACTGGCAAAAGGCAATCTGTGCAAAAATATTCAATTTTCAGTTCATTAAATTCTTTAAAATGTCATTAATTTGCAACATATGCTGTGTGAATCAAATGGGAGATTGGGTGAATCTGTGCCACACCCAAAATCAGATCCATAACCTTCACATTAGAGCCAGTTATCTGTTTCCTGTCATAATTCACAGAAAATTATTCTGTCGTCGTTTTCACCTGGGCCAGAGTTTATTTTATTGGGTTTTTTAAAATCTTCCTGGTCTGCCAGATAGCAGGCCATTGTGCTCAGGCTCAGGCCTGTGCTTACTCACTGCCCCTCTCAAACAGTGATTGGTCAGCCTGGAGAGTTCTGCTGTTAACCAATATCTCAGTGAAGAGGGGATGTTGGGACATGAGTGCCTCTGCCCTCTGGAAGAAGCAGAATTGCAGACCAGATCTCCGCAACCTTGATGGGCAACAAATAAAACCTCAGGTCTGAGATATCTGTAGTCCAGGAGTGGTTTGGGTGAAAACCTGTTTCATGTCCTCATACGCCAATGGGTGGCACCCCGATGCTTTCTTGACCATGAAAGGGAGATCACAAGAGCCATGCAAGGAAAGCAAATGCCAGTTAAAATAAGACAGAGGCATATCCACGATGCTCACTCACCGATAAGCCTCTCTGTCCTGTCCTCCCTCAAATTGGGCCTGACAACATCCCCTCCTCTCAACCCAAAACGGCTACAAGTCTCCTTGCGAACCCCATGACCGTGAGTAAGCCTTGCTCATCTGTGTGAGCAGCTTTAGTTCAGAGTTTAAAGGTTATAGATTCAAGCCCCATTCCAGGACATGACCACATAATCTCGGTTGAAAATTCAGAGCGGTACTGAGGGAGTGCTGCAGTGTGGGAGGTGTTATCTTTCAGACTGACTGTCTCCACCTGTTCAGGTGGCCATGGCAGGCCTTGGAAAGTAAGGCTATTTTCTTGACGTTCTACTCATTTATTCCTCAATCACCAAACAAGATTAATTAGTCATTTATTTTTGTGCTGTTTGTGGGACCTTGCCTTGCGCAAATTGGCTGCTTGGTTGGCTTTATAAACCCTCTACCTGCACTTCAACATTGCCCATAATCTACTCAGCACATGGAGAATCATAAACCCCGTTATCAATTCCTATCAATGGTACATCAATCCAATCTTCATTGTAGTGCAGTGTGTTATCGATGGCCTACATTCAGTCCAGTAAGACAAAACAAACTGGTGCAATTGACTGATGACACTGCAGTGTTATCTGGTCCATTATTCATTTGTAATTTTGGAATTTTAATCCTAAATCACTCCGCCTATGTCCCCCTTGAAGATGATCCTTCAAGCTTAACTGGAATGTTAAAGCAGAAAATGCTGGAAACTCTCAACAGGTCTGGTGGCAAAGTTAATCTTTCAGATCAATGGTCTCTCACCTGAACTATCCGACCAAATGTTTCATCACTTATTTCAATGCCTTGGCCTTGATTTGGTAACAAATTAATTTTGATTAAACTCCTGCAAAGAACATTTTATTATGTTAAAGGTGCCATATAATTGCAAGTTGTTGTAGTGAGCCTCCACCTGGCTCTGTAGAATCACTATTGGAAATTTGCAACAACAATCTCAGTGGATCGCTGACCAATCCACAGGAGCTGTGAAGTCAGTGATAGAGCAGAGTAGAAACTCCACCTTGCCAGCATGTAAAACTCATTTCCAAGATGAATCCTCCCAAATCCACTGCCACTACCATCTAGATGGGCAGCAGGTGAATGGGAACACCGTCACCTCCGAGTCAATCATCCACCCCAACTTGGACACAGATCACTGTTCCTTCATTGTCACTGGGTCAAAAATTTGGAACTCCTGCTCAGAGCTCTCATTTATACGATTCATGAGGGCAGCTCATCATCACCTTTACATCCAGGGATGGGCAATAATTGGCAGCCTTGCCAGAACATCCACATCCTGTGAATAAATTTTAAAAAGAATTTGCGAGCACAGTTGTGGATCAAGTTTTTTTTAAATACTTAAAAGACTTGCCCAATTGGATGTCACCAGAATTTCTCCCCTAGCAATGAATTACTCAGAAACCACTTGGCTGGAAGGTACGAAACCCAAGCTGGTGGAGACATTTTCCCCACATGGGTCTCACTTATTTTGCCGTACTCTGACAACATACTCAGGATTCACCAAGGCTGCGAAAGCTTTTGCTGAAGGTGCAGCCGGCCACAAGAGACCCCATTTGTCAGGAGCCGACCTCATCAGCACAGGTCTTGTGCAGAATAGGAGCTGCTTTAAGAATAAACAGCCTTTCAAATGTTGCAACAACTACATGTGGCTTTCATAGCAGGAAACAACAGCTTACGCATGGCTAGGGAGGAAGTGCATGAGTGAGCGAGTGCTTGCAGTGTCTGTGGACACAATTTATTTTATTTGAACAGACTATAAAAAAAGTAAAGGTCGGGGTGAGAAAAGGCAAAGTCTGCGGTTCTCCCTCCCATCATGCTCCCTAACTACAATATTCAATAGTCCCTCATGATTTTGCCAACACTCTCACCCAACACATCCAACTCCCTGGCAAATTATTCCGGTAAACTCACACCCTTTAAGGTTGATTTGTCAAACTTGTGCCACTGATTTTCCCACCAATTGCAAACAGGTCATCCGCTGGTCACAACAGACGGAAAATCACAAGTAGCGTGCCTGTGATTCCAATATGCTTGTGCGGCTAGAACAAAGAATAGTACAGCACAGAAACAGACCTTCAGCCCTCCAATCCAGGTCAAATAACTTCCCCCCACTAGCACTGCAAACTCGGTTATCTCCCCACTTTGGGTAAAGATGTTCTTGAATTTAAATTTAAACTCATATCCTCTGGATTTACTTTCATAAATTAATCTGAAGTGTAGGTCATGGCTCAGTGGCAGCATAACAGTCCAGAAACCTAAACCCAACAATTGAGGCTGATCCTTTAGTGCGGTACTGAAGGCGGGTTGCACCTTCCCTGGGATAAGACATCAAGTTGAGCTCTTCCATTATGTTGTTCAAAAGGAGAGCGTATCTATGCTCTAATCAAACCCACCCTTCAACAAACATTGCTAAAACTGACTAACCAACCCGTAAACTGTAGGTTCATGCGGTTTGCAAGTTGCCTACTTTGATTGTCCATGGCAGTGACAGCACCTCCAGTAATTTAGTGGTTGTAAAGTGTTTTGGAATTTCCTGTGGATGTAAAAGGCACTGGATAGTGATTGTAAAAAAAATACTGGGTTTATCACTGCTGCCTCACAGCACCAGGGACCTGGGTTCGATTCCCAGTTTGGGTCACTGTCTGTGTGGAGTTTGCACATTCTCCCCGTGTCTGCGCGGGTTTCCTCCGGGTGCTTCGGTTTCCTCCCACACTCCAAAGACGTGCGAGTTAGGTGCATTGGCCTTGCTAAATTGCTCCTTAGTGTCCCGGGATGCGTAGGTTAGAGGGATTAGCAGGGTAAATATTTGGGGTGCCGTGGATAAGGCCTGGATGGGATCGTTGTTGGTGCAGACTCGATGAGCCCAATGGCCTCCTTCTGCACGGGAAGGATTCTATGATTTCTATAATTTACAATAGTGGGCGTAGCAGTTCTGCCAACATCAAGAGAAAGAATTAAAGTTTCAGGTCAATGACCTTCCATTAATATTTTCTGTATAATTGATTTAATTTTAAATACTTTAATACGTTCCTCTAATCTCAAGAACTTTGTTTTTATAGCTGTTTTCACAACCATGGGGAATCCAAAAGTGTTTCAGTTAATTAATTACTTGTGTAGTCATTAATACAGCACTGCACGGCCCCAGCAACAACAGTGAGATGGAGGACTCAGTAATCTGTTTCGGTTAATGTTGTATTTGCCAGCACATTAGGGAAGAGCGACCTTGCTCCTCCTCAAATGGCTTCCTTTACAGCCCTGTGGGGGGGAAGAGGGTATCTGTTCATTGTCACACCTGAAAGGTTGCACTAGCTTGATGGAGTATTGCTCAGAGTACTCACTGAACTCGGCAAACTTGGTGAGTGAGGGAACTGCGCACAAGGTTGCTGTTCTGGTCCAAGAGTGAAGAGTGAAAGAAGACAAGAGAGAGAAAGAGCAAGAGGCAGCGAAATCCAAGAACTGAAGTCCAGGCCAGAATTCTTACTGCCAGCAAGAACAGAAAATTTGGCACTCAGCCAATTCTCCATTCACTGTTTCCGTGTCTAAGTGTGTACCAACAACATAAGTAGAATTTTTAAAATAGGTTCCAATGATAATCAGTCAGATGCTAAATTAAAAAGCAGAATCACAAAAGATAATACTCTCTGAGCCACGAACGAATTGGCATATGATAAGATCAGAGAGTTGAATGAGTGGATCAAAGAATAGTGTGGGAGAAACGGGCTTTGCTTCACAGGGTACTGTCACCCAAACTGGGGAAAGATGAGGCTGTACCATTGGGATGGCCTTCACCTGAACTGCGCTGGGACCAGTGTCCTGATGAATCACGTAGCTTAGAGAGGGCTTTAAGCTAAATAGTGAGGGGTGGGGAAGGTTGATATTAGGGTCAATTTAGAAAGTTATGAAGAAAGTACAAGGAAATAGTGCAGAGTAACAATGTAGGGAACAATAACCAGAGTGTGACAGGAAGAAACAGAGCTTACAAACGCAGGCATGCTCCACAACATAAGGCCAGAGTGTGGAAAAATAATAGAAAGACTGAATTAAATACTTTCATTTGAATGCATACAGTATTTTTAACAAGATTGTAGAATCATAGAATCCCTACAGTGCAGAAGCAGGCCATTTGGCCCATCAAGTGTGCACCTACTCTCCTAGAGAGCATCTTAACCAAACCCGATGCCCGTAACCCCACGTATTGACCCCGCTGATCCTCCTAACCTACTCATCTTGGGACACTAAGGGTGAATTTAGCATGGCCAATCAACCTAACCTACACATCTTTGGACTGTGGGAGGAAACCGGAGCACCCGGAGGAAACCCACGCAGACACGGGGAGAACGTACAAACGCCACACAGACAGTGACCCAAGCCGGGAATCGAGCCCGGGTCCCTGGCACTGTGAGGCAGCAGTGCTAACCACTGTGGATGAATTCATTGCACCAGTTGAAATAAATGAGTATGATGTCATAGGAATAACAGGAAAGTGGTTGCAATGTAATCAAGGCTGAATATTCAACAGCCTTTGACATTCTGGAAAGTTAGGAATAAAGAAAAAAGCTGGTAGATCTGTTAATAAAGGGATGCGATTAACACAGTTGTGAAAAATGAGCTTGGTTTGGAAGACCGAGGTGTCCAATCAGTTTGAGTGGAAGTAAGAAACAGCAATGGAAAGAGAACACTGGTGGGAGTAATCTATAGGATTCCTAACAGCCTCTACACTGTTGGATAGGGCACACAGCAAGGAAAATATTGCAATAATCATGGTCGATTTTAATCATAGAATCCCTACAGTGCAGCACGAGGCCATTCGGCCCATTGAGTCTGCACCGACCGATAGAGCGTCCTACTCAGGTCCTATCCCATGTATTTACCCACTAATCCCCCTAACATCATGGGACACTTAGGGGCAATTTAGCACGGCCAATCTACCTAACCTGCACATCTTTGGAATGTGGGAGGAAACCAGAGCACCCAGAGAAGATTCACACAGACACGGGGAGAATCTCCACATACAGTCTCCCGAGGTTGGAATTGAACCCAGGTCCCTGAGGCTGTGAGGAAGCAGTGCTAACCCCTGTGCTCCGGTGCCACCCTCAACTCAATCAGATTGGCAAAAGCAAATTGGCCAAAGGCACCTTGAGGATGAGTTCATAAAATGTATTCAGGGCAGTGTCTTAGAAAAATACATTCTGGAACTAACTAGTTTAGACCTGGAAATGTGAAATGAGATAGGATTAATGAATGGCCTCAGAGTGAAGAATAATCAAGGCAAGAATGATCCTACAGGATAGAATTTCACATTCAATTTCAGGGTGAGAAACTCGGGTCAGAAACTAATGTCTTAAAGTTAAATAAGGGCAATGCAAAGGAGTGAAGATGGGGTTGGCTACAGTGGACTGGGAAATAGGTTCAAAGGTAAGATTGTAGATCAGCAGTGGCTGGCGTGCAAAGAGCTATTTCAAAACTGGCAACAGAATATAACATCTTTGAGAAAGGAAGACTATGAAAAGAATGCACCATCCGTGGCTAACCAAGGAAGTTAGGCTGCACAATGCTAAATGGATTAGTGGTAGGCCAGAAGATTGAGAAATGTTTAGAAATGAGCAAAGTGAACTGTAACTAGTGGAGGGATCAGTGCTGGTCCTCAACTATTTACAATCGATATTAAGGACTTTATTAAGATGTGTAGTACAGCCAAATTTTCTGACAATACAAAGATAGGTAGGAAAACAAGTTGTGTGGAGGATATAAAGAGGCTGTGGTATGGGGGAATCGGGGTGTCCTTGTACATGAAGTACAGATATTGTGCAGCTACAGAATGTAATTGGGAATGCAAATGGGATGTTAGCCTTTATTGCAAAGGGGAAGGAAGAAATTGGGATATGAGAATAGCCTTTATTGCAAAGGGGATGGAGTATAAAAGTAAGGAAGTCTTGTTAGAAACTTGCTCTCTTGTTGCAGAGCATTGGTGAGACCATATCTTGAGTACAGTGCAGTTTTGCGCTCTTTATTTAAGGAGGGATGCAATTGCATTGGAGGCAGTTCAGAGAAGGTTCATGATGTTGATTCCAGGGATGAAGGGTTTATCTTATGAGGAAAGGTCGAGCGGGTTATGGAAGAAGAGTGAGAGGTGATCTTATTGAAACATACGATTCTGAGGGGATTTGACAAGGTGGATGCTGAGAAAATTTTTCCCTTGTTGGGGCATCTAGAATGAGAAGGCAATTTTGAAATAAGAGGCCGCCCATTTAAGACAGAGATGAGGAGGAATTTCTTCTCTCAGATGGTCATTAGCCTCAGAGAGCAGTGGAGGATGGGTCAATGCATATATTCAACACTCAGTTACAGATGTTTAGTTCTACAAGGGAATCATAGTTTCAGGGGGCGGGCAGGATGGTGGAGTTAAAACCATAATCAACTATGATCTTACTGAATAAAGGAGCAGGTTCGAGGAGTCAAAATGGGCAATGGCTGTCCTTGCAAGTGGAAAGCTGCTTCAAGTGGAGTTCCGCAGGACTCAGCGTTGGGGCCCCTGCTGTTTGTTTTATGATGTGGAGATGCCGGCGTTGGACTGGGGGGGGCACAGTAAGAAGTCATAGAAATCATAGAAACCCTACAGTGCAGAAGGAGGCCATTCGGCCCATCGAGTCTGCACCGACCACAATCCCACCCAGGCCCTACCCCCACATATTTACCCGCTAATCCCACTAACCTACGCATCTCAGGACTCTAAGGGGCAATTTTTAACCTGGCCAATCAACCTAACCCGCACATCTTTGGACTGTGGGAGGAAACCGGAGCACCCGGAGGAAACCCACGCAGACACGAGGAGAATGTGCAAACTCCACACAGACAGTGACCCGAGCCGGGAATCGAACCCGGGACCCTGGAGCTGTGAAGCAGCAGTGCTAACCACTGTGCTACCGTGCCGCAAGTCTCACCGTGCCGCAAGTCTCACAACACCAGGTTAAAGTCCAACAGGCTTATTTGGAATCACAAGCTTTCGGAGCGCTGCTCCATCATCGGGTCAATGAGTTTAATATATTAACAATTTGGACTTGAATGTGGACAGCACGATTGAGAGGTTTGCAGACAACACAAAATGGCCATCTAGTAGTGTCGAGGATAGCTGTAAACTCCAAAATTATATAGATGGGTTGGTGGAGTGGGTAGGAAAGTGGCAGGTGGAATTTAACTCTGATAAGTGTGAGAGGGAGGGAGGTCAAACAGTAAAAGTGAATACTGGGAATATACTGAGGGTGTCGAGATCAGGCTGTAAAGAAGGCATATGGGATGCTCTCCTTCATTGGCAGAGTTATAGAGTACAAAAGTAGGAATATAATGATGAAACTGTATAAGAAACTGGTGAGGCCACAACTGGGATTTTGTGTGCATTTCTGGACAGGAAGGATGTGATCGCACTGGAGAGTGTGCAGCGATTTACTAGAATGCTGCCAGGGCTGGAGAATTGTAACTATGTGGAGAGGTTGGGTTGTTTTCCTTGGAACAGAGAGAGCTGAGGGGTGACATGATTGAGATATACAAAATTGTGAGGGTTAGAGACACAGTAGACAGGAGAAACCTGTTTCCCTCGGCAGAGTGTTCAAAAACCAGGGGTCATAGATTCAAGCTAAGTGGCAGAAGGGTTAGAGGGGAACACGGGGAAAAACGTTTTACGCAGAAGATGGTAGGTGTCTGGAATTCGTTGCCTGAGTTGGTGGGCCATGTGCAGGAAGATGGGTTTGGAAAGGGCACCTGGGTGTCTTTGGGTTGACATGGACAAGATAGGCCGAATGGCCCTCTTCTGTGCTGTATCATTTCTATGGTTCTAAAAGTTCACCTCCTGCCCCTATTTCTAATGTT
Source organism: Mustelus asterias (assembly GCF_964213995.1). Classification (NCBI taxonomy): domain Eukaryota; kingdom Metazoa; phylum Chordata; class Chondrichthyes; order Carcharhiniformes; family Triakidae; genus Mustelus; species Mustelus asterias. Next base: position 3,069,726 of record NC_135826.1, on the reverse strand, counting down.
ATTTCAGCACTAACACTCGATTATATGCTCAAATATCAGGATTGGTGTTTAAACCATTGGCATTTTGACTCTGGGCCAAGAGAGAAAATTGACATCATAATTAATGTTGATTTAAACAAATAAGAGTCCAAGTACTAATTCCACTCCCACTCCCCCAAGGGAATCTTCTCAATATCTCATCTGAAATTCCATCGTCAAAATATTTAATAACCAAATATCTAGCCTCTTGTTCTTAAAAGCTCACATTTATATAATGTTTTTCACAACTGCCAGACGTCTTAAAGCACCTTACAGCTAATGAAGTACTTTTTTGATAAATTGTAGTCACTGTTCTAATGTAGAAAACGTGGCAGCTAATTAAACAGCAATGTGATAGTATCCAGATAATATCTTTAATGGTGTCATTGAGATAAACATTGGGCAAATACTGGAGACAAATCCCCTGCTCCACTGCGAAATATTGCTATGTGATCTTTTACATCCACTTGTGCAGGCACAGGGGACCTCGGTCTAATGTCTCATCCAAAAGATGGCATTTTCAACAGTACCACACTCCCTCAGTGCTGCACTGGAGCGTCAGCCTTGATTTTTGTGCCCGAGCCCCGGAGACAGTCTTCAGCCCAAAACCTTGCGAATCAGAGGCAAGTGTGCCACAAACCCAGTTACGGCCAACACACAACCTACTCTCAATTCCTAAAGCTTTCAGTTTTTCCACGGTGTAAGTTTTGTAAAAAGACTGTCTAAGCAAAATCAACTTCATTACAGGAGCACCACCTTGTAACGTATGTTACTGTAAAACAACTTATCAGCTACTTCTTATCAGGCCTTAAGAATGATTTCCAATAATGAACCCATTAGTGATGGGCCCAAAGCTGTCGGCGTCCAATCTCTTCTGGAACAGGTACTCCTTTCACTTCTAGTGAATGTAGCTGTGGAAATGGGTTTTTCTGTATTGCTGGTCTCCTGCCAATTCGGAGGTTCAGCATTTATGAAACTGGACTCAAAACAATTCATCCACTATTATGTGAGAAGAATGAGAGTTTCTCAAACACTGTCCATCCAATTGATTTTGACAGGATTCTTGTTTGTCATTGAAGCATTAATTTGCGGCATGTTATTCCCTGTGCTTTCCAGTCTCTGAATGGAGATCTCAGGCCATTGCAAACACTACTCTCAAACTTCCCAGCACGGGTTTACCATTAAATGTTTTGCAGTGGCTTTTGTTTTCTGTCCTCATGCCACTGTTAACAAGCTCAGAGTCAGTAACTGCGTGTGTACTGAATGGAGGTGGAAACTCACACTGGACTATATATAAATGAATAACTATTTATAAAGAACCATGATTAAAGGTATATTGTGCCCTCATAGAGAGTGACCTTATATTAAACATTTTGCTTGTGGTTTTGGTAGTGTTCCAATCCAAGCTGAAGAAAAGCCTTTCTATATCACCTTTGATGTAATGCAGTGTTCCAAGGTACTTTCATTATAAAACAAGGTATGGCACGAAGCCACAAATAGGGGATATTAGGTCAATTAACCAAAAGCTTGGTCAAAAAGGTAGAGATTTTAAAGCCTGTCTTGAAGAAGGAAAGCAAGGTCGAGAGGCGGTGAAGTCATCGGAAGGAATTTCAGAGCTCGAAAAGCTGAGGCAACTGAAGATGAGGTCACCAATGATGGAGCGATTAAAATCAGGGATGCACAATAGGTCACAATGAGAGGAGCGCAGATATCTCAGAGAGATGTGGGGCTGGAGGAGATTACAGAGATAGGGAGGGATGAGGCCCTAGAGGGAATTGAAAATAACCACATTTCTCTTCTTCTTTCCTACAGATGGTGAATTATGTTGCATCCAGAGCCACATGGCCCCAAAGCCTAGTTGGCCAAGTTGAGGAAATGGCAAAAGAATGGGAACTGAGAAATCCAAACAGAGCTTTGCGAATTTATTTTAAGAGCAGCACACATTAAAGCTCCATTTTCAAACTTGCTGTTTATTTTGCTGCTTTCTGTGGGAGCTGGCTGTGTGCAAATCAAACTGCTGTGTTTTGTACATAACACTGACTACACTTCACAAGTAATTCAATGGCTGTGAAAGGGGCTATATAAATGCAGGATTTTCTTTTGGAGGTTAGTGGGTGCTGCCTTACTGAAGCATATTAATTAAAGAATGCAAACAAAGTCAGAATATTTTATTTATAAAAATATGATTTTATATATAACCCCAAAACTTCCGGACCCTGATTCCCCACATCTTCAGCTGGGTGGAGTATGACTATTTCATCAGGTGTAAAGCACTTTGGGCCATCCCAACGTCCTGAAAGAAGCTACATAGTTGTAAATCTTCCTTTTTTCACCAAAATGAGTGAATAGAATAGTTATGTTCTCACAGCTATAACATCACCTCAGTGGTCACTGTGTGTGTTGAAGGAGAGAAAGAGCAGTGTGTGAGAAAGCCCAGCAAGTCTGACAGATTCAAGAGCCTCCAAATTAAGAGGCGACCAATACTGGGAACATGCCTAGAACATAGATGGTGATCCCTCGCCAAAATATACAAGGCTGCACCCTCTAACAACTTGCATTTATATAGCATCTTTAGTGTAGTACAATGTCTCAAGACACCTCACAGGAGTTATAGAGAAAAACTGAGCCACAGAGGTACGGATGTCCAAAAGCTTAGTTAGAGGACAATTTTAAAGGTGGGGAGAGATACGGAGAGGTGTAGAGGTTTAGGAAGGAAATTCCGCAGCTCATAGACAGTAGAATGCACAAACGATCATGCAAAGGAAACCAAGAATGCACAATAGGCCAGAATTGAAGGAATTCAGAGTGTTTGGGAGGGTGTTAGGGCTGGAGGAGGTAACAAGAGATCATGGAGGAGGGACAAGGATAAGAATATTAAACCTGGGAGTGTTGTTGTATTGGAGCTAATGTAGTTCAGTGAGCACAGGGCACATGCAGGCTGCACTGAAACACACTCACACAAGGAGTGTTCTGAAGAATCATACAGACTCAAAGCGTTAGCTGTTTTTCTCACTCTCCAGATGCTGCCAGGCTGGCAGAGATTTTCCAGTATTTTTTGTTTTTATTTGAACCAGCTTTAAGTTGTGCCAATTTCTAACATCTTGATGTTTTCTGAGGATTTCCAAGAGAATGCACCTTAACTGCACAGTACATAAGAGACATGCCAGAAGAGATCTTATCTAATGGAGCTACAGAGTCTGAAGAAATGCATTTCACCCTTTCTGGCCCAGAGTCTGCTGAAAGATAGTCTGCTGCTATCCTCCCCCAGTGTGCACTCCTCCTTTTGAATCTCATCACTCAGTAAGAGGGGAAACACTTTGCCAACTGCAAGCATTGGACACAACACAATTGCTTCGTGCCCATTAGCTGCTGTTACATTCTAAACTTCATCCTCTATCCTCATCCTTCAGTCTACCAGGAGGTGAGATATCACCTGATGGGAGCCACGGAATGTGACCACAAACAAGATCATACATGACAATCATCACACCACGTCCACTTCATTCATTTAAAACAAAATTTGGCATTGGATCGGGAAACGCAAAGGTACAAGGACAGCAACTGTGTGAGAATATTGTGAAAATAACAAGATGAGTGATAAATTGCTCATTGCCCGATATAAACAGCTTCATAATACGATTGCTGCAGCAAATAACCAGGGCCTACAAACACATTCTTCACTGGACTGCAGGAACTCTCTACTTCTAGTTATTCCTCAATGAGGTGGGCCAGGGGGCCTGGAATGCGCTGCCAGGCAAGGTGGTGGAAGCGGACACACTGGGAATGTTTAAGACTTATCTAGATAGCCACATGAACGGAGTGGGAATGGAGGGATGCAAAAGAATGGTCTAGTTTGGACCAGGGAGCGGCACGGGCTTGGAGGGCCGAAGGGCCTGTTCCTGTGCTGTATTGTTCTTTGTTCAGATCTGATCTGACCCTCCCCAATATATATATATCCAATCCTGCCAAGGACACTATTAGTTAATAGTGTGAACCTAGACCCCAGCACAATCCCCTCTACAAAGAATTTCATCCATTAGACATCAAACTATCCTTCTTGAGAGCACTGTCACTCCTCAACCCAGAAATAAAAGTAATTCAAATCCTGGGAAAAGAGAACGCATCCAAAAATCTTCATCCATGAAACATGAGCAGTTCCATCTTTAACTGCCTATCCATGCCCATCTTCAGCAAGACCTGGACAACCTTCAGGCTTGGGCTGAGAAGTGGCAAGTAACATTCACACCACATAAATGCCAGGCAATGGCCATCACCAACAAAGGAGCATCTAACCATTGCCCCTTGACACTCAGTGGCATTACCATTGCTGAATCCCCCAACATTGTCATGGGGGTTACCACTGACTAGAAACTGAAACTGTAAATACTGTGGCAAGTAACTCACTGAGGCTAGGAATCCTGTGACAAGTAACTCACCTCTCATCTCCCCAAAGCATGTCCACGTCTACAAGGCACAAGTCAGGAGTGTGATTGAATACTCTCCACCTGCCTAGATGAGTGCAGCTCCAACAACACTCGAGAAGCCTGACACCATCCAGGACAAAGCAGCCCGCTTAATTGACACCCTATCCATCACCTTAAACATTTACTCCAAATGCACAGTGACAGCAGTGTGTACTATCTACAAGATGTACTGCAGCGACTCACTAAGGTTTCTTCAACAACACTTTCCAAACCTGTGACCCCTAGCACCTAGAAGGGAAAGGAACACCACCACCTGCAAGTCCACCTCTAAGCCACACAGAATCCTGACTTGGAATTATATTGCTGTTCCTTCACTGTCTCTGGGTCAAAATCCTGGAACTCCCGAACAGCACTGTGGGTGTACCTACACCACATGGATTGCAACAGTTCAAGGTGGCAACTCGCCATCACCTTCACAAGGGCAACTAAGAATGAACAATAAATGCTGGTCTAACCAGCGAAGCTCACATCCCTTAAATAATTAAAAAGAATGGCAAGATTGAGGAAGTGACCATAAAAATAGAATCCCTATAGTACAGAAGGAAGTTATTCAGTCCATCGAGTCTGCACCGACAACAATCCCACCCAGGCCCTATCCCCATCGTCCCACATATTTACTCTGCTAATCCCCTTGACTGTAAGGGACAATTTAGCATGGCCAATCCACCAAACCCCACATCTTTGGATTGTGGTAGGAAACCAGAGCACCCGGAGGAAACCCATGCAGACACAAGAAGAACATGCAAACTCCAACACAATCACCCGAGGCCCTGGGTCCCTGGTGCTAACGTTTAAAACCCATTCAGATCGGTAGTAATCTGGGTCTGAGGCACGTTTCCAGGAATCATCGCACAGGATGGCTTCAGTCTTGCTGATGCTGAGCTGAAAGAGTTCTGCTCATGCAGTCAGAGGCTGTAGTCTCCAAATAGCAGCATCATAGATTCCCCCACACCAAACTCTTTAAATCTCCTCAGGCTAAGGATAATTTTCTAAGGATAACTTTCACAAAGAGCTAAGTGTAAAATCTCTCCCAGCTAATGCTGATTTCTGAGCAAAACTACAGCATTGATGCAATATTGAAGTGGACATGAAACAAGCAAGTTGCTGGTGAAGAAAGCCTAACTGAGTCCATTATGTAGATGATATCCCCAGTGGTCTAAACTTGACTGGATCCATAATATTCCAGCATGTGTTTCACTTGAGTTAAATTCTACCTGTGCCAGTGTGGAAACAATGCTGTGGGAACCCTGCAATCTAACAGAATGTTAACGATCACTACAGATTCCAACACAACATATTCAAGATGACATTGACATACCACTGAGCAAGTGTTTTAATTTAAAATCAAACAATTTGAATCTCTGCATCACCTGTAACCTTGCATTTTATGATTCTTATGATCCTTGGTGGGTTTGGGTCCGTGTGATTTAATAAAAGTATTTTCAAACTTATCTCTGTTCATTAATAGTGAAAGATGGGCTGGAAGCATGAAGATTTCTAAAGCAGAGATGCCAGAATAAATTACCACCAGTTGATGATATCCTTGTGTCTGTCATTTCTTCCTATCTTGCGTATTATAGGTAGAACATGCCAACAGAGACCAACCTGCTGTACTTCAGCAAACAGTCAGGCCATGATTCTGGCAGTGCCATTGTGAAGGTTGCCCAGTGAAGTAGACATTTACCCACAGACATGAAAAAGGAGGACACAGAATCATACAACACAGAAAATGGCCATTCAGCTCATAGAAAGAATTATTCAATAAATCCCATACCCTTCCTGTTTCCTCGCAGCCTTGCAAATAAAGAACAAAAAATAAAGAAAATGACAGTGCAGGAACAGGCCCTTCGGCCCTCCAAGCCTGCACCGACCATGCTACCCGACTTAACTAAAACCCTCTACCCTTCCGGGGACCATATCCCTCTATTCCCACCCTATTCATGTATTTGTCAAGACGCCCCTTAAAAGTCACTATCGTATCTGCTTCCACTACCTTCCCTGGCAACGAGTTCCAGGCACCCATCACCCTCTGTGTAAAAAATCTGCCTCGTACATCTCCTTTAAACCTTGCCCCTCGCACCTTAAACCTGTGCCCCCTAGTAATTGACTCTTCCACCCTGGGAAAAAGCTTCTGACTATCCACTCTGTCCATGCCTCTCATAATCCTGTAGACTTCTATCAGGTCATCCCTCAACCTCCGTCGTTCCAGTGAGAACAAACCAAGTTTCTCCAACCTCTCCTCATAGCTGATGCCCTCCATACCAGGCAACATCCTGGTAAATCTTTTCTGTACCCTCTCCAAAATCTCCACATCCTTCTGGTAGTGTAGCGACCAGAATTGAACACTATATTCCAAATGCGGCCTAACTAAGGTTCTATAAATATTTCCTTTACAAGGAGATATATCCATACAGACCACCAAACTAGTGGTAACGTTGGGAAAAGCATCATACAGGAAATTAGAGATGCATGTGTTATGGGTGATTTTAATCTGCATATAGATTAGGAGAGTCAAATTAGTTAGAGAACAATAGGGGAGGAATTTCTGGAGTGCATACAGGATGGTTTTCTGCAGCAATACTATGAGGAACCAACAAGGGAGCAGGCCATCTTGGACTGGGTGTTGTGCAATGAGAAAGGATTAGTTGGCAATCTAGTTGTGAGGGAACCTTTGGGGATGAGTGACTATAATATGGTAGAATCCTTTGTCAAGGTGGATAGTTGATTCTGAGAACAGGGTCCCGAATCTCAATTAAGTAACTATGATGGTATGAGGCTTGAATTGGCCATGATGGACTCGGAAACATTACTGAAAGGAAAGACAGTGGACAGGCAATGGCAGGCATTTAAAAAACGAATCGGTGAACTCCAGAAGTTTTGTTCCTGTTTGGTGCAAGAATTGTAAGGGAATTGTGGCCAAACCATGGCTTACAAGGGAAATTAGAGATAGTATCAGATTCAAGAAAGAAGCATACAAATTGGCAAGAAAAAGCAATAGGCCTGAGGATTGGGAGCAGTTTAAAATTCAACAAAGGAGGACCAAGGAAATGATTAAGAAGGGAAAATAAGAGTATGAAAGTAAGTGAGTGGGGGAACATAAAAATTGACTGTAAAAGTTTCTATAGACATTTAAAGAGAAAAAGATTGACAAAAATGAATGTAGGCCCCTTCAGTCAGAAATGGGAGAATTCATAATGGGGAATAAAAAAATGGCTGAGGAATTAAATTTGTACTTTGTTTCAGTCTTCAACAAAGGAAGACATGAATAATGTACCAGAAGTGCTGAGAGAAACATGTTTAAGTGAGGAGCTGAAGGAAATCAGCATTAGTAGAGAAATGGTTTTGCAGAAATTGATGGGATTGAAGGTGGATAAATCTCCAGATCCTGATAATCTTCATCCCAGAGTGTTTAAGGAAGTGGCCCTGGAAATAGTAGATCCATTGGTGGTTATTTTACAAAATTATTTGGACTCTGGAATAGTTCCTGCAGATTAGAGGATAGCTAATGTAAGCCCGCTATTCAAAAAGGGAGGTAGAGAAAACACAGGGAACTATAGACCAGTGAGCCCAACGTCGGTACTGGGGAAGTTGCTAGAGTCTATTATCAAGGATTTCATAACTCAGCATTTGGAAGGCAGTGGTATAATCAGACAAAGTCAACATGGATTTTCAAAAGGGAAATCATGCTTGACAAATCTTTTGAGGATGTAACTAGTAGAGTTGACCAAGGAAAACCGGTGGATGTGGTTTATTTAGATTTTCAGAAGGCTTTCGGCAAGGTCTCACATAATAGACTACTGTGTAAAGTTAAAGCACCTGGGATTGCAGGTAATGTCTTGAGATGGTTAGAAAGCTGGTTAGCAGATAGGAAACAAAGAGTTGGCATAAATGGGTCTTTTTCTGATTGGCAGTCAGTGACTAGTGGGGGTCCGCAGGGATCTGTGCTAGGACTCCAACTGTTCACATTATATATTAATGATCTGGAAGAGAGAACAGAATGTATTATCTCCAAACGTGTAGATGATACAAAGTTGGGTGGGAGGGTGAGCTGTGAGGAGGATACAGAGATGCTTCAGCGTGATTTGGACAGGCTGAGTGTGTGGGCATCTACATAGCAGATGCAGTATAATGTGGATAAATGTGAGGTTATCCACTTCGGTAGCAATAATAGGAAGACAGATTATTACTTGAATGGGTGTAAATTGAGAGAGGTGGAGACTCAACGAGACCTTGGAGTCCTTGTGCATCAGTCACTGAAAATAAGCACAAAGGTACCGCAGGCAGTAAAGGCGGCAAAGGGTATGTTGGCCTTCATAGTGAAAGGATTTGAGTACAGGGATAGGAATGTTTTGCTGCAGCTGTATAAAGTGTTGGTAAGGACACATCTGGAGTATTATGTGCAGTTTTGGTGTCTTTACCTGAGGAAGGATGTTCTTGCTATAGAGGGAGTACAGTGAAGGTTTACCAGGCTGATTCCTGGGATGGCAGGTCTGTCATACGAGGAGAGACTAAGTCGGTTAGGATTATATTCATTGGAGTTTAGAAGAGTGAGAGGGGATCTCATAGAAACATATAAAATTCTAACAGAGTTAGATCGGGTAGACTCTGAAAGAATGTTCCCAATGGTGGGGGAGTCCAGAACTAGGGGTCATAGTTTGAGGGTAAGGGGTAAACCTTTTAGGATTGAGGTGAGGAGAAACTTCTTCACCCAGAGGGTGATGAACGTGAGGAATTCGCTACCACTGAATGTAGTTTGAGACCAAAACATTGTCTGATTTCAAGAAGAAATTAGATAAAGTTCTTGGGGCTAAAGGGATCAAGGGATATGGGGGGGGGGATCAGGATATTGAATTTGATGATAAGCCATGATCAAAATGAATGGTGGAGCAGGCTCGAAGGGCTGAATGGCCTACACCTGCTTCTAGTTTCTATGTTTCTTTTGAAAGATACGATTGAATCTGCTCACACCACCCCTTCAGGCAGCACACTATTCCAGATCACCGAGGCCACTCCCTCATTCCTGCTTGTAGTTATTAGTATAGGTCTGACAAGAAAGCTGATGAAAATTGAGAAAATGAAACAGAATACCAGAAGCAGCCTAAAACTAGGGTGCAAACCTAGTGAAGTTACAAAATGGGATCCACATGCATGCTAAGCAGAAGTAGCATATAAATGGACAGAACTAAGCAATTCAACAACCAATGGATCAGATCAAAGCTCTGCAATTACATAGGAAATAGGAGCAGGAGTAGGCTATTCGAACCCACTCTGTCATTTAACATATCATGGCTGATCCTTTATCTCAACTCTGTGCTCTCCCATACCCCCTGACGCCGTTAGAGTCTAGAAACCTATTTCTTCCTTAAAATATTCAGTGATTTGGCCTCCAGTCTTCCTTGGTAGAGAATTCTATAGATTCACCACTCTGAGTGAAGAAATTTCTCCTCATCTTAGTCCTAAATGGCTACCCTGTATCCTGAGATTGTGACCCCTTGATCGCACCCCCCCCCCCCCCCCCCCCCCCCCCCACAATGAGAGGAAACAACATCCCTGCATCCAGTCTGTCCAGCCGTGTCAGAACTTCATACGTTTCAATTAGATTCCCTCTCATTCTTCTAAACTCTAATGAATACAGGTCCATTGACCCAATTGCTCCTCATACAACAATCCTACCATCCTAGGAATCAGTCTGGTGAATCTTCGCTACAGTCCCTCTATGGCAAGTATATCCTTTCTTAGATAAGACGACCAAAATTGCACACAATACTCTATGTGTGATCTCGCCAAGACCCTGTACAGCTGCAGCAAGATCTCCTTACTCCTGTTCTCTTGCAATGAAGGAAAACTTACCATTTGCCTTCCTAATTGCTTGCTGTACCTTGCTTTCAGTGATTGGTCTACTAGAACACCCAGGTTCCTTGGTGTGTCAATTCTGCTACATCCTGTCATGAATGATGGTGGACAATTAAGCTAATGGGAGTAGGCAACTCCGAGAATATCCACATCCTCCAGCGGAGTTCTCGACCATCACAGAAGGCAAGTTAAATTAGTCTTCAACTAATTTAATTTGGGTTATATGAATGCACAAGACACAACAGAGGCTATGTGCCCTGGCAGCTTCCTGGCTGTACTCCGGAAGATGTGCACTCCAGAACTAGCTGTGCCCCCAGTCGAGCTGTTACAGCTGCAACACCAGTGTCTATCGAATGAAATGGAAAACTGATTAGCCGTGTCCTACCCATGGAAAGCAGGGAAAATCTAGCCTGACCAATTATTGTCAGTCTACTCTCAATCACCAGTAAAGTGATGGAAAGAATTTTCAGAAGTACTATCAAACAGCACTCAGTTTTCAATACTGAATTTCAATACAGCATTTCAATACTGAAAACTGTTACAATTCTCAGTGTGGGTTCCAACAGAGTTACTCAGATCCAGATCTCATTACAGCCTTGGTTCAAAAATGGACGAAAGAGTTGAATTCCTGAGGAGAAGAAACAATGATTGCCCTTGACATCAAAACAACAGTTGACTAAGTGGAGCATTAAGGAACACTAACAAAACCGGAGTCAATGGGAATCAGGGGAAACTCTCCACTGGATGGAGCCATATCTAGCACAAAGGATGATAGTTGTGGTTGTTGGAGGTCAATCATCTCAGTCCCAGGACACAGTGCCAGGGACCCGGGTTTCACATCCGGCCTTGGATCACTGTCTGTGCGGCGTCTGCATGTTCTCCACGTCTGCATGGGTTTCCTCCGGGTAATCCGGTTTCCTCCCACAGTCCAAAAGATGTACTCGTTAGGTGCATTGGCCAGCCTAAATTCTCCTTCAGTTTATCCAAACAGACGCCAGAGTGTAGCGATAGGGGATTTTCACAGTAACTTCATTGCAGTGTTAATGTAAGCCTATGTGTGACACTAATAAATAAACTTAAACTTAGCTGCAGGAGTTCTTCAGGGTAGTGTTTATCTAACCATCTTCAGCTGCTTTATCAATGGTTTTTCTTCTATCAGAAGGTCAGAAATGGGGATATTCACTGATGATTGCGGTGTTCAATTCAATTTAAAACTCCTCAGATAATAAAGCAGTCCCTGCTTGCATGCAGTGGGATCCGGACACATTTGGACTTGCGCTGCGAAGTGGGCAGGTAATATTCGTGCCGCATAAGCGTCAGGCAATGACCATCTCCCCCCTTTATATTCAAAGGTAGCACCATAGTAAAGTCCCCACCATCAACATCTATGGGGGGGAGGGGGAGGAATGTGGCAAGGTGGAGTCAGACAATTAACTGGATGAGGGGCATAAATATTGTGGCTACAACAGGTCAGAGGCTGTGAATTCTGCTGCGAGCGACTCACCTCCTGCCACCCGTCAACATCCCAAGGTAAGTCATAAACTATGAAAGGTAGCCAAACAGTGTAATCACAATTCTGCATGCTTGGTATATATATACGTATATATAACAGTATGAAGTTCTCAGCTGATGAATAAAAGATACAGTAAGAAGTCTCACAACACCAGGTTAAAGTCCAACAGATTTATTTGGTAGCAAGAGCCACTAGCTTTCGGAGCACTGCTCCTTTGTCAGGTAAGTGGGAGTTCTGTTCACAAACAGGGCATATAAAGACACAAACTCAATTTACAATGACACCGCAAACTGCTGGCACCAAGTGAGACCATTATTTTGTAAATTGAGTTTGTGTCTTTATAGGCCCTGTTTGTGAACAGAACTCCCACTTACCTGATGAAAGAGCAGCGCTCCGAAAGCTAGTGGCTTTTGCTACCAAATAAACCTGTTGGACTTTAACCTGGTGTTGTGAGACTTCTTACTGTGTTTACCCCAGTCCAATGCCGGCATCTCCACATCATGAATAAAAGATATCCATAAGAAGGCGGCACGGTAGCACAGTGGTTAGCACTGCTGCTTCACAGCTCCAGGGTCCCGGGTTCGATTCCCGGCTCGGGTCACTGTCTGTGTGGAGTTTGTACATTCTCCTCGTGTCTGCGTGGGTTTACTCCGGGTGCTCCGGTTTCCTCCCACAGTCCAAAGATGTGCGGGTTAGGTTGATTGGCCAGGTTAAAAATTGCCCCTTAGAGTCCTGGGATGCGTAGGTTAGAGGGATTAGCGGGTAAATATGTGGGGGTAGGGCCTGGGTGGGATTGTGGTCGGTGCAGACTCGATGGGCCGAATGGCCTCCTTCTGCACTGTAGGGTTTCTATGATTTCTAAGTTATTGATCAATATAAAGTGTGTTCAAAAACTGCAACGATTTTCATGGCACTTAAATCTAAATGGTGTAATGGAATCCTGCCCACTTACCTGGATAAGTGAGGCTCCAGTTACGGGTGCACAATGGCAGCAGTGTCCCAGATACAAAATCCACTACAGGAACGCACAAAGCCTCCTTCAACATAATCGTCTCAACCCACAATCTCTTGAAAGGCAGCCGTTACATGGGAACACCACCTTCAATTTCCCTTCCAAGTCACACCACCTAGTTTTGAACATATATTGTTGGTTCTTCATTGCAGTTGGGTCAAAACCCTGGAACTCCCTATCTGAGAGCTCTGTGGGACTACCTTTACCCACACAGGTTGCAGCAGTTGAAGAAGGAAACTAAACACTACCTCAAGGGATTTTAGGAATGGGCAAGATCTGATGACCTTGTTAGTGATGCCCATGTCCTATAACTAAACACAAAAATGGGAGAGGCAAAACAATATTGAAGGCGGGGAAGGAGTTGGGGATAAACAATTAAATTAAAAAGCCTACTCTATGTAAGTTATGCAAAGTAAAATGGAGACATCAGGCAACTTTCATGGCTTAAAATTAAAACAGTAAATAAATCAAAAACAGCTGAGTGCATTTTGATGAATCCACAAAAATGGGTGTTGGTGTGAAATGGATCGTGTCTAGTCTGTTCTCAATATTCTGCATGAGTCACACATAATATGAAGAGATGTTGGCCCTCAGATAGAGTCCATAAAGAGAACCTGCAATGGCAAGCCTCTACACATTCTGCTGCTCGGACAGACTGTTCTTATGATTCAATAACTTCTATAAAAGTGTCATGCAGCAAGCAGAATCGTGTTCATTTAGCGACAACCTATCGATATTATACAAATCACAGAATCAAATGGGAGTGAACTATCTATTAACATGGAGGAGATTGCAAGATATATACATGGAGCTCATCAACGTTTACAAAAATCGGACAGCATTTGATTGTCGTTAAGGTTTTAGCAAGTGTAATGGGGATGGAGTAAATTTATTGCACAGTGTCCACAATTCTGTGAAAGTCTCCCTACCAGTGCAATCATAATCCAAACTCTACTAATGCCTGGTGAACACACTTGCAGCTGTACTAATGTGAAGTAGTGATGTTGGCAGGAGGAGTTCTCAGCAGTTGAATTAAAGACATTGAATAATAAGCTTATCAATCAACTTAAAGGTGTGTATATATAAACTGCAACAATTTTCATAGTAAATACTTGAACCTAGAGGCAACATTGACCAGATATGAATGAATTGTTACCTTCCCTTCAGGTAGAAAGGCAGCAAATCAGAGGCAAGCTGTAAAAACATTTGCAATGCTCCTGCCTGTCCCACTCAGAGACTTGACACCTGCTGTGCTTCCAAAGTTGTCAAGCTGTGATACCAAGGCCTGCAGTAATTATACAAATGGCATGGTCATACACGCATACGTTTTCACTCAGCAATGTGGCTGCTTGATAGGCTTTGACAGTCCAGCTGCTGAACTGCAACCATCTATTAAAAAACAGCTAAAAGAGGATTAACCAACAACATAGGTGATTAAGCGACAAATTGAAAATATTTACATTGTTAGTAATCAATTGACTGGAATCAGAAATCCTTGTAGCTGTTTATAAAACCTATCACTATTTACTTCACACAACACAAAGAGCAATGTTTTCACCAAAAATGTATCGGAAACCGCCCTGGCGGCGTTATAGAGTGCAGGAAAGTACATATTGTCACTTCTTGACATCAAGAGGAATCCACCAAAAATTAAGCTGGAAGAAAAATATTAGTAAGACATCCATCAGTATGTGACGTTTTGCAGGAAGAGAGTGTGCACAATCTTATTGGGGCTACAAGAACACACAGGACAGTGAGAGAACTTGGATACCCTTTACATATTTTCATTGTACTACAATCAAAAAATACTGAAACATCAGGAGCGCGCTGCATTGTCCAGTTGTACAGGAATGTCTCCACACATTTATTATATTAAAGAAAAGCAATGTGCAATGAGTTAAAATCTGATAGATTTTTAAGTTACACAACATTCTATTGGACAAATATAACTGACATAATGTACAAGTCCTTACAGGTTAATAAGCTGTACTGAACAGGGTGGTTTCCTGTCCAGGGTTTTTAGTTTACTGCAGTCTCACAGTAACACTAAGGCATGTTTGATGGGGAGGTATGGGTGGGTTGTTATAAAACATAAAACAGGACACTGTACATTTAGAGTTTGCAAAAACACCACTTTGGCATTTTGCATCACAAAGAGAATAATAAACTGGGCAGTTTATATATATTATGTATTTTTTCCTTTAGGAGAGAGGGTGGAGGGGTTTGGCTTTGCTTCTCTCCAATATCGCATTAAAGTTAGTTAGCATCAGTATCAAAGCTTTCAAGTCTTTCATGTGCATAACACAAGAGCTGAAATTGCTGATTCACTGAGAATGATACAGGTTTCTCTCTCCTTTTTAACTACACAGAACATTCTTTGTGCATCATCACCTCCTGTGCCCCCAACGGAGTCCATGCAATTTATTCCACTGGTCCATAAAGTGATTGTATAGATGCCATCTGGAGAGGAAGGGGTTTTTGTCCAGTACGTTCGGAATACCCAATGTCCAACCATTTTCTCTTTCCTTCCCATTTCTTCGGCCCTTTAATTTGACAGTTCACATGCCTTTGATTAAGTAGACCAGGGCACTATTTACACATTTGACATTTCTGCTTTGCTGAGTGCTATGGCAAGCTCTAGATCCTCTTGTTCTTGCCTTCGTAACCGCTCCAATCTCTCACGTTCTGCTCTTTCACTCTCCCTTTTCGCCCATTCCAACTGCTGATCTTCATTACCAAACTGGGGAAAGAAACAAACCGGGGGAAAAGATTAATGTGTGTTTAAGAAATATCCCTCGTGATGTAAACATGCAGCATCACCCCCCCTCAGATGGAGCAACTGGCAAACATTTGTGTGAAAAATACTAGTTGGGACACATTCAAAGTAAGATAACAGCATGAAAGCTGACTGACAGATCAGCTGATCTACCCACCAAGCATTAGTAGTTCTTATTAAGGTGCTCAAGAATTATTTCAAGTTGCTCAAGAACTATTCCAAGGCTGCTCAAGAATTATTGAAAGAACTATTTAATCAGGTCATTTGGACTATTTAATTAAATTAAGTAAGGAGACTAGTGAAAACAAATTAAAAGTATCTTGTTGCATGCTTCTAGCATTTGGCTGCAAGTAATGTACTTAATTAAAAAAAGCATTCAACCTATGAAGTACACTCTGCCAGACTGTACAATTTGCCCTCAAACTGGGTTTACCCAGCCCGCTTTACTAGTGCAGTTGGTCAACCACAGTTCATCGTCCCAGTTGATTAAGATCTGTAAGCTCTTTCTGACATTTCAGGTCTTTTCAGCCTTATTCCAACTTTGTGGGACCTTGCTCTGCCAAATTGGTTGTCGTTTTCCCTTCATTACAACAGTGACTATTCTTTAAAAGTACTTTGTGAATGACTTGGGGATATCCAGACCTCGTGAAACATAGAAACTAGAAGCAGGAGGAGGCCATTCACCCCTTCGAGCCTGCTCTGCCATTCGTTTTTTTCATGGCTGATCATCGAATTCAATATCCTGATCCCCCCCTTCCCCCCCATATCCCCTGATCCCTTTAGCTCCAAGAACTTTATCTAATTTCTTCTTGAAATCAGACAATGTTTTAGCCTCAACTGTTTTCTGTGGTAGTGAATTCCACACATTCACCA
The DNA here is from genome assembly GCF_964213995.1 of Mustelus asterias. Lineage (NCBI taxonomy): Eukaryota > Metazoa > Chordata > Chondrichthyes > Carcharhiniformes > Triakidae > Mustelus > Mustelus asterias. The sequence continues at coordinate 3,053,197 of NC_135826.1, read as the reverse complement.
CCCTCTGGGTGAAGAAATTTCTCCTCGCCTCAGTTCTAAAAGGTTTACCCCTTATCCTCAAACTACGATCCCTAGTTCTGGACCATTGGGAACATTCTTTCTGAATCTACCCTGCATAATCCTGTTAGAATTTTATAAGTTTCTATGAGATTTCCCCTCACTCTTCTAAACTCCAGTGAATATAATCCTAACTAACTTAGTCTCTCCTCATATGACAGACCTGCCATCCCAGGAATCAGCCTGGTGAAAGGTGCGGTTAAAAGCAGAGTTTATTTTTCGCATAACTCTCATCACTCAACTGAAAAATACATAATATATATAAACTGCCCAGTTTATTATTCTCTTTGTGATGCAAAATGCCAAAGTGGTGTTTTTGCAAACTCTAAATGTACAGTGTCCTGTTTTATGTTTTATAACAACCCACCCATACCTCCCCATCAAACATGCCTTAGTGTTACATTCCACCAATTTCTCATACATAATACTTCTCCACTGCCCCCTTTTCATATTAACGTGATAAACACATTAACTTAATTTAAATTTGCATATTTAACATTCTGCAGGCTGGGGAATGGGAGAGATTCAGATGCTTATGGCTGGTTAGGGATTTATTTTATTATCTGTATCCCTGCAATCAAAAGTCCTCTTTTGATTTTCTTTTCTCAAGTTCAGGTTGCATCATTCTATATAATAGAGTGCTAGAATCCTGCTGAACATGCTTTCCTACACTCCTTGCAATGTACTTGCTTGAATATAAGTGACCAAAGTCACACATGTACAATTTAAGTATAGTAATGAGTATATTGGATTAAACTCTGTAATTCTTGTATTCTTTAGTCACCCATGATTTTGACAAAGCAGCTTCATGGTTATAGAAGCAGTCACGTCAGCTGAAGCAGTTATCAATATTTCCACCTCACACAACCAATGGATTGTCCAAAGAGAAAATACATTGCAGGTTTTTAGTCAAAATAGGACCCATTTAATAATTGCCCAGGTTTCATGCATCCTGATCTAATATGCAATTCCCAATCTTAAGATCTAGCCACCATTTAGTCCCCATCCAGTAGTCACCCGGCAACACATCAAACTTACTGAGTTATTAAATGCGTTTGCAATTCAAATATGCATTTGCTTCCACCAATCACTTCAATAGAATGGATGTTCACCTCATGAAACAATAACTGTACAATGATACTTATCCAGTATCCATGCCTTTGTTACGTCAATATTCATCTATTTCAATGTCTTCTGGCTGGCCTTCCAACTTGCACCCTCCACGAACATAACCTCATCCCAATGTCTTGTTCACTTATCATCCCTGTGCTCACTGATCAGTCTGGCAAGCTTTAATTTTACAATTTGTTTGGTAGCACTTCTATGGACACTTTACTATGTTACTAGCATTATATAAATGTGAGCCTTTATTATTGTTATTATTGCAACCATAGTGAGCAGCATCTTAAAGTTTATCCACTGAACTCTGGGTACAAGTGCTTACTCTCTCCACTAATACAGCTGCTATAGTCAAATTTTACCCTGAACTGTAGACACTTTAAACACATGTTCACTGGCCTGTCAGGTCGCCACTTTGGCACAGTGGTAGCAATCTTGCCTCCGAGTCAGAAGTTTGTGGGTTCAAGGCCAATCCAGAGAATTTGAGCAACAAGGGGAGTGCTGCATTGTCAGAGGTGCTGTCCTGATTAATCTACCCTCTCAGGTAGACGCAAAAGATCCTAGAGCACTGTGCTGAGGAAGAGCAAGGGAGTTCTCCCCCAGTGTCCTGCTCAATAGTTATCTTCCACCTAATATTAGTAAAACATATCTTAGAGTTGTTAATCTATTTGTGGAGCCATGCTTCCTTCTTTTACAATAAAGGTCACATTTTAAAAGTAATTAATGGGTTTTAAATTGCTTTGAAGCAGTTCAAAGATCAGGAAAGTCAAGATTAAATGCAATTTTTTCCATCCCCTGTCAAGGTTGAGCTATAGTTTTAACTTTTCCTTTACTGGTTGGTCACACAGTTGGGCTCTGATAAACTGGTCTGAGAGGTTTTCTTTCAACCACTATTTCAATAAACCGCAAAGCAAAGCAGTCAATCAGAAATCTCTTCTAAAATCTTCAAGTAAAACTAATCATTAACCACGTGTAAAGTTGAAAGTTGTTCTAAATATATTTTATGAAATTTAAATGAATCATTTTGCTAAGGGAAATGTTGTGATTAATTCACTGAATTTAGCGCTGATATTTTTTGTCAGGATACATTTACTTAGGAATGAGGTGCAAAAGGAAAGAATGAGGGAAGACTGGAGCCACTGAAAATCAATGGATGGAAATCAAAGTATGTGGGAAGAGGGCATGAGTGATTGGGATTCTGCACAATGTGAGTGAGTACGAAGAGTTTTAATGCAATGCAAGTTCATTCAAGGGAAGCAAACGTGAGAGAATCTGGCCCCTGCAGTTCTGCACAACAGGAATTATTCAATGTTTGATTCAAGAAATCATTCAATTGGAATTAACTGGAGCACATTTCAATTCACGCTCATTTGTTTTTGTACATTAAGTTGTAATGATTGTTCCCTATCCAGGCATTAGAAAGGACACATTACTGCTAAAGAATAAATGTAAGGTGTAGGTGTTCATTCAACTTTCTGATATAGATAAATACACCATTACCCTAAAGCAGGAAACCACTGAGCTGTTCTTCCTCGTGTGGTGACATGAGAGAACCATTTGGTCATGTGGTCTTCCTTCTGTACATGCAGTATGGTGGGTTCCACTCATGATTATAACTCAAATCTTTCAAAAGCTGCATGTAACCGAGAATTTAAATGCATGCACATTAGGAAACTACGAGCACATGATAGGGGCCATGGTGCAAGGACACCTGTAAATGATCAGAATGAAAGAAACCACCTCTCAGGGAGTTATTAATTGTTGTCATTCAATCTCCAGATAGAAATGAATTATGCAAAGTACAGTACAGGAAATGGTGCAGTAGGTGCTGCAAGTTAGGGAAGTTTGAACAGCCATGTTAAGACAATATTATAGTACAAAAATCTCCAAATTGATCAAGAGAAAACTACAGGACATGAGGCCTCATCATGATTGCAGTGTGACCATAGTCATAAATTTCCTTAGAAGTTGCTGTCTTGAGGGAGGTGAATTCAGCTAAAGGTTTGTTCCTAAACGTTACAAACGGGAATATTCAGGCTCTGTAAATATCAATACTTTGCTAATGGGAAATCAGATGAGGAAACTTACGGCTATGGTCACACTGCAATCATGTTGGGACCCAGTATCCAGCGGTTTTCTCTTGATTCTACTTGGAGATTTTTGTGCAACAAACTTGTCTTAACATGTCAGCTCAAACCGGCAGCAAGTATTTTGGTGCTGGAGGGCTTCCAGTTAACCTCATGCTAAGTCACAGCGCCATGATAGCGTGAGAAAAACCTTGAGATAAACTCCAAAACACCTGTTGTAATCAGGAATCTTCAGCTATTACCCATGAAAGGACAATGGCCAGTGTAATGATTGACACTGCAGACAGGGACTAACACCTTCACAACTCGTGTCAGCAGAGAGGCTGTGAGCGCTTAGAAAGATTGTGCATCTACAGTTGTTCCATCAGTACTCAATTGCCTTGAATGATAAAACTGGGAGAATCTGAAGCAAAGAACCTGATCATATTAACACAGGATGTAAGATGACAAGAAACCAGATATTCAAAGAGAGGCTGATAGAAGTTTGTACAAAACAAGATTTAAATCTCAAGACCCCATTTTTGGCCGTACAAATTGTTTAATTTTCCACCTGCTTCTCAAAACTTTGTTGCTATTGGAAATTTACCAACTGAATAGGTTACAGTAGGACCAGTGGTCATTCCTGTAGGTTATGCAAGGGCAGAACAAGGTTACAGATCAAGAAGTCTTTCTTTTCCCAGAGAATGGAGAACCCTTGAAACAGATTGCTAGTTTATGCAGTGGATGCTGATCCTCTGAATTTCCTGTGCAAAGGATGTGTCTGCTGTAAAATTAATCTGTACCAGGGTAGTGTCCTGGACTAATTTTGTTCACTGAGGGGATGGAGAACAATTTTCAGACTTCCAGACCTGCCCCAATTCATGAGAACCTCAATTGCTTTTTTAGCTCTCCTGGGAGATTAAGCTCTGAGTGGGCTGAGGAGTGTAGGTATTGTGATTCCCAAGGCATTGCAGTTGTGTGAAACAAGACCCAATGGAGCAGGAAGTCTTTTTCTTCAAGGAGCTTTGAGTGATCAATTCAACTTAAAGACTAATTAAGATAATCAGAATGCCTCACTTTTGATCTTGGAATGAGTGAAAAGATCAGCTTTCAGCAGATGCCAAATGGTTTGGGAAAGTTTACATCGTAATTACACTGTTCAAGCCTCTTTGTTTGCTTTATCTCCTCCCACACACATTCCAATTTTGGTGTCTATATCTAACCCCGTGCTGTACCTGCCCTGGGAGTGTTTGATGGGGACAGTGTAGAAGGAGCATTTCTCTGTATCTAACTGTGCGCTCCACCTGTCCTGGGACTGTTTGATAGGGATGGTGTAGATGGAGCTTTACTCCTTATCTAACCCCGTGCTGCACCTGTCCTGTGAGTGTTCGATGGGCCAGTATAGAGGGAGCTTTACTCTGTATCACACCCCATGCTGTACCTGTCCTGGGAGTGCTTGATGGGAGGACAGTGAACAGGGAGCTTTACTCTGTATCTAACCCCATCTTGGAGAGGGTGCAAAAAAGATTTACCAGGATGTTGCCTGGCATGGAGGGCATTAGCTATGAGGAGAGGTTGGAGAAGCTTGGTTTTTTTCTCACTGGAACGACGATGATTGAGGGGCGACCTGATAGAAGTCTACAGGATTATGAGGGGTATGGACAGAGTGGATAGTCAGGAGCTTTTTCCCCAGGGTGGAAGAGTCAATTACGAGGGGCATAGGTTTAAGGTGCGAGGGGCAAGGTTTAAAGGAGTTGTACAAGACAAGTTTTTCACACAAAGGGTGGTGGATGCCTGGAACTCGCTGCTGGGGGAGGTAGTGGAAGCAGATACGATAGTGAGTTTTAAGGGGCATCTGGACAAATACATGAATAGGATGGGAATAGAGGGATATGGTACCCGGGAGGGTACGGGGTTTTAGTTCAGCTGGGCAGCATGGTCGGTGCAGGGTTGGAGGGCCGAAGGACCTGTTCCTGTGCTGTAATTTTCTTTGTTCTTTGTATGAACCTGGTCTCAGAGTGTCAGCGAGAGGGGGCTTCACAGTGATGCCTGGTTATCTCATAGGTGGTTGCAATGCTCTGGAAAATAAAGTGCCTCTTGAAGTGTGATCATTGGAAGAACCCGAGCTTCATGCTGCATCAGAAATGGAGCTATTATGAGCCCCAAGATCTATAAATTGTTGAGTTCTGAATTCTGTACCATGTATCATTCTAAATCTCAGCACTGTGGGTGTTCCTACACAACATGGACTGCAGTGGTTCAAGAAGGCAGCACACACCACCTTCCCAAGGGCAATTAGGGATGGGCAATAAACGCTGGCCAAGCCAGTCACACTCATATCCCACAAATGTATACATTTTTAAGAAGTTGGTTATAAAGTGGGTGGGCTTACGCAACAATCCTAGGGGCTCTACTAGCTGTAAGTGACAATTTAGCGTGTCTTTCTTCTACTATTTAAACTGTTCTTTGTTTATTTAAATCAGAATATTTTTATTTAGGAGAATAAATAATTACACCCCTTCAATATCAGAGATAGACCAGCAGGAAACCAGAGATTTTGGAGATTTGTTTTAATTTGGAGCATGAACCTGGCACCCATGCCACAGTGAGCTTTAGCAAGTGCCCCCATAGCACAGCATGACCATGACTTTTCTGAACAACCTTCCATTGAGAACTAAACTCTTAATTACTTGTTAGTAACAGGGGTCTAGCTAATGTTCAATGGATAAAAAATTGGTGTTTTCCCTTTGAAGGATCTCTGCCACAATGAAAATATGATAATGCTGGGTTTCCGCCAACGGAATCTTCCTCATGTTCTCAAGATTAATCTTGACAGATTTGGCTGATATAGTTCCAAGAATACCCAGCAGGGAGCATTTGAAGATCAAGACTATAAGATTTAGGGCGGCATGGTGGCACAGTGGTTAGCACTGCTGCCTCACAGCGCCAGGGACCCGGGTTCAATCCCAGCCTTGGGTCACTGTCTCATGTGGAGTTTGCACGTTCTCTCCGTGTCTACTCCAAAGATGTGCAGGTTAGATGGATTGGCCATGCTAAATTAACCCTAGTGTCAGGGGGATTAGTAGGCTAAATATGTGGGGTTACGGGAATAGGGCCTGGGTGGGATTGTGGTCGGTGCAGACTCGATGGGCCACATGGCCTCCTTCTGCACTGTAGGGATTCCATGATTCTATTCTATGATTCTATGATTTATATTTTAAAAGAGCTCTGTTGGGAGCATTCTCAACTCTGGCTCAGAAAGCACTGATTCAAACCCAACTCCTGGACTTGAGTCCCGTCTAGGCTGACACTTAAACACAGTACTGCATTGTGGAGGAATTATTCTTTGGGTGGGATGTTCTAAGACAGGGGTCTCCAAATTACGGGCCAAATCCGACCCGCAGCAGGCTACGTCTGGCCCGCAGCCAGTGGGGTGGGACGGGATTCCCGCTGCCGAAAACACTCCCGCGTCCGGAACCCCGCCATTGACTCAGGATCCGGATGCGGGGACGGAAGCCACAGGCCGGACATTTGCTGCCGCTCCGCGCGGTGTCTGATGGACCAGTGGGAATCCCCGCCCTCTTTTCCGACCTATTGTCCAATCAGAGCTGCCGTCCTGTGACTGACAGTTCATTAAACAAATCAGTAATTGAGACATCTGTTATCCAATTACCATTCTGCATTGACTGAGTGACAGCTGCTTTATCCAATCCGTAAGCTCCATCTGTCTGAAATGGGCGAGAACAATGACAATGATGGCGGCAATTCAGACCAATTCAGTTATGGAAGGAAAAAAGAAAAGAAAAGTGGACAGTGAGTGCCACCTGTTTAATGAAGAATGGGGTGTAAAGTACTTCTTTGTACAAGCAGGTGATAAAGCCTTGTGTGTCATATGCAACAAAACTGTTGTAGTTTTGAAGGAGTACAATGTACGTCGGCACTATGAGACCAAACATGAACCAAGTTATTCCCAATTCACAGGAACACAGCGTTCGGAAAAATTTGAATCAATGCAACGCAGGCTGCTTTCCCAACAAGCTTTTTTTACGCAAAAGATAACTGAAAATGAAGCTTTAACCAGGGCCAGTTACAAACTAGCTTATGTGTTGGCTAAAAGAGGAAAGCCATTCACCGATGGAGATCTCATCAAAGAGTGTATAATGGAAGGGTTATGCCCAGAAAAAGCACATCTGTTCAAAATCATCAGTCTTGCACCAAATACTGTTGCTCGTAGAATTGAGGATATAGGAAGCAATATATTTCATCAAATTGCAGACAAAGCAAGAAATTTTCAGTTGTATGCTCTCGCACTTGATGAATCGACTGATGTGTGTGACACATCACAACTCCTAGTATTCATCCATGGCGTCGACAGTGAATTTAATGTGACACAAGAATTAGCATCAGTGCATAGCATGCACAGCACAGTAACTGGAAAAGACATCTTCAAAGAATTGCAAAAAATTGTGTTAGAATATAACCTGGAGTGGAATAAACTGCAATGCGTGACAATTGATGGAGGAAAGAACATGTCTGGGGTGAAGAAAGGTTTGGTTGGACAAATCACAAAAGCTTGTGAGGTTGGTGGATTCTCAAAGCCCATGTTTCTGCATTGCATTGTCCATCAACAAGCATTGTGTGGAAAATATGTGGATATGTCTTGCGTTCTGAAACCTGTTGTTTCAACAGTGAATTTCATTCGATCTCACGGGCTTAATCATCGCCAGTTTTGTGATTTTCTGAAATAAACTAATTCTAAGTTCGGTGACTTGCCTTATGACAGCAGTTCGATGGCTTAGTTGTGGAAAGGTTCTAACACGGTTCTTTCAGCTCAGAGAAGAAATTGATTCCTTTCTCACAGAGAAGAATAGACCCAAATTACTTTTATCAAACACTGACTGGCTTTGGAAATTGGCATTTTTTGCAGGCATGACAGGCCATATGCATCAATTGAATCTGAAGTTGCAAGGTGAAACAAATTTGATTTGTGATCTATTCGCGCATGTCAAGGCATTCAGGGCAAAACTGATGCTATTTCAAGGACAGCTGAAAGTTCATAACTTGGTTCATTTTCCATGTTGTGAAAAATTTCATGAAGAAAGTGAAGCAGAATTTCCTTCTTCATTTGCAACAGAAATCATTAAGGACTTGCAAAAACAATTTCAGGAACGATTTTCTGATCTTGATGGAAATACAGATGAAATAAAGCTGTTTCAAAATCCATTTGGCTGCAATGTTGAAACACTCCCAAGTCAGTTTCAAATAGAAATTATTGATCTCCAATCAGATGACATGCTAAAAGACAAGTATAAAGAAGGAAATCTGATCCAATTTTATAAATCTTTGCAGCCTGAGCAGTTTCCAAATTTGAAGCGATTTGCTTGTGGATTTGTATCAGTTTTTGGTACAACGTACTTGTGTGAACAAACATTTTCAAAAATGAAGTATGTCAAGTCCAAATATTGAGCAAATTTATCTGATGAGCATTTGAAGTCCATTCTAATAATTGGCTCCTCAAGCTTGAAACCTCAGTTCAGCAATATTTTGAAATTAAAAAAGCAGTTCCATCATTCCCATTAATCTTGTGCAAAACTTCATGATTTGTTGGTTACGATTGAAAACTCCAACTGCCAGAATTGTGTGGAAAGGTGCAGACTGAATTTATTTTTGTTAGACCTTTATTAATGGTTCAAGTTTATTTTGAATTTCTTTGCTTTGTTTTACTGAAGTTCTTTCTTGGGGCGTGTTTATTTTTCTCATCGTGTGCCACAAAATTGGGCAAATTCTCATTTCAAGTAACCATTTGTAAAATTTCAGTAAATAAAATTAATTAAAAATGAATAGCCTGCTTTTCTCATCTGCAGTTAAGTAATTGATTATTTTGTCAGAGCATTTGCTAATGTTTGACATTTTTACTCATTATATATCATTTCTCAGTGTAAACACGGCATTGTTTCTTTTGTAATTGTCACATTTCTCTTTTGTTCTGAATCATATCATGCTGATTACAAAGATGATCCAAATAAAACTTATTCATTCATTTAAATTTTATTCATTCATTTATAAAACTAATTTTTTTTCTTTGGCCCCCAAAAATGTGTAAAATATACGATGTGGCTCTCGTACTGAAAAGTTTGGAGACCCCTGTTCTAAGACCTTGTCCACCTGTGTCGATTGTTTAGATAATGTTAAGGATTCCATGGGGAGAGTTCCCATGATGATCTGCTCAATGCTCAGTAAAAACAGGTAAATGTCCTGTTGTGTACTTTGTTGAGTGCTGATAGGTTGCACATCACAAAACAATAATTAACTGTGAAACAGTTTGGAATATCCCAAGACATAAGGTACAATATAACTTATTTCTAGTTTTGCTGTAGATTTGCCTTTATTTCTGGTCTTTGGTTTTCCATTTGCAACCAAACTGCTCTTGCTACTTGCACGGCTCTGATAGAAGCTCTGACTGTTTTAGCGCAAATTTCTCTTCCGTTCCATGAAACAAAACAAACTTATATTAGAACTGACAGGAAAGCCAGCCATCCACCAGAGGACATGGGCTGAATGCTGCTCCTGGAAATCTAGCAGTGGTTTAGCCAGACACTCATTTTGTCTGACTTGGGAAACTTCTCTTTAAAATTACTTTACTTCCAAGCAGATGAAGACTTTTTAAGATGAGGAGTATTAAGAAATGAAATGCTCTTTTACTTTTTACATCAAGAACTCGGAATTCAGCAATAGTCAGAAGGTTAAAGTGCTCTATAATTTTGTCCTGCAATATGCCTTGACTGCAGCCTCAGAAGAACATCTCCCTTTTGAACCTAAAGGCCACTTCCACATCAGCTTCTCTTAAAATCCTAAATCACCAGCCCACCCCCACACAACACGCAAGCACAGCAATTCATTACAATGTTACAATTAGTCAAATTTGAAGAATGCAGAGTCAGTAAATACCACAGTGCAATAGAGACACAACTATATGAGATCTATTTTATGACATGTTGAATGAAGAATGCTAGAACTCCTATAGGAATTTTAATGTTAGTTTCAGGGTCACTTTGGGAGTACTGATGGAAATCAAAGCTAAGAAATTTATTATGACTTTATAAATCCTAAACCATATTTCAGACCATTCTATTTGTGATTTATATAAATGTGATTTATATAATCTATTTGTGATTTATATAAATGATCTGGAAGAAGGTGTAACTGGGGTGATCAGTAAGTTTGCGGACGACACAAAATTGGCAGGACTTGCAGATAGTGAGGAGCATTGTCAGAAGCTACAGAAGGATATAGATAGGCTGGAAATTTGGGCAAAGAAATGGCAGATGGAGTTCAATCCTGACAAATGCGAAGTGATGCATTTTGGTAGAAATAATGTAGGGAGGAGCTATACGATAAATGGCAGAACCATAAAGGGTGTAGATACGCAGAGGGACCTGGGTGTGCAAGTCCACAGATCCTTGAAGGTGACGTCACAGGTGGAGAAGGTGGTGAAGAAGGCATATGGCATGCTTGCCTTTATAGGACGGGGCATAGAGTATAAAAGTTGGGGTCTGATGTTGCAGATGTATAGAACGTTGGTTCGGCCGCATTTGGAATACTGCGTCCAGTTCTGGTCGCCACACTACCAGAAGGACGTGGAGGCTTTGGAGAGAGTACAGAGGAGGTTTACCAGGATGTTGCCTGGTATGGAGGGGCTTAGTTATGAGGAGAGATTGGGTAAACTGGGGTTGTTCTCCCTGGAAAGACGGAGGATGAGGGGAGACTTAATAGAGGTGTATAAAATTATGAAAGGCATAGATAGGGTGAACGGTGGGAAGTTTTTCCCCAGGTCAGTGGTGACGTTCACGAGGGGTCATAGGTTCAAGGTGAAGGGGGGGAGGTTTAACACAGATATCAGAAGGACATATTTTACACAGAGGGTGGTGGGGGCCTGGAATGCGCTGCCGGGCAAGGTGGTGGAGGCGGACACACTGGGAACGTTTAAGACTTATCTAGACAGCCATATGAACGGAGTGGGAATGGAGGAATACAAAAGAATGGTCTAGTTTGGACCAGGGAGCGGCGCGGGCTTGGAGGGCCGAAGGGCCTGTTCCTGTGCTGTATTGTTCTTTGTATTTAAACAAATAGCCAATGCAACATAATGTAATGGAAGATGACTGATTTCACAATTTAATGACAGTGTACTGGACACTGGTAGTGTCATCCACAGATGCTGTCAGTCTCTCAGTGTCTTCCAGATGTCTCAATGAAATCCTGTTTTATGGGAAAATGCAGCACTCAGTTCGTACAGTGCAAGATATAATTAACCTTCTTTGGTGACAATGGCTGAGGGCTAATTGCAGGCCAGGACACAGAAACCACCCTTTTTTCACGGGGCGTGGCAACTTCTTGCAAACTGTGCCCAGCATACATAGAGTCATAGAGGTTTACAGCATGAAAACAGGCCCTTTGGCCCAAATTGTCCATGCCGCCCAGTTTTTGCCACTAAGCTATTCCCAATTTCCCTCATTTGGCCCATATCCCTCTATACCCATCTTATCCATGTAATTGTCTAAATGCTTTTTAAAATACAAAATTGTACCCGCCTCTACTACTACCTCTGGCAGCTTGTTCCAGACATTCACCACCCTCTGTGTGACAAAATTGTCCCTCTGGACACTTTTGTATCTCTCCCCTCACACCTTAAGCCTAGGCCCTCTAGTTTTAGACTCCCCTACCTTCGGGGAAAAAATGTTGACTATCAATATTATTTATCTCTCTCATTATTTTTAGATCTCTCTAAGATCACCCCTAAGTCTCCTACGCTCCAGGGAGAAAAGTCCCAGTCTATCCAGCCTCTCCTTATAAAACCATCAAGTCCTGGTAGCATCCTAGTAAATGTTTTCTGCACTCTTTCTAGTTTAATAGTAACCTTTCTATAATAGGGTGACCAGAATTGCACACAGTATTCCAAGTATGGCCTTACCAATGTCTTGTACAACTTCAACAAGACATCCCAACTCCTGTATTCAATGTTTTGACCAATGAAACCAAGCATGCTGAATGCCTTCTTCACCACCCTGTCCACCGGTGACTCCACTTTCAAGGACCTATGAACCTATACTCCAGGATCTCCTTGTTCTATAACTCTCCCCTACGCCCTACCATTAACTGAGTAACTGAGCATACCATCTAATTCTATCTTTTATTCTCATTCTATGCTTTCAAAACTCTATTCTAAGTCTTTTCTCTACACCCTAGCTGTGACTGTGACACTACATTCTGTACGCTCTTCTTTCCTTCTCTATGTACGGCATGCTGTGCCTGTATAGCACGCACAAAACAATACTTTTCACTGTATTTTCATACATATGGCAATAATAAATCAAATCAAAATCAAACTCAACATGCAGATCTCTCATCAGAAGAGTTGCTCTGACGAAGGGTCATCCGGACTCGAAACATTGGCTCTATTCTCTCTCCACAGATGCTGTCAGACCTGTTGAGATTTTCCAGCATTTTCTGTTTTTGTTTCAGATTCCAGCATCTGCAGTAATTTGTTTTTATATTACTAAAGCACAGTTTATCTGGTCATTAGTTTCATTATTGTTTAAGACTGTCACATGCCCCTATTTAAGAACAGTGACCACAATTCAAAAGTACTTAATTGGCTGTGAAGCCCCTGGGGATGTCCTCAGATTGTATAAGGCGCTATATAAATGCAAGTTCTTGCTTTTAGAACTTTCTGACTGCCAAGTTGGCTCGATAACCAGTTATAATTTAAAAAATAGTGTCCACTGGAAAATCTCAACAGGTCTGACAGCATCTGTGGAGAGAGAATAGAGCCAATGTTTCGAGTCCGGATGACCCTTTGTCAGAGCAACTCTTCTGATGAGAGATCTGCATGTTGAGTTTGATTTTGATTTGATTTATTATTGCTATATGTATGAAAATACAGTGAAAAGTATTGTTTTGTGCATGCTATACAGGCACAGCATGCCGTACATAGAAAAGGAAAAGAGAGGGTGCAGAATGTAGTGTCACAGTCATAGCTAGGGTGTAGAGAAAAGAGTTAGAATAGTGTTTTAAAAGCATAGAATGAGAATAAAAGATAGAATTAGATGGTATGCTCAGTTACTCAGTTAACGGTAGGGCATTGGGGAGAGCTATAGAACAAAGAGATCGAGGAGCTTGAACTGCAATGTGCATAATTAGTGAGTCAGTCTGAAGTTACAAATGTACAGAACAATTGCAAGCTACCAAAGATAGATGTACCCATCTCTAACCATCTCACTGCATAGTGTAAAAAACATTATTTCATGTAAAAGATAGCTTGTGTTACATCTCAACGAGATTGCACAGGTATTGCTTAATATTAGCTCTATTCTACAACCAGTCCAGATATCAAAATACACATTAAAACTCATTGTGCAGAAAGGAATGGGGTGGGGTAAGGCAAGGTTCGGAGCTCGTGTTTATTATAAATATCAGTGAAAACAATATTCCAGTCCTGTTCGGCCTTTTCAATTTTTTTGTAAACATGGAAACCCTAAGAGAGAGGTCACATACTACATAAATTCCTAAAAATGCAAACAGAATTTTTTTTTAAAGAGTCAATTGGGATGGGTGGGGACCAGCTTGGCTTGAATTCTGAACAAGTTGAATCTATGGGCTCAAAACTGGAGAGATTGTCTAAAGGTTTTACTTTGGGTTGTTTGAGGGGGAGCCTTCATTGCTAACTCTCTCTTCCCAGGCGAAAGTTTCAACTGCACTGTCTGCTCACAACTAAAGCTTTTATATATTAAAGCACTTATTTCAAGACCTTACACATTTTATTTGCCGTAGAAATGATGGTGCGTCCACTGAAGTAGGGGCTGAAACTCAGACTGTGTGTTAATAAAACAGAATTTGCACTGTTGGTGAAATGTTGCTGTTACCAACCTTTAAATGTTCAGAATATGATTTTTATTGGTTTAAAACATTGTTCTGAGGGGGTGTCGCTCCTTCAGCTGCCTTGTACGAACCCGCAGCATGTGGCATCATTTAGCACACGGCCACCATGGTAACCTTATGGAGCAGTATTGTGTGTTACCACACTGAACTGTGGTCATGTGGCCTAATCACACGTTACCAAACAATTGTGACTTCCAAATGAGATAACAAAGACTGCGGCCTACAGCTACAGAGGAACAAGCTCAAAATATTCAAAGAAAATAACGACAATAGTCATTTCACTGCAAATGCTGATTGTTTGCGCAACAAAAGTTCACAACCACCTGCACACTTGGGTCCCTCAGAAATGTGAGATATTCCAGTGTATCCTTGATTCACTTGACTCTTTTGATAAGGCAAAAAATAGCCTCTTAATTTTCCAAGTTTGCATATTCTGCCAGCTGAGTGACAAATGGAGCTTTCTCACGCTGCCTCTGATGTAAACAATTCTATCAGAGTATCAGGTGCTACGGAAAGTTCATCTGAATAAAATTAGCTAATCTTAGCTTCTACATTAGCTTCTTCTTATCTTCTAAGATTAGCTTCATGAAGGCTCCAAAACTTTGGGGAAATCCTTGCTTCATTGTAAAGTTCTACTCAAAGACTTGATACTTCCTGGTGGAAACTGTTCTCTGGGACAAAGATGGCTGCAGTATTTGGGATCCACAATCTCCGTAAGTTGTTACAAACATGTGCAAGTGTGAACTGAGAAACTTGCATCAAATGTTAATAAATCATCCAGGGTTTATCCAATGATTCATCATGGAGAGCAGAAATTGACAGAGTTTCATAAATCTGAAACATTCTACAAGTTCTGAGCATTTTTCTTCTGGTGCAATGACGAATATGACAAAGTTATATCAAAATTGATGTAATGTGAAATTTATTTCAAGTGGGAAACAAGAATCTTTGTAGGCCTGAGGTCTAATATATCCTGTTATTGTATTGAGCCATAGAGGTTCCAAGTTCAACACTAACCTTTGTTTGAGTTACCAATCACATTGGGGTAGGATTGGGACAATTAGTCTGGGCACCCATGGGAGAAAGATAAATAAGGTTAGGATTTCAGGTGCAGAATGCTATCCATCAACCCTTGCTAACAAAATGCAAGACATTAGGTGAAGACATATCTATGAAGATTCCAATCCACCAAGAGCCACCTGTTGATGTTTCACTGGAGCAAGTAATGGTGTGTAAACATAGCGTAACAAACTGTAGCTAGGACCTTCAGCAGATTCAAGGATTTGTTTTAATGGGGTGGAGGGCGTCAACAGTGCAGGACAGGGAGAACTGACTATTTCAGCACAATTAATGATCAACTTTAACATGTTGAGAAATCCAACATCCCAATTTCCATTCCCCACAATTGGTGCCTGTGCCTTCAGCTGCCTAAGTGCAAACTCCTGGAGTTCCCTCTCTGCACTTCCCTCTCCTCTTTTAAACTGCTGCTTAAAAGCTACCACTTTGACCAGGCTTTTAACCAAATATTTCCCCATGTCATCTGCCAGTGCTCCTGTAAAATCTGGAGGACGTTTTACATTGTTAAAGATGCCATATATGTAAGTTGTTGTTTTATCACCCATAGCTAGCAAGAACACTTGTTGTTTAAGGGTTCCTTGTGTTTTGGGACATTCTTTTGCATATTGTCAATGTACCAAGCTCTCTGTCCACCACACATTTTAACAGAATTGAGATCCGCTTGCCATTTTGTACCTCATTATACCACACACTTAACCAACATTGCCAAGATGACTGATGTGGATCATACCCACTCCACAATGATGCTTTCCTCTTTTCTGTATTGTTTGAGGCAGCAGCTGTGAAGCAAACATAGATGTGCCGCAGTGAGACAGAGGGGGAGAAAAAAAAACTGCTTTCGTATCATTCCAAATTTTGAATTGTAGCTCGCAATTCTACAAAGTCAAAAAATTATTAACTACATATACTTGGGATTTTCTTGCTTCAGGCATATATAGATAGCTGACTGTAAGGGTACCTATACCTAGGCTTTTTGTCTTCATGAACTGCATAACTGTGTACAAAAAGGCGGTCCTGTGACCTTTCTATATGCTCCCATTGCATATAATGTACAGCATGTAACTAGGCCATTCAACCCAACTGACCATGCTAGCTGTTTATACTGCACACAAGCCTCCTCTCATCCTGGGAGCGTATCCTTTTACTCCTTTCTCATGTGTTTATCTGGCTTCACTTTATAGCATCCACGCTACTCACCTCAACTCTTCCTTGTGATCGCAAGTTGCATGTTTTCACCACTCTCTGGCTAAAACATTCCTTTTTGTGTTTATTAATGATTATCTTGTATTTACCTAGCTTTGCCCCTAGCTTTGGTTTATCCACAAGGAAAAGCACTTGTATATTTACTATTAATTTGTACATATCTCAAGTTGTTGATATTAATGAAGCTTGTTGTTCAGGATTTACTCACCAATGAAGCAACAGTGTGTGGACAAAGTCCTTTTTGCATATTCAACCTCAAGAAATTCAAAAAAGGCAAACCCAAAATAAACAATACAAGCTGAAAAAGGACTGAACAGCTTGGGTTTTGAGGTCAGGATGCATCCCACAGTTGGATACCCCTGACTCTCTCTGTAAACTGACCTACAAGTCAGTTCAATTTTTATGGTGCATATTTCATAGGGCAGGAGGGAGGGAATGCACTTGCAATTGCTCTTTTTTAGAAAAAGCTCAGCACATTTGACAAGACAGATGAGACAGATTGATTCCAAGTATATGAAAACAAAAATGAATACAGTCATTGTCCACAGGGAGCTGAAGCTACAGAATGAGTTTATTTCCATTTCTCCCTGCAAATCAAAGTCTTAAAAACACATTATTAAGCAACAAAATGATCCCTGCATTATCTATCAAAAATGTTCCAGAATATACTTAAAAAGAGGGCTTTTAAATGAAGCATTTATTTAAAGGCGCAGTATACATTATTTGTTATTATAATGGTATAAGTTCCTTTGTTATACACCTTAAAATTGATAGTTAAAGGCAGGCTGGCAATATAGTTCCCGTAGATTTTTCTTAAGTAAGAGTATTAAGGATATTAAGGGTTATGAAACTAAGGTGGCATTTGGAGTTAAGATACAGATCAGCCATGATCAGACTAATTGGCACAGCAGGATGGATGTTCCTATATTCATCCTTTGATAAAACTCAAAGCAGTATTTTCACCAGCCCAGAAACACGCGGTGGGGAATGAGGATATTCGGGGACAAACTGCAGCATTGTAGTGAGTGGATAAATCTGTACAAATTCTCACAAGGTAGTGTACCGCACCCAATCACTTACCCAAAATGCTGTGAAGTCCCACTCCGGTACCATGAATAGGAATGCATGAAAATTTATTAACTGGACAAGAACATTGTTGTTTCAAATTCCCAACTAAAATTGCCAAGCCATCTAAAATTCTGACAAGTAATGGGTTACTTATTAACAAAATGTTCAGAATTTTGGATCTCGCTGCCAAATATCTGCTGCTCCCCGTGATCCCACGGGATTATTGCTCTGGTGAGGTCATGGGTTGAATTTCTGTTCAAGCTCATTGCATCATTCAGTGGTAGTGTTAGCGTGAAGAGAACATTTTGTTAAATTGAATTTAAGGGGAGGATTGGATTTCTGGATGCTGGATTTTAATATGAAACCCATCAGCTGCTGGAATTTTAAAATGCAAGCCACTAGCGATGATCATAATCAGGCTCACTGCCTCACTAGGGTATCACACAGATGATCTAAGCTACATTTCCTACATGTCAACATGCACAAACATTCTTAACAAATAAAAAGTTCTGACTTGCAAGCATCTAGGAAGAAATTCTTCAACAAAAACATTAACTAGAAAAGTGCAGAAATTTAACAAGGTTGTTACATCCAGGCATTGGTAGAGTGAGAGGGATCACATCCAATTAATAACATATCATCCCTGTCCAAGTAAAGAAAATACAAGCATGCTGTGGAGGAAGTGAGGTTTTCTTTTAACCCTTTCAATCACTTATTCCCGAGCAGGTAGGAAAATGACCCAAATTCAGATCAGACTTCCCGCCTTCATTTTCTCACCTAGCCATCCCAAATGGGTTTTTCTGTTTGTTGAAGCATTTTCTCATTTTTCTTGACCTTTGCGTGCCTCGTGTCTTTCTGCTGCGGAGAAAGGCAGGGCAACGTGCTCTCAGGACACTTTTCTACATTCTTTTAGCACAAGCTACTACAGAAAACGGACTTGCTTTACCCTTTCAGCTGTCTTGACTGTGTTCAAGAACTTCTCGGGCAGTATGTGCGAGAGCAACAGCGGAGTGAGTGCAGAATCACTTCCTACACTGACATACCTTGGTGCAGCACCTTGTGCATTATCAACTAAAAGAGAATTATGCAGCTGCTCTTGTCCCAAGGCCCTTGTGAAGTGGGGATTGTGTGTACTTCCTAGAATGCCACACAATTAACTGTGGCTCCCTCTCTGTTGAATTAGTAATACAGATCGAGACACTTCTGCTATCAGCTGTTAAAACATTCCATTGCATACAAAAGAGAGGAGTCTAAAAAAATTTAAAAACCATAATTATTTAAAAAAGGTTACACAAATTTTCCCCTTTGAACCTAGCTATGCTAACTAGAGCAAAGATGGGTACAGATTTATAGTAGTCATGATGTGGAGATGCCGGCATTGGACTGGGGTAAACACAGTAAGAAGTTTAACAACACCAGGTTAAAGTCCAACAGATTTATTTGGTAGCAAAAGCCACACAAGCTTTCGGAGCTGCAAGCCCCTTCTTCCGGTGAGTGAACAGAATTCCCTTCTTCAGGTGTTTGTGAACAGAATTCCCACTCACCTGAAGAAGGGGCTTGCAGCTCCGAAAGCTTGTGTGGCTTTTGCTACCAAATAAACCTGTTGGACTTTAACCTGGTGTTGTTAAACTTCTTACAGATTTATATACAGTCACAGCCAGGTTAATGTCACCCAGTAACCAGATGAAACACCAGAAAACAATTCTACTTCTTGAAGCTTGTTGAGAATGGAGTTAGGTTGCAGACCAGCCATGGTCTCACTGATTGGAGGAACAAGCTTGAGGGCCAAATGGCCTCTTGTTATGTTTCTATTTTTTTAAACTTTTACTTCCACAAGTTTCCACTTCCTTAGATTTCCCCACTCCCTTTCTTTGCCTGAATCAGTTAAAATATGAAGTTAAATTAAAAAATTATTGTGCGAAATAGAAAATACATCTGAAGGGTGGGTCTGGCAGATCAGAACTCGCTCATCCTCACAAACACATATTCCCAAAAGCAGTTTTCTTTCCAGCAACTGTCTCACTTTAGGGAAAAAGTATTTTCAAAGTACAAGCTACAAGCTTGAAAGAAATTACATATCCAATGATGTTTCTCCCTGATGCACAATAACAGTCAAAGTCTATATCCCCCTCTCCTCCATTATCCTTATAAACAGCAAAACATTTCAGCTGATTTAGATATCAATGCTGACAAATATGGCACAGTCCCAAGGACAAACTCACAGCATGAAATTAGTACATTGAAGAGCAGAGGGGGATGTGTACAGATGGATGATGTAGCTTTTAGGGAATGAGAAACAGGCAATTGCAGAACAGTGATGAATAATATGATCAAATCAAAACTGTCACACGCGGAGTGCATCTGAGAACTATAGTGTGCAAGCAATTCACAAACCCACAAGGCAGAAGTTTCAGCACAAACAGCTATGGCAAGTGTATCTTTCCTCAGGTAAGGAGACCAAAACTGCACACAATACTTCGGTTGCGGTCTCACCAAGGCTCTATGTAATTGCAGACATCTTTACTCCAATACTCAAATCCTCTTGCAATGAAGACTAATATATGGGACGGCACGGTGGTTAGCACTGCTGCCTCACAGCGCCAGGGATCCGGGTTTGATTCCCGGCTTGGGACACTATCTGTGCAGAGTTTGCACGTTCTCCCCATGTCTGCGTGGGTTTCCTCCAGGTGCTCTGGTTTCCTCCCATAGTCCAAAGATGTCTGGGTTGGGTGGATTGGCCATGCTAAATTGCCCCTTAGTGTCAGTGGGACTAGCTAGGGTAAATGCATGGGGTTGTGGGGATAGGGCGGGTGGGACTGCGGTCGGTGCAAACCCAATTGGGCCGAATGGCCTCCTTCTGCACTATAGGATTCTTTGAGGATTCTGTACCATTTGACTTTTTAATTGCTTGCTGTACCTGCAAGTTGGCTTTCAGTGACTTATGAACAAGGACACCCAAGTCCCTCAGCCTCCCACCATATAAGAAATACTCTGTATTTCTGTTTTTCCTACCAAAGTGGACAACTTCACAGTTCTCCACATTATATTTCATCTGCCAAATTTTTACCTACTTGCTTAGCCTCTCCAAATGACCTTGAAGTGTCTTCTCACAACTCACACTTCCACCTAGTTTTGTGTCATCTGCAAATTTGGAAATATTACATTTAATCCTCATATCCAAATCGTTGATATAGATTGTGAATAGCTGGGGCCCAAGCACTGATTCTGTCCCGACCTGCCCACCTGAAAATGACCTCCTATTCCTCCTCTCTGTACGTTAACCAGTTCACAATTCATGTCAGTATATAACCCCCACCAATCTCATGCGCTCTAATTTTATTTACTAACCTCCTATGTGGCACCTTATCAAAAGCTTTCTGAAAATCTAAATGTATCACACCCACCGGTTCCCCCTGATGTATTCCGCTAGCAACATCCTCCAAAAACTCCAATATGCTTGTTAAACATGATTTCCCTTTCATAAATCCATGTTCTCTCTGCCCAGTCCTACATTATATCCTGTCAATCCTACCATTATTTTCCAAGTGCCTTGTTATCAAATCCTTTATTACAGATGACAGCATTTTCCCTTCTACTGATATCAGGCCGACAGGTCTGCTGTTCCCCATTTACTTTCTTCCATCTTTCTTACAAATAGTGGGGTTACATTTGCTACTTTGCAATCAAATCAGCAATAAAAATTCATTTAACCCACCAGGTAATTAATTTAATCCACTTAAGTCCGTAACAATCGAGAGAATTAGTCTTTTCACTGCAGAGAAAATAAATGCAAATGCACTCCTAACGATGTACACACTAATAAATTTTGTATTTTTCTCCCCCTCACAAATTCACTTCCTCCAGTAAAGAAAGTCAATCTCACTGAAATAAGTTGCCAAAGTCCTTCAAAAACTGCCAATACTACATGTCTGAACATAGATGGTAAATGTCAACAGTCTATTCAACAAGCAAAAACATCACAGCCAAGTAAGTTCCTGTCCTCAAACACAGTCTTCACACACTGATGTTCCAGCAAGGTTCACTGGACAGTGATCAGGAGTTGGATAGCACTGAGATCAATTCCAGCACTCACACAGCTGCTCTGGCTGAGAGCAGCAATTATAGACAGGGTTGAAGCTGGGACCTTCTGATCTATATGTCTTAGTACTATACTAACTTTACCAAGTAGGTCATTGTGGGAGCTACTTGAAAGTTGTATTATTCTAACCCTTAGTGTAGAATCTCCAATATGACTGGACACCCATAACATGGTATGCAACTATTTTCACAACTGCATATTAACCCACGAGAGAGAGCTGTAGTCTTTAAAAGGACTTCAAGCTGCAATAATATAGACTATCTCTGCAGTATTATTGTCACAATGACTATTATACCTTTGGACTAGAGCCTAAATTGGATGGATAGAATGAAAGGTGTTCAGTAAAAGCAACTTCTAATAATGCCGTATTTATTTCCACAGATTTGTGAGACGTTATATGAAACTTTTAAAAACTGAATCACAGAACAAAAAGGAGTAATTTCCCTTGAATTGCTCAACATGCCTGCAGTCACATTAGCTGGAGCTGCAGACCAGCTGGATTCAGTCATTCTCTCCATAATCTCAGCTGAAAGGCAGCACATGTACTGAGGCCGCCTGAGAACACCAGAATGCATGTTTGGGGCAGGGGTTGAATCTTAGATTACCTTTTGCTGCTATCAATTTCATAAGAACTAGGAGCAGGAGTAGGCAACTCAGCCCCTCGAGTCTGCTCCACCATTCAATATCATCATAGTTGATCTTACCTTGGCTTCATCTTTACCTTCCTGCCCGTTCATCATACCCTCACACCTCTACTAATTAAAAGCTTATCTATCTGCTTCTTAAATTTGTTTAGTACTCTACCATTCACTGCACACTGGGGTAGAGAATTCTACAGATTCACAACTCTGATTGAAATAATTCCTCCTCATATCTGTTTAAATCTGCCACCTCTTAGCCTAAAACTATGGCCGTTCGTCCTAGAATGTCCAACAAGGGGAAACATCTGTTCTACGTCTACCCTGTCAATCCCCTTTAGTATCTTATATACTTCAATTAAATCTCCTTGCATTCTTCTAAACTCCAGTGAGTATGGGGCTAAATTGCTCAATTCCTCTTTATAAGGCAAGTCCTTCATCCCTAGAACCAAAATTTCCTCACTCTCTGAAAGATATTCAACTTGCACATATGAACAGGTGTTGCCAACATCCAATGACAGCTTGGGCACATGAAATTTTAAGACATTTGGACTATCATATGACTATTTTGTTACATCCATTCCAGTGGATGCACGGTCTTGCATCTGTTCTTCTACAAGAGGAAACATCACTGAGACCAGTAGCTTGATACATACAGGGCAGCTGAAAACAGTACTCAAAAACTGTGGCAGACTGAAGCAGCACCAGGTCAGAAAACAAAAAGAGTGGTAGACTGGAGGATGCCTTTCAAAAAACAACATAATATTTAACAGCAGATAAATGAATATTCTTCCTAGTTCTGTCAGCCTCCAAGTACTGTACACAACAATGCAGAACCTGATGGTGGAATTCAGACCAGCTTGATGCTCAGTGCCAAAGGACTTATCACCTTAGTGGCCACTTCCAGAAAATATGATGGTAAAACATGAAAGTTAATGGAGATTGTTTTTTTTTGAGAAACTCTTCACACTGGTTCAAGGAGTAGCCACAACATGAGTGAAATTGGCTCAAGTCTTCCCTACGGAATCTACTCTGCCAAGGAAAAAATCTATTCCACACACACATCTCCATTTTGCAATGAATTTATCAGAGGTCTATTCCATTTAGAAGGATGAAATTCCTTGGGGTTGGAAACATTTGGTTTCATCTACATAGAAAGCCAGAACTCTGAGAATACGGCATAACCTGTCTCAGTGGAGGAAATGCAGATAAAGCATTGGTACCTTCCTGTAGGTAAGTTAAAATTTTCAGCAAAAGCAATAGTAGATTATGCAAATATTTAACTGGTTTTTCGAACAATATATGGTGGGTTCAAAGTTTACAGTTATTTAAACTGTTGCACCGACATAATGCTAGATTTGAATGTAATTATCCTATAAGTTTCAAATCTCAGGACACAATTCAAAACCAAAATCGAAGGGCGCTGCTGAGATTTACAAGTAGACATCAAGAAGAACGTGAACTTTCAACAAGCTGAGACAAGAATCACTGGAATATCACAGCCCAGCGTACAGATTTTGTTTTTCATTTTGAGGGATAAAATGTTGAGGCTTTTCTGGATCAATGCCACTATGAAGAACCAGAAATGTTGCTACGCCTCTTGGGGTATACAACTGGGATCTTATAAAAGGATAGGCCCTGTCCTGACAGTAATTAGGTTTACGATGAAACCCAGCCTGCGTACACAGCTCATGGTCTGCTGGATGGCTATCACAGCAGAGAGGTTCACAGCTAGCCAGCTATTCACTTGAAGTAAATGAGTAGTTCAAGGAGAAGCTGCATGGTATTGCCAGAGACCTGGACTGCTGGAGAACACACAAGTTTAAATCACTGGAGTGGTCCCAAAGTATTGGAACAGCAGAAACCATTTTTCACATTCAAAGTCATTAAATATTGCAATTGGTTTCTGGCTATTGCATCTTCCTGCAATCCCTGGAGAAGATTAATACAGACCAGTGAGTGAAAGACCAACATGCTGTCTGTGTGGGTGGCCTAAACAGCTCAGTCAAAATGGCAGCCTCTGCTGGCAATGTTTGGAATATACTTGATGTTAATTCTGAAGTCCATAGAGGCAGCAATGCTTCACTGCAGCATTGTAGATGCAGCGTTGCTAACACAATACAGATAGAATAAGAAAAATGACAGCTGGGTAATGTCTAACCTGCTGATGCAATCAAGAGGTCTGCAGTTAAATGTCAGTGTGTCCTCGGACATAGGCCCTCAATTCAGAGGTAATGACAACTAGTACAAGATCATCATCTTGCATGCTCTGCCCAAAGGCAGGTCCTATGCTCATAATAGCCTTCCCAAGTCTCTCTATACTGTGCCAGTCTTTTCAGCTGCCAATAACTTCCATAGAACCACAGAAAATTACAGCTCAGAAACAGGCCTTTTGGCCCTTCTTGTCTGTGCCGAACCATTTTATGCCTAGTCCCACTGACCTGCACTTGGACCATATCCCTCCACACCCCTCTCATCCATGAACCCGTCCAAGTTTTTCTTAAATGTTAAAAGTGACCCCGCATTTACCACTTTATCCGGCAGCTCATTCCACACTCCCACCACTCTCTGCGTGAAGAAGCCCCCCCTAATATTCCCTTTAAACTTTTCTCCTTTCACCCTTAACCCATGCCCTCTGGTTTTTTTCTCCCCTAGCCTCAGCGGAAAAAGCCTGCTTGCATTCACTCTATCTATGCCCATCAAAATCTTATACACCTCTATCAAATCTCCCCTCATTCTTCTACGCTCCAGGGAATAAAGTCCCAACGTATTCAATCTCTCTCTGTAACTCAGCTTCTCAAGTCCCGGCAACATCCTTGTGAACCTTCTCTGCACTCTTTCAATCTTATTTACATCCTTCCTGTAACTAGGTGACCAAAACTGTACACAATACTCCAAATTCGGCCTCACCAATGCCTTATATAACCTTACCATAACACTCCAACTTTTATACTCGATACTCCGATTTATAAAGGCCAATGTACCAAAGGCACTCTTTATGACCCTATCCACCTGTGACGTCACTTTTAGGGAATTCTGTACCTGTATTCCCAGATCCCTCTGTTCAACTGCACTCTTCAGAGTCCTACCATTTACCCTGTACGTTCTTAGAAATCATAGAATCATAGAAACCCTACAGTGCAGAAGGAGGCCATTCGGCCCATCGAGTCTGCACCGACCACAATCCCACCCAGGCCCTACCCCCACATATTTACCCGCTAATCCCTCTAACCTACACATCCTAGGACTCTAAGGGGCAATTTTTAACCTGGCCAATCAACCTAACCCGCACATCTTTGGACTGTGGGAGGAAACCGGAGCACCCGGAGGAAACTCACGCAGACACGAGGAGAATGTGCAAACTCCACACAGACAGTGACCCGAGCCGGGAATCGAACCCAGGACCCTGGAGCTGTGAAGCAGCAGTGCTAACCACTGTGCTACTTCTTTGGTTTGTTCTTCCAAAGTGCAATATCTCACACTTGTCGGCGTTAAATTCCATTTGCCATTTTTCAGCCCATTTTTCTAGTTGGTCCAAATCCCTCTGCAAGCTTTGAAAACCTTCCTCACTGTCCACTACACCTCCAATCTTTGTATCATCAGCAAACTTGCTGATCCAATTGACCACATTATCATCCAGATCATTGATATAGATGACAAACAACAATGGACCCAACACTGATCCCTGCGGCACACCACTAGCCACAGGCCTCCACCCAGAGAAGCAATCCTCCACAACCACTCTCTGGCTTCTTCCATTGAGCCAGTGTCTTATCCAATTTACTACCTCCCCACGTATACCTAGCGACTGAACCTTCCTAACTAACCTTCCTTCAATTTTCTAACCCAACATTCATACTCTCTTCCTCTTTTTTCAAGACAAATACTGGAACCCCGTTGCCTGAGTCAGCAGGTCACCTTCCCCGTCCTCATTTACATTCCAAATGCTCCAGGTGAAAAGGATCAATTTGAGGCAATCAGTAGCACCTCAGTTTACTAAAAAAGCTGCCACGGCTTACCCCAGTGGCAGCTATATGGGTCATTTCTGCAGCTCAACAAGACTTTATGGTATTCATTTTCTTTAGAAAAATATGGTCTAGGTGATGCGCGATTAATTCACTCGGGAGGCTGGATCGTACCCAGGAAATAAAGGCTTTTATTAGCAACAAGAATAGAGCATACTGCTTAACAATACAATCCCAGACTAAAGGGTCACTAGGAAGTGCAGTGACCTTTATACTCCTATAGGAAGGCGGAGCCAACCGGAGTGTACCACAGAACAACACCAACAGGTGGAACACCCCAACCCTAACCCCAACAGTAACAAGAGTAACATATGTACAAGTACCCATAGTGATAACCATCTCTGGTTCAGTACCCATAGTGGTAACCATCTATGGTTCACCACACTAGGTTTGGGGGCAAGAGAAGAATCTGTGTTTCAGGTGAATGCTGAGTAATGCAGCACCTACAGGGATTCAGTGTATAGCAGATCATAGAATCATAGAATCCCTACAGTACAGAAAGAGGCCATTCGGCCCATCGAGTCTGCACCGACCACAATCCCACCCAGGCCCTACCTCTGTATCCCTACATATTTACCCACTAATCCCTCTAACCTACGCATCTCAGGACACTAAGGGCAATTTTAGCATGTCCAATCAACCTAACCTGCACATCTTTGGACTGTGGGAGGAAACCGGAACACCCGGAGGAAACCCACGCAGACACGAGGAGAATGTGCAAACTCCACACAGACAGTGACCCAAGCCGGGAATCGAACCCAGGTCCCTGGAGCTGTGAAGCAGCAGTGCTAACCACTGTGCTACCGTGCCGTGATGGAAGGTGTAACATTTTCCTCCATTCTGCTCCCATCAAAATGTTTCTGCCCCAAATTTAGAAGAATATCCATTACTGCATCTATCCACAATGTTAGTATCACACCAGATGACTTCTCAGTGAAATCAGCAGTTGAACATTAGATTACGGGCTATATTGGACTGTACTACACTTTAAACAAGCAGACTTTTGCCTCAGCAGTTTGGCTAGGTGCAAAGGTGCCAAAGCTGAATGACCATGCTCTGCACTGCATCCAAACTGAAGCCCACAGGATACAACTACCCGACAGCAGATACAGTGTTCAAGATGAGAAACCAGAGTCAAAGTCTCAAGATGGAGGATTAACCAGCCTGAGCTGATTTCCGCTTGATGATGGTTGAAATGCCCTTTGTTATTTCAGTCTGTACCAAACCATGTGTCACTGATTGTATCAAAGGCAGTGACAGCAGCAGTTGAGCAGTGATGAAAAACGGATCTTAATCAAAACTGCCATCAGGCAGCAATGGAAGTTAGAGAATCCTGATATTGAGCTGGTCAGGACTAATCCTGAAAGTAAAAACTTCCAGAAACCACAAACTGCTGTTCAGTTTATGCAACTTCCTAGAACATTGTCATAACGGCTCCATTCTGAAACTCAATTACTCCCCAGTTTATGGCTGGTGGTCCACCAGAAGGTGAACACGATAAATGGTGGTGTGCCTGTACTCAGCTGAATTAAGTCTGATTGACCTTGAGCTTGAGGGAAACCTCCAGCAGAGGAGATGATGGGTGCAATAAGCCTTTTTGCTAAGTTTAGAGTTGATTTCACAATTCTGCAAATTGTACAGCAGCTGAAGACATTGCAACCAGGTGCGGCATGCTATGTTGTAACACAAATTCCGAAACCACCAGCCTTGACACAGACCAAATGTGAGTGCAGTAAAAGTGAACAGACCAGGAAAGGTTTAAATGGGCTGTTAATGCAGCCTGAAAAGCTATCAACCAAGGCAAATACATGAATAGGTAAAAGAAAATATGCAAAACTTCTCAAAGAGCGTGCTAGGATCAATCAAAGGACTGCCACTGATTTAGTGACAATACTGATACACTGTACTGAATGCACAAGTTGACCACAATTCTTCCTCAAATGAGGTTGAATAAATGTAGAAGACCCACAATTTTTGATGGAGTGGAAAAAAATTAGGTTTCTCATGAACTTTACAATTCTAAGGTCCCTTTCACTGATGTGTTTACAAATTTAAATAAGGGTATCTGGATGATTCCAGAATGTACAAAATGGCACGTGGCAGTGGATAGCACTGCTGCCTCACAGTGCCAGGGACCTGGGTTCATTCCAGCCTTGGGTGACTGTCTGTGTGGAGATTGCACGTTCTCCCTGTGTCTGCGTGGGTTTCCTCCCACAGTCCAAAGCTATGCAGGTTAGGTGGATTGGCCATGCTAAATTGCCCCATGTACTGGGTAGGTGGACAAGTCATGGTGAATGTGTAGGGTTACAGGGACGGGGAGGGGGAGAGTGCCTGGGTAAGATACTCTGTCAGAGAATTGGTGCAGATTCGATTGGCCGAATGGCCTCTTCTGCACTGTAGGGATTCCTCGAAGACAGTACCTTGTCAATTAGGTTGGAAAAAATGATTTATCACAGTTGTTGGTCTAATAGCAAAGTTGGGAGAATCATGTCATGTGAACATACCCTTTCCCCTTCATTGCTGCACCCTTAGGCTGATTGAGACAAAAAAGTCTTTGGTTGTGTTCACATAATTTAGTGAACACTTTCACAATCCTTACTGAGATTCCTGAAACTGGCAAAACCAGGCACCAAAATCAGCTGACAATCAGAAACTAAGAATTGAAAATTAGAAGTCAGATCAACAGGAACACATCCAAGATGAAAGGTGAGAATGTTTGCTGACATTTGCTGAAAACGCTGTGGAGGGCAGTTTAACATGCTGTAAGTTCCCAATACTGTTTGCGTCAGCAGGATGCCAAACAATGGCCAGGCGTTTCACCACAGATCCAGAGGAGGTGATTTGCAAGGGTCTTTCTCTCCAACATATACAGCAGTAAACCTTGGAGCAGCACCAGTAGAGATTCAGTGACAGCATCATCTTTCTTTTGCTGCGCCCCCTGCCTCCAAACCTCATAGTTTGACACAAGGCTTTTTCAGTAAGGTGGAAGGAAATTAACAGTCAACTATGTACATTGGCAGTAATTGAAAACGCAACAAGTTTACCAAACGGTTTATTTTAAACTGCCCTTGTGTGTGCTGTGAGGTTAACCTGTTGGCTGTTATAAACAACCCCAACTGATTTCTCTTTGATTCTGATCAGGAATCTAATCAAAACACATCAAGGCTCTAAAAGTCAACCGATTCCCTTTCACTTCAACTTTTGTGCATATTTGGCTTTATTGCACGGAGCACCAGGGTCTATGAAGAGTGACAAAAAACAAATAAAATCAGCCTCCAAATTGAGCACAACAAAGAGGAGTTTAGTTTTTACTTGCTTGTGTCAAGCCTGCCACACCCAGAGATACAGTTCCCCAGGTAGCTGATGTGGTTACCCTGAAGTAAGAAACCTTTCATGCAAAGGGCAATGCTTCGAAATTTGCAGAAACACAGGCAGGCCAAATCAAAGCATCTTAACTTTGATCTGTCAGCTCAGCAGTTTGAAAACCATATTTCACTACCTTGTAAACACCTTACTCAGAAAATCTCTCCCCTCCCAAAAACGCCATCCTTTAAAATTAGGCTGAGGCAACTACCTTGAAAACTCCAGTTAATGATTGAACCAATAGTAACCGAGAATCTTTGAGGTTCTATCACCAATCTGTTTTGTCTTACCTGATCTAAGCAGGGACAGCAAGAGGGGCACTCTTAAGTGGTCTCAGTGCTTGCAATTTGTGGGGAAAGCAAGGGATGGCAAGAGAAACCTGCAAAGGCTGAGCTGATTTATTATCACTCAATGACCTCTCATTGCAAAAGCGTTAATGTCAGCAGTGTTTTGGATGTCAGCTATGACAACAGCCCGCTTTGGTGAGCTACCAGAGGGAGTTTGCTACTGTGTTCTGACGTGAAAGAAGATGGGGAAAGCAAGTCTACATTATCATTAGGCTTTCATGGCCAATGCCTGGATCATCATGATGCAGATTTCTATAAGTAATGAGCCTAAAGCAAATTCAACTGAGCAAGAGAACAGATGAGTTGGGCATTGCTTGATCTCTATTTAGAAGTCATACGAAGCACAAAATATATAAATAGACAGAGAAGCGGATTTAAAAATCATGTTACAATTAACATTAATAAGAAGCAACTGCTTTCAAAAGTCAAAGACAGCTTTCTGAAGAATTTTGACCTGTCTGTTTCTGATTTAGCAGTGAAAATATCTATACTGTGGGGTGCACAAATCTGATAAGATCAAATCTTTGCCGGGATCCACCTTTGCTTTGGTTAAAACAGGGTTGATCTCATGCGCTCCTATGTAGGTCTGCACACACTTTGAAATGTATTTCTTATTACATTTTCATGACTTCCAAGAAGCATAGCTGAATGAAACACCATTTCCTGTTGATACAGCAGCCCTAGGGAAATATGTTTTCTTTGTTGCAAGGGGTGAAGAGGGGAGACAGGCAGGTTTGGCGTATCAGATAGGAGCATTCAGGCAGTGGCTGAGGATGGGCACTGGAGCAGGAGAGGGTGGGAATGATGGCAGGTATGAATGAGTATGAATGAACAAGTGAAAGAAAGGCAGAAAGAGATGTAGTGAGAATGAGTAGCAGAGAAAGTGTCATAAAGGAAAACATACACACACACACACCGCACCAAAGGAAGAAATAGACATAAAGAATGGCCACAAGAAAACAAATAGCCTGATCTTGCTTGCTGTTACCGAGTGCTATACTGAAGATACAAATCTTTGGTTCACTGACCCACCTGGGAAGGGGATGGAAGCTGCACTTCACAATATTTCCAAGGGGAATGTCTCCAACAGAGCAACATTCGCCTCTGACTTCTCAAAGTAATAACAATGAGTATGAATTGAACTCGGATTTATTTCAGAACCTCTGAACTAAATAGTGCATCAAGACCACGGCCAATTGGCAACCGACTCAACATTTTCTTCCCAGGTTTGCTCTATTATCTTCTCAGGATCTTTTCAACTTTGAAAATTAAAATTTGGCACAATATCTTTCCATCTGCCACCTTTTAATTTCTAACTAACCTACATATGTGAATTCACTTGTGCAAACATCTGAAAATGCCATGCATTTAAAATTCAGAAATTGCCTCCATTACTGCAGTTTCCCTGTAGTCACAATTGGGTTTATCACTCTATATCTGAAATTTAATTTGCGTCAGCTGTAAAACTGTATGCAGCCTAGCCTAATCATAGAATGACAATGTAAAAGAGGAAGTCATTCAGCACATTGTGCCTGTCCTGGCTCCTTGGTGGAGTTGCCCAACTAGTGCCAAACTCCTGCTGCTCTTGCCTCATCGCCCAGTAATTTCTAGTATTTATCCCGTTCCCTCATGATAGTGTTGGAGGCCTGCATCTGTTTAGCATTTTCACCGAAGTATTACTGAAAATAAACAGCTCACAGTTCAGAACCCCAATAAACATATCATTGTCTTTAACACTTAAATATTCATAAGAGGATGAAGACTTTTACAGATGACTTTGACCCAGCACAAAATCAGCTGTCAAAGGGCAGTCTTCCAAAAATTACACAACCATGTCTTTGACAACAGAGATCTGCAGAACAGGACAATGGCTTCAGTCCACCACGCTGTTGTTGTCACTACCCTTCTACATGGCAATGAGACTTGGGTCATCTCCCAAAGGTACTTTGCGGGCTGGAGGATTTCCACCAGCAGTATCGCTGCAGGATACATGAGCCTATTGGAAAGACACGCAAACAAATTCTAACATCTGCACTAAAGCCAATTCATCCGACATCACAACCATAATCATATGGAACCAACTCCACTGGTCTGGTCGCTGCTTCCAAAAGCTGAATAATACACTCTTCACACCTTAAGGATGGCACTCACAGAATCACAAAATTGTTATAGCGCAGGAGGCCGCCATTTGGCCCATCATTTCTGCACCAGCTCTCCAAATGGGTATCATGATTTACTGCCATTCCCCTGCCTTTTCATCGTACCCCGGCACATTCGGGCGATTATCTAATGCTCTCTTGAATGCTTCAATTGAACCAGCCTCCACCACACTTCGAGGCAGTGCATTCCAGACCCAAACCACTCACTGTATGAAAAAAGATTTTTCTCACATCATATTTGCTTCTTTTGTACATCAATTTAAATCTGTGCCCTCTCATTCTTTACTCTTACGAGTGAGAACAGTTTTTCTCTATCTACCTTGTCCAGTCCCTCATAATTTTGAACACCTCGAGCAAAACTCCTTTTAACCTTCTTCTCTCCAAGGAGAACAGTTCCCACCTCTCTACTTTAACCTCATAACTGAAGTTTCTTATTCTTGCAAACCTCTTTTGCACTCTCTAATGTGTTTCACATCCTTCCTTATAGGGTGGCACCCAGAACTGTACACAAATTCCAGCTGAGATCTAACTAGTGTCTTGTATAAGTTCAGCAAAACCTCCTTGCTCTTGTACTCTGTTAATAAAGCCCAGAATACTATATGCTTCAATAGACACCTATATGCCCATTCCACCAACTTGTCGATGTTTTTTTGAAGGTCTACACTGTCCTCCTCACAGTTTACAATCGTTCCAAGTTTTGCATCATCCATAAACTTTGAAACTGTTTCTTGAACACCAGGATCAAGATCAATATAAATTAGGAAAAGCAAGGGTCCCAATGCTGACCCCTGGGGAACACCTCTCCCCAGGTAGAAGAACACCTTTCCTCTAGCTCGAAAAACATCCATTGACCATTATTCTCTGCTTCCTATCATTCAGCCAATTTTGTATCCATATTGCTACTATCCCTTTTATTTGATTTGATTTATTATTGTCACATGTATTAACATACAGTGAAAAGTATTGTTTCTTGCACGCTATACAGACAAAGCGTACCGTCTGTAGGAAAGGAGAGAGTGCAGAATGTAGTGTTACAGTCATAGTTAGAGTATAGAGAAAGATCAACTTAATGCAAGTAGGTCTATTCAAAAGTCTGACAGCAGCAGAGAAGAAGCTGTTCTTGAGTCGGTTGGTACGTGATCTCAGACTTTTGTATTTTTTTCCTGATGGAACAAGGTGGACGAGAGAATGTCTGGGGAGCATGGGGTCCTTAATTATGTTGGCTGCTTTGCCGAGGCAACGGGAAGTGTAGACAGAGTCAATGGATGGGAGACTGGTTTGAGAGATGGATTGGGCTACATTCATGACCCTTTTTATTCCATGAACTATAACTTTTCTCACAATTGTGTTGTGTGGCACTATATCAAATGCCTTTTCAAAGTCCATGTACACCACACATCAATAGCATTACCCCTGTTAGGTCCCTAATCGGTCCTATTCCTCCTTTTACCAGCCTTTTACTATTTATTTGCCTATATTTTGGGATTCCCCTTTATGTTGTCTCCCAGTCTTTTCTCATAATCCCTCATCGTTTCGCCAATGTGCTTTTTCACCTCCCCTCTGAACCTTCTTTATTCCTCTTGATTTTCAACTGTATTTCGACCCCAACAACTGTCATAAGCATATTTTTTTCTTCTTTACTTTCATTTCTATTGATTTTTTTCATCCAGGAAGTTATGGATTTGTTCGCCCTCCCTTTGCCTTTTAAGTGAATATACCGCAACTGTGCCCGGGACATTTCTAGTTTGAAGGTAGCCCATTATTAAGCTGCAGTTTTTCTTGCCAACCTTTCATTCCAGTCTAACGGCCCAGCTCCATTCTGGCTTCATTGAAGTCAACTGCCCCCAGTTAATTTTTAGTCTGGAATTTTAATTTTCTATCATCATCCTAAACTTTACAATACAATGATCACGGTCTCCTAAATGACCCTCCAGTGACACTTGATCTGCTTGGCGCACTTATTTCTGAGAACTAGGTCCAACCTACAGCCTACATCCTTTTTTGTTGGACTGAACACATACCGCTGTAGAAAACTTTGCTGAACACAATCTAGGAACTTTTGCCCCCCTCCACCCTTTACACTACCACTGTCCCAGTCTGCATTTGGATAACTAAAGTCCCCCATTATAACTACTCTAAAATCATAGAATCCCTACAAACGTTTGGCCCATCGAGCATCCCACTCAGGCCCAACCCTCCTATTGCCGTAACCACGTGCATTTCCCATGGCTAATCAACCTAACCTGCACATCTTTGGACTGTGGGAGGAAACTGAAGCACCCGGAGGAAACCCATGCAGACATGGGGAGAACATGCAAACTCCACACAGTCACCCGAGGCCGGAATTGAACCCGGGTCCCGAGCGCTGTGAGGCAGCAGTGCTAACCACTGTGCCACCATGCTGTCCTGTTTTGCATCTCTCTGTAATTTCCTGCAGATTTGTTCTTCGACATCCTTCTCACTAGTTGGCGGTCTATAGACTACACTAAGCACTGTAATTGCACCCTTTTTGTTCCTTAGCTCTAGTCAAATAGATTCTGTCCTTGAACCTCTGGGACATCCTCTTTCAGAAGTTTAACAACACCAGGTTAAAGTCCAACAGGTTTATTTGGTAGCAAAAGCCACACAAGCTTTCGGAGCTCCAAGCCCCTTCTTCAGGTGAGTAGGAATTCTCACTCAGAATTCCCACTCACCTGAAGAAGGGGCTTGGAGCTCCGAAAGCTTGTGTGGCTTTTGCTACCAAATAAACCTGTTGGACTTTAACCTGGTGTTGTTAAACTTCTTACTGTGTTTACCCCAGTCCAACGCCGGCATCTCCACATCATGACATCCTCTTTCTCCAGAACTGCAATGCTCTCCTCAACCAACACCACCACTCCTCCCCCTTTCCTTCCTTTCCTATCTTTTCTCAACACTTTAGTACCCAGGAATATTTAACACCCTCCCTTGAACCAGGTTTCAGTTATCACCTCAATATCACATTTCCACAATGCAATCTCCGCCTGTAACTCCCCAATCTTATTTACTATACTCCTTGCATTTACATACATCTGATCTCCATGAGGACGGAGGAAATGTTTGAAGGACACTCTGAAGGACTGTTTGAAAATTGGTGCACAGGAGGAGTTTGCCACAAACCATATAATGTGGTGGTGCCTCATCGAACAAGCTGCAGCACAGTCAGAAACTGACCACATTCACTCGGCTGCAGAGAAGCGACGCAAGTGCAAGGAGCAAGAGAGCGAGAGAGAGCAAAACCCTGGCTTTAGAACCCCCTTCCCTAAGGGAAACTCTTGTTCTCTCTGCCCAAAGACCTGTGGCTCCAAGATTGGTCTGCTGAGTCACCTAAGGATACACAAATCACTACGCCTGGATAACATCATTCTCTTTTCAATGGACTGACAACAAAGACGAGAGACTACTCAATCACATATTAAACCATTGGTGAGCAACCTGAGGCCTGGGGGCCATATGCGGCCCATTTGGATTCTGAGTGTGGCCCACGAGACATTTTGTTGAAGAACGCCCACGCACAGGGATGCCACATTTCACTGATTTCCAGCTACGTAGTTTTTTTTCTGACTGAAGTGTTACGCATATAAAGCAAAGACAAGTGAAATGAGGTGTGTGCTGATTGCTCACAACATTAACTGAGACTCCTGCGCTCCCTCTGCCTCCAAGGTGTATACTTTTTGTTTTGAGTTCTATTGATAAACAAATGATTACACATTTTCGAAAATTCATTATGAAATATTCAGCGTGTATTAAATGTGTTTAGTCTTACTTGTGGGGTCACGGTTAGTGAACAAGCCCGATTTCAATCTTGTGGCCCACTGAGATGAAGGAGGGCCATTCATGTGGCCCAATCACTAGCCTAGCTTGTCCATCACTATGCTAAACGGATCCCCAGTGATCACATGCTGTTCAACTTTAAATCACCGTTGCAAATAAAATCCCTATTTTCCTTCGACAAGACAGAAAAAGAGATCCCCATTCCAATTAGCAGTGGTTGTCATTGACAGGAGAAGTCTTTTAGGCGTTAGACAAAGGAGATTACGTCAGAAGAAACTATGCACAAGACAACTTTTCTCAGGGATGAATTGAGAAGTTAAGAGAAGGTTAACCCTCACTCTGCGGAGCTTTGTCAACCATCAAGGGAGGCAGATAGGACCTTCCATCAGCTCACCATGAACATGCTGCCACCAATCCTGCAGCAGGGTAAAGGAAGAAACAATTGCAATGTACTGTTGAGCATCTCTAATGTAACTCCCCAAGACAACCAGATCAAAGTCAACATAGTTTCTGTCCAGTTGTAGGTATAAACAGGGACACACATTGTGCAGACAGTGAGTTAAGTTATCATGAGAGAGTCATGGCAATGAGTATTGGCAAATATTCCATTTGAGGTGGAATGATATTAAAGGGAATAAGATCAAATCATATCCAAGCTTGCTGCTGGACCATCCCCACCTGATACATACTCTCTATCCCTCTCAATACGTCTCAATCTTCCTTACACACAGTTCCAGGAGAGATTGCTGGATGACAGTAAAAGAACAGACTGGCTTGTCTCTGTCTCACCTCCGTATATTAAGGGCCCAAACGAAAACAGCCAGTGGAGCAAAAAGTCAAACGACAGATTTATAGAACACCTTTAACATAATGAAATATCCCAAGTAACTTCACAGGAGCATCACAAAACAAAGTATAATACCAAGCCTCATAAGGAGATATCAGGTCAGATGCCAAAAGCTTCGTCAAAGATGTCAGTTTTAAGGAGCATCTTAAAGGCAGAAAGTGAGGTAGAGAGGCGCAGAGGTATAGTGGGGTGAATTCAAGAGCTGGGGTCTGGGCAGCTGAAGGCAAGATCACCTATGAGGAGCAAAACTGTGAAAGCATAAGAAGCTTAAATGGTAAAAAAAATTCAGCATGCTGCTGTGCAGAGGGACCTGGGTGTCCTTGTGCAAAAATCACAAGGAGTTGGTTTGCAGGTGCAGCAGGTAATTAAGGCGGCAAATGGAATTTTGTCCTTTATTGCTAGAGGGATGGAGTTTAAAAACAGCGAGATTATGTTGCAGCTGTATAAGGTGCTGGTGAGGCCACACCTGGAGTAGCGTGTGCAGTTCTGGTCTGCTTACTTGAGAAAGGATATATTGGCACTGGAGGGGGCGCAGAGGAGATTCACTAGGTTGATTCCGGAGTTGAGAGGATTGGCTTATGAGGAGAGACTGAGTAGACTGGGGCTATACTCATTGGAATTCTGAAGAATGAAGGGAGATCTTTTAGAAACATATAAGATTATGAAGGGAACAGATAAGATAGAAGCAGGGAAGTTTTTTCCACTGGTGGGTGAAACTAGAACTAGAGGGCATGGCCTCAAAATAAAGGGCAGCAGATTTAGGACTGAGTTGAGGAGGAACTTCTTCATACAAAGGGTTGTGAATCTATGGAATTCCCTGCCCAGTGAAGCAGTTGAGGCTGCCTTATTAAATGTTTTTAAGGCAAGGATAGATAAATTTTTGAACAGTAAAGTAACAGCAAAGGGTTATGGTGAGCAGGCGGGTAAGTGGAGCTGAGTCCACGAAAAGATCAGCCATGATCTTATTGAATGGCGGAGCAGGCTCGAGGGGTCAGATGGCCTACTCCTGCTCCTAGTTCTTATATTCTTTTGTTCTTAAGTAGTATTAGAAGAGTGCAGGTATCTCAGAGGGTTGTAGGGTCGGAATAGATTATGGAGATATGGTGGGACGAGTCCATGAAGAGATTTGAAAATAATGAAGGGGAATTGAAAGTCAAGTCATTAGCTGATCTGGAGTCAATGTCAACCAG
This sequence comes from Mustelus asterias, assembly GCF_964213995.1. Taxonomy (NCBI): domain Eukaryota; kingdom Metazoa; phylum Chordata; class Chondrichthyes; order Carcharhiniformes; family Triakidae; genus Mustelus; species Mustelus asterias. The sequence continues at coordinate 3,015,212 of NC_135826.1, read as the reverse complement.
CGAGTGCAGGTATGATAGGAGAATGGGACTTGCTGCGAGTGAAGACACATGCAGCAGAGTTTTGAATGACCTCAAGTTTATGTGTGGATGAACAGAGGGATCTGGGTGTCCATGTGCATAGATCCCTGAAAGTTGGCACCCAGGTTGATAGGGTTGTTAAGAAGGCACACGGTGTGTTGGCTTTTATTGGTAGAGGGATTGAGTTTCGGAGCCAGGAGGTCATGTTGCAACTGTACAAAACTCTGGTGCGGCCGCATTTGGAGTATTGCGTACAGTTCTGGTCGCCGCATTATAGGAAGGATGTGGAAGTGTTGGAAAGAGGGCAGAGGAGATTTACCCAGGATGTTGCCTGGTATGGTGGGAAAATCGTATGAGGAAAGGCTGAGGGGCTTGAGGTTGTTTTCGTTAGAGAGAAGAAGGTTAAGAGGTGACTTAATAGAGGCATACAAGATGATCAGAGGATTAGATAGGGTGGATAGTGAGAGCCTTTTTCCTCAGATGGTGATGGCTAACACGAGGAGACATAGCTTTAAATTGAGGGGTGAGAGATATAGGACAGATGTTAGAGGTAGGTTCTTTACTCAGAGAGTAGTAAGGGCGTGGAATGCCCTGCCTGCAGCAGTAGTGGACTCGTCAACATTAAGAGCATTCAAATGGTTATTGGATAAACATATGAGTGATATTGGAATAGTGTAGGTTAGATGGGTTTTAGATTGGTTTCACTGGTTGGCGCAACATCGAGGGCCAAAGGGCCTGTACTGCACTGTAATGTTCTATGTTCTATGAAGGTGAAAGTGGGAGACCATCCAGGAGTGAGTTGGAATAGTCAAGGAAGTAATGAAACACGAACGTCAGCTGCAGCAGCAGATGAACAAGACAGGAGCAATGTCGGGTAATGTCACAGAGCTGGAAATAGGCAGTTTTAGTGATGGTATGAATGAGATCAGAAGCTCATCTCAGGATCACAGGTGACACAGAGATTGCAAACAGACTGGCTTAATCTAGACTATTGCCAGGAAGAGGTGTGGAGTCAGTGATTACAGAGTAGAATTTAGAGCAGGGATTGAAAACAATGGCTGGTCTAACTAAAATAAATATAACTAGCCCAGCATCTTTCTACGGGAACTGGTCAAGTGACCTTCATACATTTGAGCGCCTGAATAACAACCTTTAGCAGGATGTTTGTGCAGTAGTACGTTTCAATTTGTTGCTGAGATGTTGGCAGCCCTGCAAAGGTGCATACAATGCCCACCCCTAGTTTGCACTCAGAAATTGGTGGTGGGCCGCCTTCTTAAAGCAGTGCAGTTCCTGTGATGATGGTACTTGCATGATGACATGTGGCAGAACAGTCAAGCGTGTTGACTCTAGTAGGTAGAGGAATGGTAGTGCATGTCCAACTCAGGGCAGTGTGTGAATGATAGGAGAACTTTGAGATGATGATGTATTCCCATGATGTTGCTGACCATGGCACTGTTGATGGTGTATACAGAAGCTACAGAACACCATAGATGGAGGAATTGATAGACTGAATTCATCAGCAACACTCTCAATCAAGCTGACTGCCTGTCCTTGAAGAATCATAGAATCTCCAGTGCAGAAGGAGGCCACCTGGCCCATCGAACCTGCACTGACAACAATCCCATTCAGGCCCCACCTCCACATCTCAAGTGCTCGTGTTTGCATCAAGTCAAGTGAATGTTGAATATTTGTCAAACTCCTGATTTGAGTTTTGTAAATGACGGACATGCAATGTATTTGATTTGATTTATTACTGTCACGTGTATTAGTATACAATGAAAAGTAGTTTCTTGCGCGCTATAGAGACAAAGCATACCGTTCGTAGAAAAAGAAAGGAGTGCACAGGATGTAGTGTTACAGGCATAGCTAGAGTGTAGAGAAAAATCAACTTAGTGCGAGGTAGGTCCATCCAAAAGTCTGATGGCAGCAGGAAAGAAGCTGTTCTCGAGTCAGTTGGTACTTGACCTCAGGAGGTGAACTACTCTTTGTAAAGTACCCATGATCCTCACTACTTGCAGCCACAATGTTGATATGGCTGCTGCAGTTCAGTTTCTGGTCAATGGTGACCTAGTAGTAGATTCAGTGATGGTATGTCATTAAAGTCAGGCAAAAGTGGTTAGACGATTGCTTGCTAGAGATAGTCATTACCTGGCACTTATGTGACGCAAACATTGCCTGCCATTTGTCAGCTGAAACCTAGATATTGCCCAGGTTCTGTTCCAGACTGCAATGTGCCCTTTCATGATTTTGGAGTTGTGAAAGATGATGAACATAGTAATTGTTTCAGCAAATAGCCCCACTCTTGATTTCACTACAAAGAGAATGTCATTTATGAAGTAAGCAAAGATGACTAGGCCTAGGATGCTGCACTCAAACTCCAGGCGTTATGTCTAAAGCGCTAAAGATTCATCTCCGACAACCAGTCAATCACTAGAATGCTTTCCATATAGCTTCTTAATTTCTCAAAGGCTCCTTTATACCTTACATAGCCAAATTGCACCTCTATGTCAAGAATAAATGCTTTCACTTCTCGACTTGCATTTAGCGTATTGATTCAAGACTGTGACGAGCCCTAGAACTGAGTAAATTTGGTAGAGCAGAAAATGGGTCTTGGTGAGAAAGTGTTCCTTGCAGCCAGTATTGCTCATTCTTTCTACCACTACTGAGGAGGAGCCAATAAAACAGCAATTGGTCAAGTTATTTATTTTATTGTCAGGATATAGCTCGGCAACATTATCAGGTAAACGCCAGCTTTATAGCCATTCTGGAACAATTGGAATAGGTTTAGTGCACTGATCTTCAATCAGATGCAGTCAAGATCCATAGCTTTCATTCAGTTCATGTATTCTGCTACTTTTCATCTTGTTTGTCTTCATTTCCCATTGTGTAACCATTATTTTAGGTCACTTCAAAAGATGTTAAATGTCAACCATATAAGTGGGACTGATATCACATGTTGGTCTGGCCTCACCAGGGCAGCCGGTTCTCTCCCTTGAAGTCAGCTAGGATTTTACAATAGTCAGTCAGTCAGTTTTCACTGACACTTTCTAGTGCAGCCCACAAATGACCAGATTTATTGAATATAATTTCTTAACTTGCCAGCGTGGGATTTAAACTCTCAGCCACTATTACTGCCATATCCATACGGATGTGTCCCCGATTAGCACAGTGGAAAAAAAGACAAAAATTTAAGACAGAGTTGGCTGCTGTGATAGGATAACTTTAGGATTTGATTGGATTTTTAAAATTTGTTCTCAGGATGTGGATGACACTGGCAATGCTGAATCATTTGCCAATCCCGAGTCGCCCTGAGAAGAGAATCCTTTAGTTTGAACAACTATCTTTATTGGGCTGATGGTGCTCTCACAATGCTACCAGGAAGAGAATTCCAGGATATTGACCGAGCGACTTTGAAGTAACAGCAATATATGTCCCTATTCTGGATGATGCTCGATTTGGAATCAATGGTGTTTTAGTGATATTGCTGCTTGATCTTCTCAATGGAAGGAGTTGAGGGTTAATGTAACCATGGTAAATTGTGCAGCTGTAGATTGTACATTTTTCAAGCATAGTGTGTCTGTGGTACAACAGGTTATACTGTGTCCAGTAGAATGCTAACAGTCATCTCCTACGATATCTATTTTGCACATAATCTTATTTGGCAATGATACATCCACAGCAAAATAGCCTACCTCAGTTCACTGGCTAAGCTCTGATGTAAAGATTACTGACATCCATAGACCTACAGTCCAGGATCTCACTGCTTTAAAAACATAATGGAAGAAAAATTATAAGAAGGTAGATGGGGTCAGAAGCTGCCAGGACGAGAAAGTGAACACCACCACTCATGATTCTTAATATCTCAGTTAGTTCACAAATGGGAATACCATCGCATCCCAGACTGAACTGCTGTATAAAAATGAGTAGGCCCTCGGCTACATTTTACTCACCATTGTTTAGGCTGTTGGAAGGGTTAAAATAACATGCTTAAAATCTAATGAAAACAATTTGTGTCCTTTTCCGACATTACTACCTGCAGAGTTCCATCTCTCATCTATCTATCAAAGAACATTTCTCTGAGAGCTGTGACGTACCAGCCAAAAACAAATCAACTAAGCAGGTAATGATGAATGAAGACTTCCCTTTCAGGACAAGGTGTTCAATATTATAATTATATATAATTTATTTTGCCTGTTTGTCTTCTTGTTAAACTTTTGACAACATGTAACACAATAAACAAACCAAAAAATGCAGCAGACACTATTGTATTGGAACACCCGAAACTCTAAGAAAAGACAACCTCCAGCTAAAGAGCAAACAAGAAGCAAAATTTCTTAAAGGTAAAGAATCGGAGGTAGTGAGAACACTTGGAATGACTAACTAACATAAAAACATGGCAGGAAATCTCAACAGTTTGCATTAGCCTATCACCGAAGAGCATATAACCAAACCCAAATCCATTGATGCCTCTTCCATGTTTCCCACTGGCTTGGTTCAGTCCACAGTTCACTCATAACACTACACGTTCACTAACTTTATAAAAAACATAAACATATACAAAAAGAGGACTGGTGCACACTAAATCCACATGCAATACACTCAGGACTGAGAGCTGAGTAGTGATACTGTTGACACAGGTTAATAAAAATTCAAATTTATCGTCAATGCCTCACATGCACCAGCTGAGTATTACAGGAGGAAATTGCGCTGAAGCAGATCAGGTCAATTGCCTCAAGTAGTGCATGGTGGGGAGATGGCGGAGTAGGGGAAGGGGGATGGTGGGATGAGAAAGAAAGGTTAATACCCAGCCACCAACTAAGGTATGTCTGGCCACAGGCCTTAGTGATATATCTATCCTGGTTGAAGTTTATTTGGAAAGGACTTTCACCTTGGACAGAACCAAAATAAACACTTCAATCCCAGTCTATGACAGCCTCATAACAATCACCATATCCAGCTTAATGTTGGCAGGAATCAGTTAGCCCCTTGCCAATGTACAGTTGCCAAATGATTATGGAATTACTTTCCCCCTCTATGTCCATCTCAAGAATTTTATTTTTGGAAAGGCTGCTAACTGTCGTTATAAGGTTGGCCACTGGTTAGAAGAATTTTTTTTTCTCCACTATGTTAGACAGAAAGCGAGGAAAGGGCAAGAGATATTTAAGAGATCAGTGTTATTATGCAGAAATGGCTAGCATGATTTTCAAAAAAATGGCAAGAGAAGCTGGTGAGGTGTCCAGTTGTAGGCTTTAGTAAAATGACCATACTAGCACAGATTGGGAGAGGGGACAGGAGGGGTTGATTGTGGACAGAGAGTATCACTGATCTCAACTTACAGAGCTGAAGTCTGCAAAACCCAAAGAAGAGTCTTTAGAAGTTTTACTTGAGGAAGTAGGCGTGAAGGGATCTTTACCGCTGAATGGGTCACCGAGCCCCTTTTTACTTTGAAACGGGTCACCGTCATCAGCGCCAAAGGGCTGGAAAGGATCGTGGGACTTGAGAGAGTCGGCCGAGCCAGGCCTGTTTACAGGGGTACTTTTACCTGGAAAGTTTAGAAAGAACAGAATTATTTCCCACCAGGAGATAAAGTCAGCCTTTAACCACATCACCAAATGCATTAGGTTTTCATCTTTTTTTTGAAGTGGTGTCGAGGGGGAGGTTTGGCTTTTGGAACATTTTAGAATATAGCTAGAATTCTGAGGATAAGCAACTCTAAGAGTTGACACAGACACATTGGGTCAAATGGCCACCTCCTGTGCAGTATGATTGGATGAAGTGCAGCACACTCACACTCCAGTATACTGTGGCAGGGGGATGTAGGTTCAAAACCCCTAATCCCAATCTCACCTGTGTGAAACACCAGGTAGGGACCACAAATAAGTTACACAGGTCATATTTTCACCACACCTCCTGGTCACCGATTCAAAGCAGAGTTAATGGAGGGATATGAATGACCATTGCAGATTATGCAGGAAATCCAGTTGGAGAATGCCACACAAACATGGAAAACCTTACACTTAATACAAATCAAAGGGGCTGGGGAAATCACACCAGAAAGCTGGTCAATGGGATGCAAGTAGCTCAGTGTTGAAATGGCGGTGAAGAGGTTAATCTGTCTTTTAGGAAATGGAACCACAGGAAATGTTATTTCCTATTCGATCATACCTAGAGAAAGGCATCATTTTAACTGGCTAAATGTTATAGTTTGAATGGTGATTGCCTGGAGGCAACATTTACGTTTTGCACAATGCTACTTCCAGCCAAATCTGACAAGACATCAGCTTGAAAATAGCAGTAACTTTCGATACTTATTGCTAACAGGAACAGTAGGGAGGCTGTTAATTTGGAAAGGTATGATCGAAAGGCAATGACATACTTACACCTGTGCTATAGCAGAGAGAGTGGTCAGCCTGCCCATGATTTTCTGGTGCAGTACAGGCATGTGTTATTGCTTAAATCATTCTGCATATCACTTACCCCCAAGATAATGGGAGAATGGGTTCTTAGGTTTAACACAGTTAGAGGGGGCATGGGCTCTAACAGAGTTTAACACAAGATAAGGAGTGCATGGGCTCTAACAGGATTAAAGACAAATAGCAGAAGTGTGAGAACACACAGCATTAAAAACAGATAGAGAGGATATGAATCCTTCTGGATTAAGAGGACCTGGATTCATACAAGTTCAATCGGGGAAAGGAAGACAGGGCATGGGTTCTTGGAGATTAAATACAGACTGAGGGGCATGGATTCTTACAGGAATAAACACAAGAGAGAAAGGGCACGGACTCTTATAAGATTAAACACAGAAAGAGTGGGGATGGGTTCATACATGGTTAAAAACAAGAGAGAAATTTATATATTTAAGGAATATAAAATGCATTTTGGAAATGCTAATTATTCAGCAGGGATCATACAGTCATAGAGGTTTACAGCATGGAAACAGGCCCTTCGGCCCAACTTGTCCATGCCGCCCTTTTTTTTTAAAACCCAAGAGGCGTTAAGAGAGTCAACTTCCATTTCCATCTGTTTCACCGTCACATGAAGAGGTGGGTTGCATCCTTTAGGAACATTACATTATTTTCAGAGTACAAGGCACCATGATAACTCAATCAGATCTGAAATCAGCGAGATCGACCCAAGTAAGTCACTGCTTGGAATCAAAATGAATGAGAACCTTACATACCTCACCTAGGCAAAGAAAGCAACAGTTTTTTTGCTATGGCAAAAATGGCAACACACAAAAACAGCATCTCAGCAATCAACATACTTTATAATTCAGCATGAAGGGACAGAATGTCAATGGGTGTGGTCCAAGGTGTTTATCTGAGACATATCACCCAGGGCAGGTGAAATGCAGAGGACAGGGGCTTCTCCAGTGAGGGGCAAGTGGTGGGGGATAAAGACCGGAGGTGTGACCATGGATGACTCTTGTGCATGCCTGTCCCAGGTCACGAGAGGTCATACCAGTAGTATACCCATGCTCCAAATGAAACTTAGTTGAGTGTTATTGCGGGTAATTGTGGCATAATTATTCTATTAAACTCTTCTGCAACTTTAAAAAATGAATAGAAGCAACAGCCCAAGCAAATGCGAAGACTGAATTCACTCCCTCCAGTCCTAACAATTTTATTCAGCTAGTGACTGATGCAGAACGAGCAAGAAAATCCAAGGTTTAGTGCCCAGTCAATGCTGATGTAGCTGGTCTAAGCCAGGGCTACAGGGGTGTTCAGTGCAACAGGGAGTAGAAAGGTAAGGGCCCTGCATCTAATGGTCAAATGACAACCCCCGCCATTTGGATGCTGAATGGAGACACAATGGGGCTCAGTTATGAAGGCCCATTAGTTCAACAGTCTACTGATACTCACTGTCAAGGGCTCCAATACGATTAACTGTACTACAGAAAATCAACACCTTCAGGACAGAAGGAAGCAACTTGGCAATAAATAATAAAGAAGCATTAAAAATGTGAGCAGTGCCACGGTACCAGTGATGTCATGGTGTTAGAGACCACCTTTAGGAAGGCAGCTTCTATTCACAGTCAGAGCTCTAAGACAGTTTCTATGGTGTCAGAGTATTATGGCCGTTGTATAGGAAGGAAGCTCCCAATCATTTTAATAGCACCTTTGAGGTTGCTTTGTCAAGAGTGACTCATTTTGAAGCGTACTTTCAGAGAAACTTGTAACGGGGGAAAAAAACCAATAAAAAATGAACAGTTGTTCGACAGAATGGATTCAAACAGTCAATGAAGGTTAACCAAAGAAAACAGCCTCCACTTGTATGTGTAATAAATGTGTGTTCTAAACCTGTCCGTTCAAAGTAAAAAACATAGCAAAGATCTTTTCTATGTTCTAGATCAATACCGTTTTGCAAGCATTAGCCCACAATAGCTCAAACTCGCAAAGCTTGACAATGTACTGACTGATTGCTTTAACTCAATCATCAAACAAGAGTTATTCAGAAAGGCAACATGCAACTGTTGACATACTTAAGTGTTGCTTTTAAAACCAGCCACCTTCATCAGCTGTGAGGAGAGAAAGTGTGTCCTAGATTTATCCAGAAATCAATCTATCTGTAGCCAACACGATGCACAGATGCAGGGCCAAAATAATCATGGACAACCATCACAAACACAGGGGGAGCTTAACAGGGTATGATTAGCAAACATTTGAACATGTTGCCTTGTCATCACAATCAGGAACACTTCTGAAAAGCCAAATGTCGGACTTTTAAAAATTGCAACAGAGACCGAAGTTGAGCAGATCACACAAGCTGGAAGGACAGAACATGAAACAATTCCTTTAAAAAGCCGGGTATTTGTAGATCAAAAAATAATCATTACTATTTCCTTAATAAACGAAAGCGTCAGGATTGGGGTTGAATGGTACCTAATGTAATGTTCTAAAGCTACAAATAGTTTTAAAATCTCATTGTGAAAGTGGTTAAACTGCTGCTTTTGAAATGTGCATAAACAGATTAGAAATGCAGATTTTTTTTTTTAAATAGATCATTTTACCTAATATCATGTTTTTTAAACACCAGTCAGTGAAAACAGTAGCAGGAAATATTGCTTACTCAGAACGAAAGAGAAAATTCTGTTAAGAATTTGATTTAGCTTAGTTCTCCACAGTGTAACAGATTAAGATATGACAACTGATTATGGAGAATCATACAGGAGAATGTACTGGCTCAAGTTTCTGTTCGGAACCATGGTCCAGTAAACACAAGCCTTTAACTCACACAGAAAACATATTGTCTCAATGATTTTAGACTACAGTTACAATTAGTTAATGAAAAAACTGTTTAAAGCTAATTCTGTAATGATTATTAATTACTGCTCTCCAATTAAAGTTTAATATTTAACATGAAATTCAGAGCAAGTTACTCAGGGTCCCATTGTTGCACGCACAATTTCATTAGTAACCCTTTGACACCGTAAAATTCCGTTTACAGCTCACTAAATATCAAATAGGGACTGCTGACTAACTTGTCTAATAACTCGGTAAGTTTTAAACTAGTCTGAGTTAAGCAGGAAAATATTCTGATCAAGTTCCCACTCCTGATCTTTATTTGATGGCTCTGATTTAAAGTGCAGATGATTGGACATCGAGTAAGGTTAGATTTGCACTCAGCTGGTATGACCAATAGTCTATAAATGCTTAAAGATTTCCACATAAATTGGCATCCAGCACCCATTTACCTGTACCCCAGGGTAAGTCAACGATTTCAGAACAGGAGTGGAGGGGAAGAAAATTAGTTGGGTGGGGGGACGGATGGGAGAAGAGATGATGGGGAAAAGAAAACAAAATGGCAGGTTTACAATAAAAATGATTACTTTTACACAACTTCTGTAAGATTCACTGTAAGTACAGCTGTATAAGTCACATCTTGACATTTATTTTATAATTCTCAATCATTTACACACCTGAGGTTATAGGAACTTTTAACAAAATGCCCCTACAATGTGTGCAGAGTGGTTTGCTGTGAGAAATGTTATCATACAGTAAATAATATTCCGGAAAGGTTTGGCAGGGGGCTAGTTAAGACAGTTTGCCAAATTATAGTAGAAGAAACTTTATTCTGTATTTAATCAATGCTATATCTGGCACTAAGGCAAACAAGTAGGACATTTTTTTACTGCCTGCACACGTCATGGACAAAGGAAAAGGAAAAATCACTTCCAAAATAAGTATAGAAGCACCTGTTGAGAAATTATATGATGTGGAGGTGCCGGCGTTGGACTGGGGTAAACACAGTAAGAAGTTTAACAACTCCAGGTTAAAGTCCAACAGGTTTATTTGGTAGCAAAAGCCACACAAGCTTTCGGAGCTCCAAGCCCCTTCTTCAGGTGAGTGGGAATTCTGTTCACAAACAGAGCATATAAAGACACAAACTCAATTTACATGAATAATGGTTGGAATGCGAATACTTACAACTAATCAAGTCTTTAAGAAACAAAACAGCATGAGTGGAGAGAGCATCAAGACAGGCTAAAAAGATGTGTATTGTCTCCAGACAAGACAGCCAGTGAAACTCTGTGGGGGTTACAAATAGTGGGACATGAACCCAATATCCCGGTTGAGGCCGTCCTCGTGTGTGGGCGCGCGCAAGAGAGTGTCGGAGAGCGCACGCCCACCGCAAGAGAGTGTCGGAGAGCGCGCGCCCACGCGCAAGAGAGTGTCGGAGAGCGCGCGCCCACGCGCAAGAGTGTCAGAGAGCGCGCGCCCACGCGCAAGAGAGTGTCGGAGAGCGCGCGCCCACGCGCAAGAGAGTGTCGGAGAGCGCACCCACGCGCAAGAGAGTGTCGGAGAGCGCGCGCCCACGCGCAAGAGAGTGTCGGAGAGCGCGCGCCCACGCGCAAGAGAGTGTCGGAGAGCGCACCCACGCACAAGAGAGTGTCGGAGAGCGCGCGCCCACGCACAAGAGAGTGTCGGAGAGCGCGCGCCCACGCGCAAGAGAGTGTCGGAGAGCGCGCGCCCACGCGCAAGAGAGTGTCGGAGATCGCGCGCCCACGCGCAAGAGAGTGTCGGAGAGCGCGCGCCCACGCGCAAGAGAGTGTCGGAGAGCGCGCGCCCACGCACAAGAGAGTGTCGGAGAGCGCGCGCCCACGCGCAAGAGAGTGTCGGAGAGCGCGCGCCCACGCGCAAGAGAGTGTCGGAGAGCGCGCGCCCACGCGCAAGAGAGTGTCGGAGAGCGCGCGCCCACGCGCAAGAGAGTGTCGGAGAGCGCGCGCCCACGCGCAAGAGAGTGTCGGAGAGCGCGCGCCCACGCGCAAGAGAGTGTCGGAGAGCGCGCGCCCACGCGCAAGAGAGTGTCGAAGAGCGCGCGCCCACGCGCAAGAGAGTGTCGGAGAGCGCGCGCCCACGCGCAAGAGAGTGTCGGAGAGCGCGCGCCCACGCGCAAGAGAGTGTCGGAGAGCGCGCGCCCACGCGCAAGAGAGTGTCGGAGAGCTCACCCACGTGCAAGAGAGTGTCGGAGAGCGCGCGCCCACGCGCAAGAGAGTGTCGGAGAGCGCGCGCCCACGCGCAAGAGAGTGTCGGAGAGCGTGCGCCCACGCGCAAGAGAGTGTCGGAGAGCGCGCGCCCACGCGCAAGAGAGTTTCGGAGAGCGCGCGCCCACGCGCAAGATAGTGTCGGAGAGCGTGCGCCCACGCGCAAGAGAGTGTCAGAGAGCACGCGCCCACGCGCAAGAGAGTGTCGGAGAGCGCGCACGCACGCGCAAGAGAGTGTCGGAGAGCGCGCGCGCGCAAGAGAGTGCGTGTGTGTGTGTGAGAGTCGGTGAGTGTTGGAGGGTGTGCGCGCACACGAGTGTGTGTCGGAGAGTGCATGCATGTGCGAGAGAGTCGATGAGAGCGCGCGCGAGAGGGAGAGAGAGAGTCGGCCTGCACGCGCGAAGGAGAGTCGGAGAGTGCGAGTGCGAGTGTGAATGTTGGAGGGTGTGCGCGGACACGAGAGAGTGTGTCGGAGAGCGCGCGCGCAAATGTGTCGGAGAGCGCGCGCACGCAAGAGAGTGTCGGGGAGCGTGCGCGCGCAAGAGAGTGTCGGAGAGCGCGCGCAAGATAGTGTCAGAGAGCGGGCGCGCACGCGCAAGATAGTGTCGGAGAGCGCGCGTGTGCGCAAGAGAGTGTCGGAGAGCCCGCACGCAAGAGAGTGTCGGAGAGCGCGCGCGCGCAAGAGAGTGTGGGAGAGCGCGCGCGCGCAAGAGAGTGTCGGAGAGCGTGCGCGTGCAAGAGAGTGTCGGAGAGCGCGCTTGCGCGCAAGAGTGTCGGAGAGCGTGCGCGCGCAAGAGAGTGTCGGAAAGCGCGCGCAAGAGACTGTCGTAGAGCGTGCGCACGCAAGAGAGTGTCGGAAAGCGCGCGCAAGATAGTGTCGGAGAGCGCACGCGCGCAAGAGAGTGTCGGAAAGCGCGCACGCGCGCAAGAGAGTGTCGGAGAGCGCAAGAGAGTGTCGGAGAGCGTGCGCGCGCAAGAGAGTGTCGGAGAGCGCGCGCGCGCAAGAGAGTGTCGGATCATGCGCGGAAGAGAGTGTCGGAGCATGCGCGCGCACGCCGTAAGAGAGTGCAAGTGCGTGTGCGAGAGTCGGCGAGGGTGAGAGAGTGTTTCAGGGTGTGCGCGCACACGAGTGTGTGTCGGAGAGTGCATGCATGCGCGCGAGAGAGTCGATGAGAGTGCGCACGTGAGCGAGAGCGAGCGAGCGAGGGAGAGAGAGAGTCGGCACGCCCGCGTGAGGGAGAGAGGGAGGCAGGGAGAGAGAGAGAGAGAGAGAAAGTCGGCCCGCGCGAGAGAGGGAGAGAGAGAGAGTCGGCGTGCGTGCGCGAGGGAGGGATAGAGAAAGAGGGAGAGTGAATCGGCCCGCGCGCGTGCACAAGGGCGAGAGAGATTGAGACGGTGAGCGCGCGCATGCGAGAGTAAGACGGCGTGTGCGCGTGCTTGCGAGAGAGTGAGTCGGCGCGCGTGCGAGAGAGTCGGCGCGCGCACGAGAGAGAGTAAGTCGGCGCGTGCGCGCACGAGAGAGAGTGAGTTGGCGTGCATGCGCGAGAGAGTCGGCGAGCGCCCGCGCGCGCAAGAGTTTGTCGGCGCGCGCACGCGCGATAGAGTCGGTGAGTGTACGCGAGGACGTGACTGCAGGTGCAGGAGATAGGGAGACTTGTGTGCATGTACGCAAGAAAAGGTGACATCTGTGAGAAAGAGCGATGTGTGAACGAGAGGGGGAGAGTTGGTGAAAATGTGCGTGCACGCGCGCAAGAGTCGGAAAGTGTGCGCGCGCGCAAGAGACTTGGTGAGTGTGCGTGCGGAAGGTGTGTGCAAGTGCACGAGACAGGGAGATGTGTGCATGTACGCAAGAAAAGGTGACATCTGTGAGAAAGAGTGATGTGAGAAAGAGCACGAGAGAGGGAGAGTCAGTGAGTGCGCGCGAGGAAGGTGTGTGCAGGTGCACGAGACAGGGAGACTTGTGCGCATGCACACAAGAAAAGATGACATCTGCAAGAAAGAGAGATGTGTGCACGAGAGAGGGAGAGTCGGTGAGAGCGCGCCAGCGAGAGTCGGTGAGTGTGCACGCGCGAGAGAGTCAGTGAGTGCGTGCGCGAGGAAGGTGTGTGCAGGTGCACGAGATAGGGAGACTTGTGCGCATGTGCGCAAGAAAAGGTGACATCTCTGAGAAAGAGATGTATGTACGTGAGAGGGAGATTTGTGTGCGTGTGAAAACGAGTCGTGTGTGAAAGTGAGGGATGTATGAATGTGGGCGAGAGGTATGAATGTGGGTGAGAGGTACGCCTGTGCGCGGGAGAGGGAGGCGAATGTTTGCGCGAGACAGGGAGACCTGTGCGGGAGACACGGGGAGGCGCGCAAGCGGGTGTAAGAGAGAAGGGAAAAAGTGTTTGTGTGTGTGTGGGAGAGGGAGATTTTTTATTAAGTTTAAATTCCACCAGCTGCTGTCGTGGGAATTGAATTTGTGTCCTCGGAGCATTCACTAGGCCAGTGGGCTGACGAATGGCAGATGGAGTTTAATTTAGACAAATGCGAGGTGATACATTTTGGTAGATTGAACCAGGGCAGGACTTACTCAATTAATGGTAGAGTGTTGGGGAGAGTTACAGAACAAAGAGATCTAGGGGTACACGTTCATAGCTCCTTGAAAGTGGAGTCACAGGTGGACAGAGTGGTGAAGAAGGCATTCGGCATGCTTGGTTTCATTGGTCAGAACGTTGAATACAGGAGTTGGGACGTCTTGTTGAAGTTGTACAAGACATTGGTAAGGCCACACTTGGAATACTGTGTGCAGTTCTGGCCACCCTATTATAGAAAGGATATTATTAAACTAGAAAGAGTGCAGAAAAAATTTACTAGGATACTTTGGGACTTGATGGTTTGGGTTATAAGGAGAGGCTGAATAGACTGGGACTTTTTTCTCTGGAGCATAAGAGGCTGAGGGGTAATCTTATAGCGGTCTATAAAATAATGAGGGGCACAGATCAGCTAGATAGTCAATATCTTTTTCCAAAAGTAGGGGAGTCTAAAACTAGAGGGCATAGAGGTTTAAGGTGAGAGGGGAGAGATACAAAAGTGTCCAGAGGGGCATTGTTTTTACACAGAGGGTGGTGAGTGTCTGGAACAAGCTGCCAGAGGTAGTAGTAGAGGCGGGTACAATTTTGTCTTTTAAAAAACATTTAGATAGTTATATGGGTACGATGGGAATAGAGGGATATGGGCCAAATGCGGGCAATTGGGATTATCTTAGGGGTTTAAAAAAAAGGGCGGCATGGACAAGTTGGGCCGAAGGGCCTGTTTCCATGCTGTAAACCCCTATGACTTGAGCCTCTGGATTACTTGTCCAATGACATAACCACAACATTACTATCTCCCCCTGTGCTGTAAAGAATGCCCCATTAAAACTTTTTAAATACACTTTGCTTTGCACAGGCACTGGCCACCAATCACAACCCCAACTCTTTTTTCCCATTTCTCCTCCTCGCTCTCATTCGATATGTTATCATCTTACTACATTTGTTGGTACATGCATTGAAATCTCCATTCATCACTGCAAATTGTAGGAAGCCAAGCTTACACTTTCTGTACTTTGATCAGTGTCCTTAGTCTCTGATATTGGGTAGAACCTGAGCTTTTATCAGTCACATTGTGGTGTTGCATTGGGTAGAAGCTGAGGTTTGAACAGTGGTCTTGGGGTCTTGTATTGGGTGGGAGCTGAGGTTCAATAAGTAGTATTGGGGTAATAGTGAGCTCGAAGCTAGGATTTCTGCATTCTGTTCTACTCAAATCCTGGCAACGTTTTCACGAACCTATTGGTGAACGATGATTCTGCCCTATACTGACAGTAATAAAAGAGCTCGATACAACAGAGTTCCCTTTTTGCAAGGAATTGCATACTGAACTATACAACTTCTAGTACTCTGCACTTTCTGATGCTGCTTTTATTTTCAGAGGAAGCAACACCCACCGCAGCAAAACAAAATCTGCAAAGAAAACAACATCTACTGTGTGAGAAAATAGTAATCAACCAAAGTACTCATGAATTAAACAGTAGCTCTCTATCAGGATACAGAACACAAGCTGGTCTGGTAGAGTGGACAGAGTAAGATGAAGGGATCAGCTGTGACCCAGTGAATGCAATAAAGGAAATCTCTCACTGGTTCTGTTAACGAATTTAAATCTTCTGACAAAGGATTTAATTCCTCCTCAAATTAGCCTAAATCTTATGGTGCAAATGCCTGGCAGCACTTTTTATTCAGAACTTTTCCGTTTAAAATGAGGAAAGAGTGGAAATTGCTATTCGTACTGAATCGTCTCATAACAAATGGGGTTACACGGTGGCACAGTGGTTAGCACTGCTGCCTCACAGCGCCAGGGACCCGGGTTCAATTCCTGGCTTTGGGTCACTGTCTGTGTGGAGTCTGCACGTTCTCCCCGTGTCTGTGTGGGTTTCCTCCAGGTGCTCCAATTTCCCCTCTCAGTCCGGAAGACGTGCTGGTTATGTGCATTGGCCATGCTAACTTCTCTCTCAGTGTACCCGAACAGGCGCCGGAGTGTGGCGACGAGGGGAATTTCACAGTAACTTCATTTCAGTGTAAGCCTACTTGTGACACTGATAAATAAACTCAAAGTTAAAACAGCTGTGAATCATAGTATCTCCTGCTGCCTAATTTGGTAAATGGGTATTCACCTGTAAAACAAAAAGGCAGTACAAAGAGGCGTTCTACCATCTGCTCTGATGGGATTGGATCCTGGGTCCCCAGAACATTAGCTGAGTTTCTGGACTAATAGTCGAGCGATAATGCCACTAGGCCGTCGCTTTCCCTGCATTGAAACAGCAGAGTTTTGTACAAGCTCCGGTTTGTGGAGGGAGAAGAAATAGAGGTCAGCCAGATCTTTGGCATAGTTGAATCGTCAAAGGCATTAATCAAGGTTTCAGCGTGTCCGTGGGTAATTGTTTGAACAGTGTCTGTAGATTTTGATAGAGTTACTAGTGAGCAAGCAAAGTCTGATGGCGGCCAAAGATGATAGCTTCAGTCTTTCCAACATTTTGCAGGAGGGGGTTAAAGTTTATCCAAGACCAGCTGACTGAGAAGTTGTCTGATAGATAAGAGGCAATGGAGAGATTAAGAACATTGAGGCCTGACAAATGAACTTGAAGTCAAGAGTAGAGCGATTGCAAGCAGTGGAGCAATTACATCGGAACTTCAGCAACTGACAGAATTGTGCTGGCATATTCTGGAAAGAGATATCCTTGTGGTTAGTTTAGAATGTGTGCCTTGGGAGAAGTTAAGGAAAAGGATCTAAATCTGTTTTTGGAGGAAATCTTCTGATGTAGAAGGCACAGCCCTTGCGTATTTAAAAGCTACCTTAGTAACACAAGTATGGAGGCCTTAAGTTGAAACCGTTCACCATGTGTTACTACCCAGTCACACCAGAATTAACCACTTTCTAAAAACATTGGTAAATGTGGCTGCGATAGTTCAACTGACAGTGGTGAATCCAGAACTCAGACAAGTCATGTTTGCTTCTATTATTCTACTTGAAATGGTGCAAGAAAAATAGGCATAAACATTTAATTTGTCACCTGCTAAGAAAACTAGCCAATAATCTATCAAATCCCATTGGTTTATAAAATATAACTGTAACTTGAAATTCTTTGGAGGAGTTTGAAAAAGTATGAGAATTTTAAAATTGAGGAATTGCTCATGTGAGAGCCAGTGGTGGTCTGTGGGAACAGGGTTGAGTGGTGAATGGAATTTGGTGTGAGTTATGAAACAGGTGAGATTATAGAGGGTGGGCATGAGAAGCCAGCCTGGAATATGTTGGAATAATCAAGCCCAGGGGTAACAAAGGCAAGGTTGAAGTTTTTAGCAGCAGATGAGCTGAGACAGGAAGGGACTTAGGTGGAAATAGTCTTAGTGATGGTTCAGTTACATGGTTGGAAACTCACCTTGGCATCAAATATGAGAAGAAGCTTGTGAACAATCTGCCTCAGGCCGGGGTGAGGGATGGGGTTGGTTCAGGAAAAGAATTTTTGGCCGGAATCTAAGACAATGGCTTGGTCTTCCTTTAATGTAGTCGGAGGAAATTTCCACTCACCCATTACTGGATGTTGGATAAGCAGTCTAACCGTTTAAGGAAGGTAGTGAGATTGAGGGAGGTGGTGGTGAGGTAGAGCTGGATGTCACCAGCATTGATGTAGAATCTCGTGCTACGTTTTTAATGATATTGAAAGACAAGATGTCGATGAGAAATAGGAGGGGCCAAAGATGGACCCATGGGGATACCAGAGGTGATGGTGGAGGAGCAAGAAGAGAAGCCATAATAGGTGATTCTCTTTTCCAACTGATTAAATGAGTTTGGAACCAGGTGAGTGCTGTCCCACCCAGCTGGACAACAGTGGGGAGATGTCGGAGGACGAAGGTATGGTAAATCTGCTGAAAGGAGCTGTTTTATTACTATGGCAGGAATAAAAACTCAATTGGAAGGATTCAAACATGAATGCAGTGAACGTGGTGTCTGATTTGGAAGGTGACCGCACTTTGGAGAGGAGATTAAGGTTCAGGTGTTTACAAGGACAGAAGGGGTAAAGGATTCTTTTGGGGCTTGTGATGATGACAGCTGGCTTGTAGGAGAAGGGGACAGTCCATGAGGGAAGAGAACTGAGTAATATTGCAAACATTGGGGACCAGGAAGGAAAGGTAAGTGGTCAGCAGTTTAATAGGGTCGAATAAGCGCAGGAGGTAGATATCATGGACTCAGTAAGCTCAAAGAAGATATGAAACAAGGAAAGAGAGGAACTAAGGAAGATATCCAACCTTGGTGGTAGGCACATTAATGGAAACAATTCTGAGTGACAGTATTATTCATCATTCAGAAAGCACAAATTAATCAAAGCCAGAATTTTGAAAGGAAGGTCATTTCTGACTGAGCAGATTGAATTTTATGAAGATATAAAGGAGACCTGATAAGGGTCGAACATTTGATGTAGTTGACATGAATTTTGATAAATCCCACATGGCAGACCTCTCAGTGAAGTAAAAACTCATGAGGTTCAAGGGAAAGTGGCAAGTTGGATCCAAAATGACTCCAGTGGGAGGAAGCAAAGGATAATGATCAGATTTTTTCTTTTTACTGGAAGGTTGTTTCCAGTGGTGCTCCGTAGGGCTCAGTACTTACTTTTGTGGTATGTGTCAATCAATGATTCAGATATAAATGTCGGGTGAATGACTTAAGAAGATGAGATGACAAAAATATGCCTTGTGGGTGACATTGAGGAAGAAGGCTGCAAATTACATTGGTACCAATGGGCTTGTCCGGTGAACAAGAAAAACAGCAAATAAAGTTCAGTTCAGAGGAGTACGAGTTAAAGCATTTGAGGGGAGCAAATAACAAGGGAATGCACAAATGAAAGTAAGATTCTGAGAAGTTTACGAGTGGAGGGACCCTGGAGTGCATGTCGCTGAGGTAACGAGTAAGTCGATAAGGTGGTTAAGAAGACATATAGGATTTCCTCCTTTACCTGAGGCATGGAATACATGAGCAGGGAGGTTATGCTAGAATTGCATAAAACACTAGTCAGACTGTAGCTAAAGTACTGCATGCAATTCTGGTCACCATGGTACAGAAAGGATGTGATTGCGCCAGAGAGGGCGCAGAGTAGATTTACGAGGATGTCACCTGGACTGGGGAATTTTAGCCATAAAGAAAGCTCCCACTTGTGTATCTTATAGAACAAATCCTTTGAGATATCTCGGATTTAAAAGTTAATGATGAATAATATATTTCCATTGTAGTTGACATTAAACCCAGAGTGGAGAATGGTAGACAGTGGTGTTCCCAATGGCACTTAGACCTTGGAATACGAGTAAAATTTCAGAATTTGTCAATGATACCAAACTTGGAGATGTGGCGAACAGTGAAGATGATACAAATTGCCTGTAAAAGGATCCAAATAGGCTAGCAGAATGAACAAACAAGTGGCAGATGGAACTTAACACAGAGTGTGAGGTGACATATTTTCATAGATTTCCTACAGCGTACAAGGAGGCCATTCCGCCCACGGTAGCACAGTGGTTAGCACTGCTGCTTCGCAGCGCCAGGGTCCCGGGTTCGATTCCCGGCTCGGGTCACTGTCTGTGTGGAGTTTGCACATTCTCCTCGTGTCTGCGTGGGTTTCCTCCGGGTGCTCCGGTTTCCTCCCACAGTCCAAAGATGTGCAGGTTAGGTTGATTGGCCAGGTTAAAAATTGCCCCTTAGAGTCCTGAGATGCGTAGGTTGGAGGGATTAGTGGGTAAAATATGTGGGGGTAGGGCCTGGGTGGGATTGTGGTCGGTGCAGACTCGATGGGCCGAATGGCCTCCTTCTGCACTGTAGGGATTCTATGATTCTATGATTGAGTTTGCACCGACTCTCTGGCAGAGATCTTACCGAGTCCCTCGCCCCATAGCCCCATGCATTTACCATGGCTAATCCCCCTAACATCTTTGGATGCTAAGGGGCAATTTAGCACAGCCAACACACCTAACTTGCACATCTTTGGAGTGTGGGAGTAAGCCGGAGCACCTGGAGGAAACCCACGCTGTCACGGAGAATGTGCAAACTCCACAATCACCCAAGGTCGGAATCAAACCCGGGTCCCTAGCACTGTGGGGCTGTGACAGAAGGGACAAGCAAACACAATATAGAATGTGCAGGAGCAGACAGACCTGACGGTGGATGTGCATTGATCTTTGGAGGTGACAGGACATACTGAGGCAGTAGTTAGCATAGCATATGGGACCTTGGGCTTCTTAAACAGCTATTAAATACAAAAGCTGGGGAGTCATGCTGAACTTTTATAAATTTCAGGTTAGGCCTCAACCTATTGCATCAGGGTGGCATGGTAGTTAGCACTGCTGCTTCACAGCTCCAAGGACCTGGGTTCGATTCCCGGCTTGGGTCACTGTCTGTGTGGAGTTTGCACATTCTCCTCGTGTCTGTGTGGGTTTCCTCTGGGTGCTCCGGTTTCCTCCCACAGTCCAAAGATGTGCGGGTTAGGTTGATTGGCCATGCTAAAAAAAAATTGCCCTTAGTGTCCTGAGATGCGTAGGTTAGAGGGATTAGTGGGTAAATCTGTACGGATATGGGGGTAGGGCCTGGGTGGGATTGTGGTCGGTGCAGACTCGATGGGCCGAATGGCCTCTTTCTGTACTGTAGGGTTTCTATGATTTCTATGATCAGTCCCGGTCACCACCCTTTAGGAGGGATGTAAGGGTCATTGAGAGGGTGCAGAAGAGATTTACCAGAATGGTTCCAGGGATGGGGGATTTTGGTTACAAGGTTAGGTTGGAAAAGTTGGAGCTGTTCTTGGAGGAAGGGAAATTTGATAGAGATGTACAAGATTAAAAACTGTTCTTGTTATCTTATAGTACAAGGACTGGGATGTGCAGATTTAAGGTCTTGGAAAGAGATGCAGGGGAAAATGAGGAAGAACATTTTTACACAGCAAGTGGTAACGGCCTAGAACTCAACACCAGTGAGGGTGGTGGAAGTGGAAACAATCAATGATTTCAAAAGGAAATTGGATGGGTATTTCAATAAAGTAAACTTGCAGGGTTACAGGCATCAAGCATGTGGGTGGGATTGACAGGATTGCTGTTGAGAACTGACATTGACTTGATGGGCCAAATGGCCTTCTCTGCCATAAGTGATCCTATAACTCGCATTGCCTCCCACAGTTCAGTTGGGGAAAATAGGATCAAATTATTAATGTAACTGCAGGCAAAGTAGGGTGGGGTTGTTTCTTTTGCAACAGAGGAATTTCGGGAGAGATTTAATTGATGTGTATAAAATTATAAATGGCTGAGATAGAGTGAATAGAAATGTGAGAAAGTTTCCCTTTGAGGTAGACCACCAGGAAGCATTACTTTAAAATAATTGGTAAATAAGATTAGAGCAGAGTTGAAAATCTTTTCACCCAGAGGGCGATGGCAGATCTGGAACTCAATGATGGAAGAGTGGTCGAAGCAGAAATCTTCTTCATGTTGCACATGGATATGCATTTGAAGTTTCATTTTCTTGACTTATGAAATTTTTCATAGAATCCCTACAGTGCAGAAGGAGGCCATTTGGCCCATCGAGCCTGCACCGACAACAATCCCGCCCAGGCCCTAACTCCATAAATCCACCTATTTGCCCCGCCCTGACACTAAAGTGTAATTTAGCATGGCCAATCAACCTAACCTGAACATCTTTGGAGTGTGGGAGGAACCCGGAGGAAACCCATGCCAACATGGGGAGAAAGTGCAAACTGCACACAGACAGTCACCTGAGGGAATCGAACCTGGGTCCCCGGTGCTGTGAGGCAGCAGTGCTAACCACTGTGCCACGTGTAGCTCTTCAATTAAATTGTGACGACCGTACTCCCATTCTTTCAAAATGTTGAAATTGTTGAACATAACCTTTGAGATATTTCTGATTTAAAAGTGACAGTCAAGTAAAGTTTACATTATTTTTATTTTATTGATTCGTGGGACCTCGGTGATTCTGGCTGGCCAGCATTTATTGCCCATCCCTAGTTGCCCAACGACAGCTGAGAGTCAGCCACATTTCTGTGGCTCTGGAGTCACATGTAGGCCAGACCAGATTAGGACGGCAGATTTCCTTCCCCAAAGGTCATTCGTGAACCAGATGGGTTTTTCCGACAATCGACAATGGTTTATGGTCATCAGTAGATTCTTAATTCCAGATATCTTCTATTGAATTCAAATTCCACCATCTGCCGTGGCAGGATTCGAAACTGGGTCCCCAGAGCATTAGCTGAGTTACTGGATTAATAGTCTAGCAATAATACCATTAGGCCATCGCCTTCCCTTTTGCCTTAATTACCTTTCATTGTTTTGGTTGGGAAAAAATAGGAGCAAACTATTAATTTAACCACAGACAAAATAACAAGAACTTTTTCCTTAAATCAGACAAGATAAATTTTAAATTATCAACATGTTGAGATTGATTTTTTACCAATGTGAAAGCTTCATTATTCAAGGACATCACTTCCTTCAGTTCCAAACTTGCACACACAGCAATTTTCTCCTACTGGAAATTACTCCAGCTCCAAACCTTTGTTTTCTGTTCAGTCCTCTAATCGAGGTTAATGTTTTATTAAATAGGTTTTGTCACCCATTTCTCTCTTTAATGTTCTCTCAATTTACTCTCATGAATTCCCACACAAACTCACATGCTCTCTCTCTCTCATGTCTCTAAAACGTATGTAGTCTCTCACACTCTGCCATACACATTTGCAATCTGTCACAAGGTCTTCTCTCATTCTCCTCACTTTCATTCTGCTCTTCCACATTCTGATTCTGGCATTATGGCTGTTGAATCAACACCTACTTGCTTTCTTGTTCACTGAATATACTTGGGGTCATGTGCCCTCCCTATGACAGAATATTTGTATGCTCTCACTTTCTCTCATTTGTTTCTCTGCATTGGGAAGTTACTTCACAGATACATGTTCACACATATAGCGCTGGAAACCCACCTCCTTTTTGATATACTGATCACCAACATGAAGGTGGTTACAAACTGCTTGCCTGTGATTTATAGACAACATCAGTGCATTCTTGAGACGTCTCATGGGAACTCCATCAAGGAATGATTTCAGAGGAAGTCCCACCCCTCAGCCATGCACCGCCACTGCCCCCTGCCACACACACACACACACTCTCTCTCTCACTCTGTCTGGACTCTACCCATGCTGTGTCGCCATCACACTTTCTGGAAAATGCTGGCTGATGAGACCCACCCTTAAGGCTCACTGAGTGCAGTAACTCAGTTGGACTCAGACTTGGTTGGACGTCTGGTGTTGCTATTTCTTAATTTCCAGACTCTGATGTTTTCATGCTAACTCAACTTGTCTGTGCTTGGGCGACCCTACAATGCCAGTATTTGGCATTTTCTGCGGTGTAGTTTCTGATGGTAGATATTCTAATTTCCCTCTCTGAGGACCAAGGCAATAAATTTCTGAATTAAAACCTCAGTGGCTACGACCTTAATGCATTGTAAGCTGTGTCTACCACCCATTGTCTCAAGCAAGCTGCCCTAGTTACCGTTGGCGAGAACAATCAAAGTGCTGCATTTTTTAAAATGGAGCAGAATAATTTCTCAAAATGTTTTTCTCTATGAACACGTGAAGCGCTCGCTCTTGTGGTTTTGGTATACCAACACGGTAAGGGTTAAAAGCTGCTGTGGCTTTTCGGGGTATTTGGGTTGGTACATTGAATAAAACGTTTCAGCAGCTAAACTTGCGACAAGCATTGTTTCTTCACAGCAGCACCTTGAGGCAAACATTTTCAAGTAACTGACAGGTTTCAATTTGAAACTAACTGTTGTAACCACATTTTATTTTCATTTGTTTTTCAGTGACCCCTCTTTTCCTGACTTTCTTTAAAGAAGTGTGTGCATTTTTAAAATATAATTTTCAGAAAAGATTTTATGAAAATTGCACATGCTGTACCCATGTTCTCTGCGAGATGTCGTCCTTGTCCAGCTCCTGATGTGCGTCAGAATAAGAAAACCTGCAAAGTCTGCAACCTGAGCTGCAGGAACTGAGGAAGGAGGGGTGGAGGGAACAAGCTGCAGTCATTGAAGTTCACAAAACTTCTGCTGAACGCAAGCTTTTACCCAGAGTTACAGGGGAGTGCTGCTGCTCATGGATGTGTGATCCACTGCTCTCAACAGGTCACTTTGAGCAAGGGAGGAAACAATAAGTGTTTGGGGGGGCGGGGGGGGGGGGGGGGGGGGGCGTTACTTTTACTGTCTTATATTTTTGCTGCAGGGTGAGAATCATCACCATTCTGGTTATTCTGTCATTTAAAATTTTCACTGTTCCACACACCCATTGCATCAGTTGTTGTCAGTTCTCTCACTTTTGTATTTAACTTCAGCTTCCTGGGTTCTCAAGTTCACATCTTCTTCTAACTTTCAGTCTCTTCTTTCCTATATGCCCCTCTACTTGCCTTCTTGCTTTTCATGTTTGCCTTTTTTTGCATGTTTTCCCTCTGTGCATTCGTACAATACGTCTCTTTCAGCAAGAGCCATCGAGTGAAATTTCTGCTACTGGTTTAAGTGGTGAGAAAGGCTGACCACTGATGAAAAGTACTTACTGGGCACATTTAATTTATTCATTCATTGAATATGGGTGTCACTGGTAAATCCAGCATTTATTGCCCATGCCTCGTTGCTTTCTTGCATACAGTTGAGTGGCTGGATAGGCCGTTTCAAGGGACAGTTCAGAGTTAAGTGACATTGTTATGAATCATGTATGTTATAACACAGATCATCAAGCAATGAAGGATGAGACTGGACTTGCAGGCTTTTATTTACAGACACAACACTTTGCGCACCTGCAACCAACAACCACTCTTTCAGCTCACTCCTGTATATATGAGCACATTTGAATCCACAATTAGTACCCATCACCTCAAAACAATTAACTCATAATTGATATCCAATTAACAAATTGTCCGACCAGGTAAGGATGGCAGATTTTCTTCTCTAAAGAACATTGGTGAACCAGATGGGTTTTCATTGCATTCAATTAGTTTCATGTCTACCATTACTGATACTCGCATTTTTTAATGACAGATTCTATTTAATTGAATTTGAACTCCCTCAGCTGCCATGGTGGGATTTCATGTCATTAATCTAGTTCTGAATTACTATTCGATATCATAACCACTCTGCTACTGTACCCCCCTGCTGTTTGTTCTTCTGTAGAAACAGCTCAGCACTGGTTTGTGACAAACACTGTCAGTTAGCGGGAGGCTGACACCAGGCTTCTCAGCTTATCGTCTTGTTATCTTTGTCATCAGACCAAAGGGCGATAAAGTACCGATGTACTCACAATTTCAATCATTTGTATGTTTTTTTGTTTTGTTTTCCTCTTCAAAGTTGTATTAGCATTCTGTGCGCCTTTTGGAGTGCATTTCACATAAAGTATGTTGCAATCTGCCACAATTAAGTGAAATGGTCTGGGCTGTCATTTTTCATGAGCATAGCTTACATTTAGCACCAAATAGTTTTTTTTTCACTCTAAGTGCTTCAGGGTGGTTTGCATCTTCCAAGATCTGGCTAATGTTACAGGTGACTTGTTTTTCTTTTATTCGTTAATGGTGTATGGGTGTCCCGGCAAGGACAGCATTTGTTACCCATCCCTTTGCGAGGCCATTTCATAGGGCAATTAAGAATCAAGCACATTGCTGTGAGCCTCTAGTCAAATATAAGCCAGACCGGGTAAAGGTGAAAGATTTCCTTCCCGAACAGACATTAGTGAACGAGGTAAGTTTTTACAGTGATTGATGATGGTTATGATGGTCACCATTACTGAGACTAGCCTTTTATTCCAGATTTATTAGTTGAGTTTAAATTCCACCAGCTGCTTGGGTGAGATTTGAAACAAAAATCCCAGAGCATTAGCCTTGGCCCAAGATTGCTGGTCTGGTGATATTGCCACTAAGCCACCATTTTCCTCAGTGGCTAATTTATGTTCGACTTCCAAGGAATAGGGTTTTCTTTGGAAAAAAATCTACTAAATGTTGATTTGAAAATGCATTAGGCATAATCAAAGATCATGAACCACCCCATTAAATCCAGCTGTGCTGTGACAATACTATACATTTATACCAGATTGTTAGCACATAAATGCTGCATTAGCAGCTGGTGAGCAGCCAAGAATGCTTCCTGTGTGTATACATTGGTCAAAAAATGGTTGGCAAAGCATCTGTAGGTGTAAATAGTGACTGGGAATTAATCATTGTGTACTGAAGTCTTTTTTTAATCAAAAATTAATGCCGAATGATCTAGGGGACAGTTCCCTGGCAGCATTTTTATTTATTTTTCCTTGCTGTTCTTTCCCATTTCTCCAACTCTCTTTCCCTCTTCCTTTCGCTGAGGTGCTGGTTTGCATTGAGGTACAGTTGCACAGGCATGGCTGCAAGTGGTCATTCTTAAGGTGAACATCAGTAAGCTATTTGACAGACATCACAACTGAACCTGACATTGCCTTCAAATTTTATCCATGCAGGCATCCTCAGCAAGAGTTCTGTCCTCAATGTGCAGATTTCCAGCACATGTTCTGTCCTCCATTTACATCCATACACACTCCCAGCAGGAGTACTGCCATGACTTCATGTGCTATTTGATGGAGAAGTCACTGGAAACTATTTAGGAATGGGAACCCCCCCCCCCCCCCGGGGACGAGGCTCTCCGACACTCTCTTGCACGCGCGCGCTCTCCGACACTCTCTTGCGCACGCACGCTCTGACATTCTTGCGCGCGCTCTCCGACACTCTCTTGCGCGCGCGCGCTCTCCGACACTCTCTTGCGCGCGCGCGCTCTCCGACACTCTCTTGCGCACGCGCGCTCTCCGACACTCGCTTGCGCGCGCGCGCTCTCCGACACTCTCTTGCGCGCGCGCTCTCCAACACTCTTGCGCGCGCGCGCTCTCCGACACTCTCTTGCGCGTGCGTTCTCCAACACTCTTGTGCGCGCGCGCTCTCCAACACTCTCTTGCGCGCGCTCTCCGACACTCTCTTGCGCGCGCGCGCTCTCCGACACTCTCTTGCGCGCGCGCGCTCTCCGACACGCTCTTGCGCGCGCGCGCTCTCCGACACTCTCTTGCACGCGCGCGCTCTCCGACACGCTCTTGCGCGCGCGCGCTCTCCGACACTCTCTTGCGCGTGCGCGCGTGCTCTCCGACACTCTCTTGCACGCTCTCCGACACTCTTGTGCGCGCGCGCCGCTCTCTGACACTCTCTTGCGCGCGCGCGCTCTCCGACACTCTCTTGCGCGCGCGCGCTCTCCGACACTCTCTTGCGCGTGCGCTCTCCGACACTCTCTTGCGCGTGCGCTCTCCGACACTCTCTTGCGCGCGCGCGCTCTCCGACACTCTCTTGCGCGTGCGCTCTCCAACACTCTTGCGCGTGCGCGCTCTCCGACACACTCTTGCGCGTGCGCTTGCGCTCTCCAACACTCTTGCGCACGCGCGCTCTCCGACACTCTCTTGCGCGCGCGCGCTCTCCGACACTCTCTTGCGCGCGCGCGCTCTCCGACACTCTCTTGCGCGTGCGCGCGCTCTCCGACACTCTCTTGCGCGCGCGCGCGCTCTCCGACACTCTCTTGCGCGCGCGCGCGCTCTCCGACACTCTCTTACGCGCGCGCACTCTCCGACACTCTCTTGCACGACCGCGCGCGCTCTCCGACACTCTTGCGCGCGAACGCTCTCCGACACGCTCTTGCGCGCGAACGCTCTCCGACACGCTCTTGCGCGCGAACGCTCTCCGACACGCTCTTGCGCGCGAACGCTCTCCGACACGCTCTTGCGCGCGAACGCTCTCCGACACGCTCTTGCGCGCGAACGCTCTCCGACACGCTCTTGCGCGCGAACGCTCTCCGACACGCTCTTGCGCGCGAACGCTCTCCGACACGCTCTTGCGCGCGAACGCTCTCCGACACGCTCTTGCGCGCGAACGCTCTCCGACACGCTCTTGCGCGCGAACGCTCTCCGACACGCTCTTGCGCGCGCGCGCTCTCCGACACGCTCTTGCGCGCGCGCGCTCTCCGACACTCTCTTGCACGCTCTCCGACACTCTTGTGCGCGCGCGCCGCTCTCTGACACTCTCTTGCGTGCGCGCGGGCTCTCCGACACTCTCTTGCACGTGCGCGCTCTCCAACACTCTCTTGCGCGCGCGCTCTCCAACACTCTCTTGCACGCGCGTGCTCTCCGACATTCTCTTGCGCGTGCGCGCTCTCCAACACTCTTGCGCTCTCCGACATTCTCTTGCGCGCGCTCTCCGACACACTCTTGCGCGCGCGCGCTCTCCGACACACTCACTCGTGTGCGCGCACACCCTCCAACACTCACTCTCGCACTAGCACTCTCCGACTCTCTCTCCCTCGCGCGTGCAGGCCGACTCTCTCTCTCTCTCTCTCCCTCTCGCGCGCGCACTCTCATCGACTCTCGCGCGCATGCATGCACTCTCCGACACACACTCGTGTGCACGCACACCCTCCAACACTCTCTCACACTCGCCGACTCTCGTACACACACTTGCACTCTCTTGCGCGCGCGCGCTCTCCGACACTCTCTTGCGCGCGCTCTCCGACACACTCTTGCGCGCGCGCGCGCTCTCCGACACACTCTCTCGTGTGCGTGCGCACCCTCCAACACTCACTCTCGCACTCTCCGACTCTCGCACGCGCACTCGCACTCTCCGACTCTTTCACGCACGCACGCGCGCGCGGTCTGAATCTCTCTCGCGTGCGCGCACGCACTTACCGACTCTATCTCGCGCGTGTCCACTCACCGACTCCCGCCCGCGCGCTGACCGTCTCTCGCGCGCACGCGCTCACCGACTGTCCATGAGCGTCCACTCCATAGAACCATAGAAAATTACAGCTCAGAAACAGGCCTTTTGGCCCTTCTTGTCTGTGCCGAACCATTTTATGCCTAGTCCCACTGACCTGCACTTGGACCATATCCCTCCACACCCCTCTCATCCATGAACCCGTCCAAGTTTTTCTTAAATGTTAAAACTGACCCCGCATTTACCACTTTATCCGGCAGCTCATTCCACACTCCCACCACTCTCTGCGTGAAGAAGCCCCCCCTAATATTCCCTTTAAACTTTTCTCCTTTCACCCTTAACCCATGCCCTCTGGTTTTTTTCTCCCCTAGCCTCAGCGGAAAAAGCCTGCTTGCATTCACTCTATCTATGCCCATCAAAATCTTATACACCTCTATCAAATCTCCCCTCATTCTTCTACGCTCCAGGGAATAAAGTCCCAACGTATTCAATCTCTCTCTGTAACTCAGCTTCTCAAGTCCCGGCAACATCCTTGTGAACCTTCTCTGCACTCTTTCAATCTTATTTACATCCTTCCTGTAACTAGGTGACCAAAACTGTACACAATACTCCAAATTCGGCCTCACCAATGCCTTATATAACCTTACCATAACACTCCAACTTTTATACTCGATACTCCGATTTATAAAGGCCAATGTACCAAAGGCACTCTTTACGACCCTATCCACCTGTGACGTCACTTTTAGGGAATTCTGTACCTGTATTCCCAGATCCCTCTGTTCAACTGCACTCTTCAGAGTCCTACCATTTACCCTGTACGTTCTTCTTTGGTTTGTCCTTCCAAAGTGCAGTATCTCACACTTGTCTGCGTTAAATTCCATTTGCCATTTTTCAGCCCATTTTTCTAGTTGGTCCAAATCCCTCTGCAAGCTTTGAAAACCTTCCTCACTGTCCACTACACCTCCAATCTTTGTATCATCAGCAAACTTGCTGATCCAATTTACCACATTATCATCCAGATCATTGATATAGATGACAAACAACAATGGACACTCAGAGGCCAGCCTCTCCAGAAGTCAGCCTCTGACGAGAAAAGCAGCTCTGCAGCAGATTTCAAATGTGCCGGTCTTGCTCTGAACCCCTTGGGAAGCTCCCATTGACTCACTGCGTTCTGCAATTTGGGAAGCCCTGTACTACAGTAAAGTTAGTTCCTGAAACCAGTTTTTCCCCACACAGGTTGCAGTGCCTGCTGGTGGTGCCAGTTCCTAATCTTAAATGATAGGAGCAGAGGAATCAGCTTCTTACATCTAGGTATTTCTTATCAGTTCATCTGAGTAGAATCAACTCATGCTGATGAGAGCCGCTCCTCTGCAGAATACCTTGCATTATAGGGCGGCACGGTGGCTCAATGGTTAGCACTGCTGCCTCACAGCACCAGGGATCCAGGATCAATTCCCAGCTTGGGTCACTGTCTGTGTGGAGTTTGCACATTCTCCCCATGTCTACGTGGGTTTACTCTGGTTGCTCCGGTTTCCTCCCACAGTCCGAAAGATGTGCTGGTTAGGTGCATTGGCCGTGCTAAATTCTCCCTCAGTGTCCCCGAACAGACGCCAGAGTGTGGCGACTAGGGGATTTTCACAGTAACTTCATTGCAGTGTTAATGCAAGCCTACTTATGACTAATAAATAAATTTTATTCCTTTATAGTCAATGATATGACTCTGAGACCATTACAATTCTTTAAACAGACTTTATCCATCAAACTCAATCTGTGCGCCTGAGTTTTTCCAGTGCATCAACCCGAGACATCATCACATACTGAGCCGCACACAAACCCAACTAACATGGACCCAGTCAATACAGACTGTGCCAGCGCAAGACCCCAGGTAATCACATATGAAACCAGACAACAGCATGGACTGAGCTGCACACAAACCCAGCTAAAAACAGACTAAACCATCAACTACACGGAGTGCACAGATCACATGGTTTACCAAACTGAGCAAGGCTAGAAATTGAACCAAACAGTATATTAAGGGATTGCATGGACTAAAGCTTGCCGCAAAGCTGAGTTGCATGAAAACCTGAGGCGTGTCACAGGTCAGCCATCCAAATAAAGCTAATTACTAACAACGGCAATGACTGAATAGCGCATTCTAAAAGAACATGACTCTGTGCTGTACATTAAGAGCTCGAGATACTAGATGTAACTCAGCACTGTCACATGGCAGCACAGTCGCACATGCTCAGAACTGCTGCCTCACAATACCAGAGACCTGGGGTCAATTCCAGCCTTGGGTACCTGTGTGTGGGGAATTGGCACATTCTCCCCGTGTCGGAGTGGGTTTCCTGTGTGTGCTCCGGTTTCCTCCCACAGTCCAAAGATGTGCGGGTATGGTTGATTGGCAATACTAAATTGCCCCTTAGTGTCAGGAAGATTAGGAGAGTAAATACGTGGGGTTACGGGGATAGGGCCTGGGTGGGATTGTGATTGGTGCAGTCTCGATGACCAAATGGCCTCCTTCTGCACTGTAGGGATTCTATAAATTGGTTCCATCTACTGAATAGCCGGTGATTTCAAAGAAAGTTATTTTTGTAGGTAACAAATCTACATAATAAATGTTAGGCTGGGAATAGGGTGATTTATAATGAAATCTTTCATTTCCCCAGAGGAAAAGGGTCCCTGGCCATTTGCAAAGTCGCTGCTTGGTTTGTTAAACAAGTTTGGATTCGTACACTGGTCCTTACTTTTGCAAAATGGGTGACTTTTCTTTGACACCTGGACAAAGTGTTCAAACAAAGAACATTTAAAAATTTTTAATACAAACTTTAAAAAAGTGAAGTGAAAATTAAACTGTCACAATCTCTAGAACATAATGGCGCAATGTGAAAACTGGCAAAAATAGAACTGGCTGATGAACAATGTGAACCGTTAATCTGTTCCTCAAATTGTGTTTCCAATGAAATTATAATGGAGAGCCACCATTTTAAACACGTCTGTGCCCATCTTGCAATTTGTTCCTGCCATTCAACATGACCATATGGAGTTTCTAGTTCAATTTCAAAATCCATGTGGAGGTGGCTGGTTTCAAGCTGGGGCAGTTACTCAGACACTACAATTGGTCCGAGTGTAGTGACTTTGTAATCTGGTGTTGAGACTTCTTACTGTAGTGACTGGACCAGGATTAAGTCAAAACACTCCAGGCATTTTGTTGTACATCATTTTTGTAAAATCTGCACATATGCAAGTGAGAGAGGACGTGCAAGAGAAGATGTGCGAGTGTAAATGAGGGAAGGGCGAGCGAGTGTTCAAGATGGGAGATGATTTACAGCATTGGAACACTGCAGCAAGAATCAGCAGAGGGGTGGGGCAAAAACAACGTTAAAGATAAAAGCAACACTCGTCATCTGCTCACGGATACAGCTGAGTGCGATTGTTTTTTGAAGTAAGATCTAACCTCATTTAAAACACGCAACAATCCTCTGACACCCCAACAATATTTTTCCACATTTAGTGTACGTGAGGGATGTTTTAAGGGGGGCAAAAGGTCACTGCCATGGCAGTAAATACTCAGCAACATAAAGGTGAAAGGCTGGTCAGTGGTGCACACTTCCACCAAGTCAGCAGCATGCAGCATATCGAAAGCCACAGGGAGGAAAGTTTGCTGGTACACAGAGGAAGTGGATTAGGGTGGGGACTTGCAGATGGCTCCAATTTATCAAAGTACCATTGCACCCACTTCTCCTATCATCAATCACCAACACCTACGCTGAGAAAAAGAAAATCTGTTATTTAACATAACCGGACGTTTAGTAAACAGTTTACCCAGAAATGTTGACAGAAAATGATTCCAGTTTAAACTGATTTTGGTTGTTTTCGTTAATTAACTGTTCTTTGTACCTATTAAAACCTGAAACTTTCTTCATTGGTTGGTGAAGATTGATGCTGTTGAGGAATAGATTGTTTCCTCACCTTCTGCGGGGAAAACAATGTCGGAAAAACCACTCCCACATTGTGCTGGGGTACAGGCGTCACACACTTTCTCTAATCTAAATTCAGAACACAACTGCAGAGTTTGATTGATGCCAGTCACCACAGGGTAAAACTGTCTCACGTCTGTTATATTATCATACAAAACAGTGCTAGGGGTATTGGCTACGGCCCTCCAAGGTGAGAAGATCCAATTAAAAAGGGTCTCCATAGCCACCTGCCCTTGCAGATCGGGGCAAATATATTTTCAAGTTGCAACTGGCTGAGAGATTCAGGAGTGGCAATTTTCTCACAGGTCACTGCTCATTATTGAAGCAATTTTAAACTGTTCAATTTTTGCTCAAACCTTGTTTGAAGTTGAAAAATCCCAATATCAGGTGGTAAGGAAAGTCCTCAGTTTGAAAACCATGTTAGATATCGGAGAGATGTGGTGAGATGCTACATCTGTGTGCTTCATTCAAAAATAATTTGTTTAAACAGTATATACATCAACAAGGAGGATTTTTTGCAAGTCTATAGTCTTTACAGGTCTTTGCTGCAGTAGGCTAATATATTGTTGACACTGTACCAGTTTGTACTACTGTTTCACATGGCTGAACTGAAGTTAATTTTACTCATGATCCCATGAGTGTTAGTATGAAGTGTTAAAACTCCCTTGGGAGGATAGCAATATGAACCACTATGTACACAATAATGTCAAAGGATTTGGCCTGCAAATAAATTAAGTTCTGCTGGTATTAGGGCATCAAAAATGTTAAATGTATTTAGCAGGGGGTTTGTAAGAGATTGAATGTTATTGAAATGTCTATTCAAAGTCAAAGTTTATTTATTAGTCACAAGTAAGGCTTCATTAACACTGCAATGAAGTTATTGTGAAATTCCCCTAGTTGCCACAGTCCGGCGCCTGTTCAGGTCAATGCACCTAACCAGCACGTCTTGCAGACTGTGGGAGGAAACCGGAGCACCCAGCAGAAACCCACGCAGACACAGGGAGAACGTGCAAATTCCACACAGACAGTGACCCAAGCCGGGAATGGAACCCGGGTCCCTGGCACTGTGAGGCAACAGTGCTAACCACTATGCCACCCACTACTCATATTCCATGAGCAGCATTGTCACACAAAGTTAAAATTAATTCTTAGGGATTTTATTTTTAGATAAATGGCTAGTTGACATTTATTATCGACTTGTAACTTAGGGTGATAGGGTAAGTAATGTCAGTAATGGAACATTACACACACGGTAAATGTTCCGCTTCATACTGCCTCCAACAAAGCTTCAGAACATCCCCTGCACTGCCCAAAGTATGGTTCATCCTACCCTACTTGACAGAAAGCAGACAGGGTGATCACAATTATACCCATCTGACTATGTTGATGAATCCTTCTCGTAAATTAGCAAATACAACAGTGGCAAATACGTTTGACCAATAAATACTACAGATTAAATCAAGAAATTTCATTTTTGCTTTGGGGGATACTGGGATAGCCTTATGTTCATGGCTGTCTCTGGGCATCCAGGAAAACACTGAAGGAAAAATGTGACTTGTGCAGTAATGTGTAGGGACTTGATGCATACTAAGCACACAGGAAATATGTAACACTTACATTCACACAGGTTAGGAAAGCAGAAATTACAGAAAAGGGGGAATGAGGTGGGCGCAGCAGCATTAGAGATGAAAGGAAATAATTATTAATATTCATGTGAGCAATAGTTTTAAAACCGACAGCTTTGCCAACATGATTTTTTTATACTTGAATAACATAGCCAGGTTGGTAATAACCAGTTCCACACTAACTGCAGCTTAGTGCCTTAGGCTTGTGTCCCTTTGGAACTAAGTATGACTACTTAAATCAACCTGCCACAGAAAAGACAGAGACCCAAAGGGGGGGCACTAGAATCCAATTTAATCTGATTATACTGGATCAGACTGCACTGTTACCATCAACATATTGCAACCTGGGAGGCAGGTGCATAATCAACCTGTTCATAGAATCTACAGTAAAGGAGGCCGCCATTTGGCCCATCGAACCTACACCGACAATCAACCCACCCAAGTACTGTCCTATCCCTGTAACCCCACACATTTACCCTCCGAATGCCCCTGGCATTAAGGGGCAATTTATCACGGTCAATCAACCTAACCTGCACATCTTTGGACTGTGGGAGGAAACCCACGCAGACACGGGGAGAACATGGAGACCCCGCACAGTCACCCGAGGCCGGAATCGAATCCGAGTCCCTGGCGCTGTGAGGCAGCAGTGCTAACCACTGTGCCATTATGCCGCCCTGTCACATTAAAGCACTTTTATATTTGGGGTTTCCGTGGGCTGAGTTGCAGTTCATCACCACCTTCTCAAGATAATTTAGGAATGAGCAATAAATGCTGGTCTTGCCAGTGACATGCATCCCAAGAAAAAATAAAAATGACACTGATTCAACTCCATGCTATCCAGCCACTTTTACAGAGAAGAGCTGCTGTCATTGATGTCATGATGTGGAGATGCCATTTCCACATCATGACTACAATCGACACCGCAAACTGCCGGCTCCAAGTGGAGAGGATCTCCAAGAAACTCTTACTGTCATTGATGTCAGACAGCCAGTAACTTGCACAGTAACTTGCAGGTAAACATATTATGGTACTGAACCCAGGTCACAAGTGT
The DNA here is from genome assembly GCF_964213995.1 of Mustelus asterias. NCBI lineage: Eukaryota > Metazoa > Chordata > Chondrichthyes > Carcharhiniformes > Triakidae > Mustelus > Mustelus asterias. The sequence goes on along the minus strand of NC_135826.1, from coordinate 2,979,702 downwards.
CCAAAAGTAATCCCAAATGTGTGGCTTCAGAGTTAAAGTTAAAGTTTATTTATTAGTCACAAGTAGGCTTACATTCACACTGCAATGAAGTTACTGTGAAAACCCCCAGTTGCCACACTCTGGTGCCTGTTTGGGTATACTGAGGGAGAATTCAGCATGGCCAATGCACTTAACCTGCACATCTTTGGACTTTGGGAGGAAACCGGAACACCTGGAGGAAACCCACACAAACAGACAGGGCGAACATGCAAACTCCACACAGTGACCCAAGCCTTGAATCGAACTCGGATCCCTGGCGCTGTGAGGCAGCAGTGCTAACCACTGTGCCGCCACAGTTGTCAAACATTGGAGTGGAGTTAACATGGATGATAATCAACTGGGGCTCATTAATATCCAGTAAGGACATGATGGAAGCTCAGTGATGGTGCTCCCACAATTAGTTTCTCAACATTCGATACAGAGGCTCACCAGTCAAAAAATGCTAATATGATAGAGGAACCCTTACTCCAGGATAAGACATCATTTTCAGAACAGGAGATGATCGAGATGGAGGGAGGTTTAAAAAGAACTGTGCTAAGGTTTCTCACGGGTTTGCAAAACTAAGTGATATTTTTGTAAACATCCTAAATGAAGTTAAAAGGGGCGTGACTCATCAAATGTGTTTTCTTACACTTATCCAAACTCGGGTATTTCTAATAACTGCACACTTAGAGCTCTGTACTGTGATGCAGAAATGTTTTTTTTAATTGCTTAAATATTCTTAACTGTATTGAAACATTGCAGGGCAAATCCTCACAGACCCTAACCTCTGCTGCAACAAATTTAACCCTGCACAAACCCCACTCCAAAGTCAGAATCATGGTCAGCTGGCTCATCAACACTGTATAGCACACTGGCAGGATGTGGTTTTGTGCCCAGTTTCCCGCACATGCCCCTGAACCTAAACCAAGCAGAAGAAAACATTGAGGAGTAAGAAGGGTGGGAAAACCAACACTTTCAGAGGTGAGTCAGCCCCCCCACTATATTCTTACACCTTCTAGTGGTTGACAGGGTACTCGGCAGCAGGCTGCTTGCCTGTTTTCATGGTCAAAGAACAGCAATCGTGTGGGGTAATAACTTTGAAGTCTTACTTCATGCAATTACCTTGATTGTTTCAATGGTCAAAACTAAAATCTCATTTTAAATCTTGAGCAAACTTTTAGGATGATATGCGCTCGTTCATATTTACATTATCAAAACAGCAGGTTCCAGGGCAATTCTGAATTTCAGGACCAAAAAGCTAAATCTGTTTTCACTGTACACAGGAAGTGCCTGGTGGTGTTGGCAATTCTAGGATGCAGTCAAAGAATAACACTTCTTTCAGTGTGTGGTATGGAGCAGCAGTCTCGAGAGGAATACAAACCTCAAAACGGACTGATAAGAACTCCAGCACTTCTCTTAACAGACTCGCCTGCGATAATCACATAATGCAGAAATATATGAAAATCTAAACATGATTAAATAATTTCTATCTACAGATTGACAGCTATGGGAGAGGTGTCACTCCATCTTTAATAATGCATTCAAAGGGTCAGCGTGTTTGCTGTAGGTTGGTGTCGAGTACATACATTTTTGGAATTATTTTCATGCTGTGACCAAGGATATTCTCTCTTTCTCCTCCACTTGTTGCTTCTTGCTACCCCATCCCCAGCCTTCTCCCCGGCTATTATCTTCATTCATTATTTATCAAATCAAATTAGATAAAATCTTCCTCTTCAATTTCACTTTTCTCCCAATCACATTCTAAGAACAAAAAACAAATTTTAACCATTTGTATTACAGAATTTTTTTAAAAAACTCCAGGACACGATGACAGACTCTACACAGCTCTGGCTGAGGGAAAGCTTTCGATAGGGGCCTTGTTTAAAGTATAGGGAACTCTATGACAAGCAGATTACCATGAATAATAAATTCTTGGTCAAACCAAAACTCCTGTTATGGTAGACTGACATACAGTGTCTGGGCCTCCATGAGACTTAGACATTGCACATCACTCCACACCAGCTCCATCAGTATTAGATTTATTCTAGTTTTTTTCTGATCTTATCAACATCCAGCTTTGCTATTTATACACACCATAACTTAACATGAAGCCAGTCTTCACCCAAAGTGTTAGGAATGCTCGTCTAAACTCATCTCTCCCACTAGATATCCTACTACACATGTAGCTCAGTCTTCTGCTCAGTCCCAGACAACACTATAGGAAATCTGCGAATATGTTTAAATTTATATCCCTTATCCCGTACATTGTTAAATGTACCGCAAAACATTGAATTTACGTTAACTCTTTTCCTATGGCTACGTTAATCAGTTGCAAAGCTTTCTTCTTTTACTTAAGTTGCCTTCCGTATAAGTTTCCTTCACTTTGAACTGGATTCAACTTTGCTTCTCACTCAGACTTTGTAGCCTTCCCTTTTGTCACTTATGAGAGTTTAAGACTAGATTTTCACCAAGTCGGGAGCATTCTGTGAATCTTTAAAACTAGTGGGCTGGACCAGGATTCTGAAGACCCACTCCCATTTCCGACAGATCTAATTCTGGCCGGCAGAGGGAAGGGGGCAAAATTGATTCTCTCAGATGGTAAACCCAAAGCAAGCAGGGCCATTTGAAGTTAGTGCTGCGTTCAAACAGATCCCATTTTAGCTGTTACAAGGGCCTTAACCTACAGTGTGGAAGTCACAAATTGATGGAGTAGACGTAGACACTCTTGAATGGCAGATAAGGTCTGTTAAGTGCCATGATCTGGAGTTTTTTTAAATCCTCTGCTCTTTAAAACTTGGAAAATAAAATATGCTTAAGCTGTAAAAGTTAAAAAGCTATCTGCTGGACTGCTTTGACTGACAGGCCATCTACTGTAGTTAGAAAAAAAAACATGGCTACCTCTTCCACAATTTCAATAGAGTTCTTTGTTGATATTTCTCAAGGGCTGGTAATATGTCAGTAAGAATGCTTGGGTGAGTTTCAAAAGTTACAAAGCACTCACCTCAGCAAGGGGTTCTGAGTTTGCAGTTTAACTGACAGTTTAAAGAGGCTATTAAAATATTATGTGTCTTTAATATGACTACTGACTAGAAGTGTGTTTTTTTAAATTACAGATTAACCAGGAAAGGGAAATCAGGAGGACTAAAAGAAGACATGAGGTTGCTTTGGCAGACAGAGTGAAGGAAAATCCAAAGAGCTTCTATAGGTATGTTAGGAGCAAAAGGATAGTGAGGGATAAAATTGGTCCTCTTGAAGACCAGAGTGGTAGACTGTGTATGGAACCAAAAGAAATGGGGGAGATACTAAATGGTTTTTTTGCATCCGTATTAACTGAGGAAACGGGCATGGAGTCTACGGAAATAGGGCAAACAGGTAGGGAGGTCATGGAACCTTTACAGATTAAAGGGGAGGAGGTGCTTGCTGTCTTGAGGCAAATCAGAGTGGATAAATCTCCAGGACCGGACAGGGTATTCCCACGGACCTAAAGGGAAGCTAGTGTTGAACTTGCAGGGGCCCTGGCAGACATATTTAAAATGTCAGTATTCACGGGGGAGGTGCCGGATGATTGGAGGGTGGCTCATATTGTTCCGTTGTTTAAAAAAGGTTGCAAAAGAAATCCGGGAAATTATAGGCCAGTAAGTTTGACATCGGTGGTGGGCAAGTTATTGGAAGGTGTGATAAGGGATAGGATCTACAAATATTTGGATAGACAGGGGCTTATTAGGGAGAGTCAACATGGCTTTGTGCGTGGTAGGTCATGTTTGACCAATCTATTAGAGTTTTTCGAGGCGGTTACCAGGAAAGTGGATGAAGGAAAGGCGGTGGATGTTGTCTACCTGGATTTCAGCAAGGCCTTTGACAAGGTCCCTCATGGGAGGTTAGTTAGGAAGGTTCAGTCGCTGGGTATACATGGGGAGGTAGTAAATTGGATTAGACACTGGCTCAATGGAAGAACACAGTAAGAAGTCTCACAACACCAGGTTAAAGTCCAACAGGTTTATTTGGTAGCAAATACCATAAGCTTTCGGAGCACTGCTCCTTCGTCAGATGGAGTGGAAATGCGCTCTCAAACTGTGCACAGACATAGAAATCAAGTTACAGAATACTAATTAGAATGCGAATCTCTACAGCCAGCCAGGTCTTAAAGGTACAGACAATGTGGGTGGAGGGAGCATTCAACACAGGTTAAAGAGATGTGTATTGTCTCCAGACAGAACAGCTAGTGAGATTCTACAAGCCCAGGAGGCAAGCTGTGGGGGTTACTGATAATGTGACATAAATCCAACATCCCGGTTTAGGCCGTCCTCATGTGTGCGGAACTTGGCTATCAGTTTCTGCTCAGTGACTCTGCGCTGTCGTGTGTCGTGAAGGCCGCCTTGGAGAACGCTTACCTGAAGATCCAAGGCTGAATGCCCGTGACTGCTGAAGTGCTCCCCCACAGGAAGAGAACAGTCTTGCCTGGTGATTGTCGAGCGGTGTTCATTCATCCGTTGTCGTAGCGTCTGCATGGTTTCCCCAATGTACCATGCCTCGGGACATCCTTTCCTGCAGCGTATCAGGTAGACAACTCACAAGCCGCACTCACAAGACAGCACAGAACACCACCCAAGCACAACACAATGCCATCCACGCTCTCAAGACCAACCGCAACACTGTCATCAAACCAGCAAAGGAGGGGCCATCGTCATACTGAACAGAACGGATTACTGCAAAGAAGTGTACCGACAACTGAACAACGAGGAACACTACAGACAGTTACCCACAGATCCGACCAAAGAACACACCCGTCAACTCAACACTCTGATCAAAACCTTTGATCTGGAACTTCAAAACACCCTCCGTGCTCTCATCCCACGTACTCCACGCGTTGGAGATCTCTACTGCCTCCCAAAAATATACAAGGCAAACACACCCGGCCGTCCCAACGTTTCAGGAAATGGAACCCTGTGCGAGAACCTCTCCGGCTATGTCGAGGGCATCTTGAAACCCATTGTACAAAGAACCCCCAGCTTTTGTCGCGACACTACGGACTTCCTACAGAAACTCAACACACATGGAGCAGTTGAACCAGGAGCACTCCTCGTCACAATGGATGTCTCGGCACTCTACACCAGCATCCCCTACGATGATGGCATTGCTGCAACGGCCTCAGTACTCAATGCCGTCAACTGCCAGTTTCCAAATGCAATTTTACAACTCATTCGCTTCATCCTGGACCACAATATCTTCACCTTCAACAACCAGTTCTTCATCCAGACACACGGAACTCGCACCTCAATATGCCAACATCTTCATGCACAGGTTCGAACAAGACTTCTCACCGCACGGGACCTTCAACCGATGCTATACACTACATACATCGATGACATTTTCTTCCTGGAGTCATGGTGAGCAATCACTGAAACAACTTTATGATGACATCAACAAGTTCCATCCCACCATCAGACTCACCATGGCCTACTCTCCGGAATCGGTTGCATTCTTGGACACACGCATCTCCATTAAGGACGGTCACCTCAGCACCTCACTGTACCGCAAGCCCACGGTCATGATGCTCCACTTATCCAGCTTCCATCCTAAACACGTAAAAGAAGCCATCCCCTACGGACAAGCCCTCCGAATACACAGGATCTGCTCGGATGAGGAGGATCGCAACAGACACCTCCAGACGCTGAAAGATGCCCTCATAAGAACAGGATATGGCGCTCGACTCATCGATCAACAGTTCCGAAGCGCCACAGTGAAAAACCGCACCGACCTCCTCAGAAGACAAACACGGGACACGGTAGACAGAGTACCCTTCGTCGTCCAGTACTTCCCCGGAGCGGAGAAGCTACGGCATCTCCTCCGGAGCCTTCAACATGTCATTGATGAAGACGAACATCTCGCCAAGGCCATCCCCACACCCCCACTTCTTGCCTTCAAACAACCGCACAACCTCAAACAGACCATTGTCCGCAGCAAACTACCCAGCCTTCAGGAGAACAGTGACCACGACACCACACAACCCTGCCACAGCAACCTCTGCAAGACGTGCCGGATCATGAACACGGATGCCATCATCTCACGTGAGAACACCATCTACCAGGTACACGGTACATACTCTTGCAACTCGGCCAACGTTGTCTACCTGATACGCTGCAGGAAAGGATGTCCCGAGGCATGGTACATTGGGGAAACCATGCAGACGCTACGACAACGGATGAATGAACACCGCTCGACAATCACCAGGCAAGACTGTTCTCTTCCTGTGGGGGAGCACTTCAGCAGTCACGGGCATTCAGCCTTGGATCTTCAGGTAAGCGTTCTCCAAGGCGGCCTTCACGACACACGACAGCGCAGAGTCGCTGAGCAGAAACTGATAGCCAAGTTCCGCACACATGAGGACGGCCTAAACCGGGATGTTGGATTTATGTCACATTATCAGTAACCCCCACAGCTTGCCTCCTGGGCTTGTAGAATCTCACTAGCTGTTCTGTCTGGAGACAATACACATACATCTCTTTAACCTGTGTTGAATGCTCCCTCCACCCACATTGTCTGTACCTTTAAGACCTGGCTGGCTGTAGAGATTCGCATTCTAATTAGTATTCTGTAACTTGATTTCTATGTCTGTGCACAGTTTGAGAGCACATTTCCACTTCATCTGACGAAGGAGCAGTGCTCTGAAAGCTTATGGTATTTGCTACCAAATAAACCTGTTGGACTTTGACCTGGTGTTGTGAGACTTCTTACTGTGTTTACCCCAGTCCAACGCCGGCATCTTCACATCAATGGAAGAAGCCAGAGAGTGGTTGTGGAGGGTTGCTTCTCTGAGTGGAGGCCTGTGACTAGTGGTGTGCCGCAGGGATCGGTGTTGGGTCCATTGTTGTTTATCATCTATATCAATGATCTGGATGATAATGTGGTAAATTGGATCAGCAATGATACAAAGATTGGAGGTGTAGTGGACAGTGAGGAAGGTTTTCAAAGCTTGCAGAGGGATTTGGACCAACTAGAAAAATGGACTGAAAAATGACATATGGAGTTTAACGCAGACAAGTGTGAGATATTGCACTTTGGAAGGACAAACCAAAGTAGAACGTACAGGGTAAATGGTAGGACTCTGAAGAGTGCAGTTGAACAGAGGGATCTGGGAATACAGGTACAGAATTCCCTAAAAGTGACGTCACAGGTGGATAGGGTCATAAAGAGTGCCTTTGGTACATTGGCCTTTATAAATCGGAGTATCGAGTATAAAAGTTGGAGTGTTATGGTAAGGTTATATAAGGCATTGGTGAGGCCGAATTTAGAGTATTGTGTACAGTTTTGGTCACCTAGTTACAGGAAGGATGTAAATAAGGTTGAAAGAGAGCAGAGAAGGTTCACAAGGATGTTGCCGGGACTTGAGAAGCTGAGTTACAGAGAGAGATTGAATACGGTGGGACTTTATTCCCTGGAGCATAGAAGATTGAGGGGAGATTTGATAGAGGTGTATAAGATTTTGATGGGTATAGATAGAGTGAATGCAAGCAGGCTTTTTCCACTGAGGCTAAGGGAGAAAAAAAACCAGAGAGCATGGGTTAAGGGTGAAAGGAGAAAAGTTTAAAGGGAATATTAGGGGGGGCTTCTTCACGCAGAGAGTGGTGGGAGTGTGGAATGAGCTGCCGGATAAAGTGATAAATGCACTTTTAACATTTAAGAAAAACTTGGACGGGTTCATGGATGAGAGGGGTGTGGAGGGATATGGTCCAAGTGCAGGTCAGTGGGATTGGGCAAAAAATGGTTCGGCACAGACAAGAAAGGCCTGTTTCTGAGCTGTAATTTTCTATGGTTCTATGGTAACCACATGAGCAGATTTCAAAGCTTTGAGTGAGTTTCATGAATGGGGCATTTTTAACTATCAAGTGCTTATGAGTGACAGCTGTTTTAGGTTGTTAAAAGTTTATATTCTTTTCATCTCCACATCTCCTGAAGTCTGCCAGCTCTTTTGGTAAGTGACAATAGAGAAGGCAATGGGGGTATGAAGGGGCATGGGTTGGTTGGTGATAGGAGTTGACATGGAAGTTATAGAGGTATGAGTAGTTGTAAGGGAGTGTGAAGAATGAAGACTAGAGTGGATGACAGCTTCTAAGACAACTGGGACAAAGTCACAGAGAACTGAGGCAGACATTCTAACCAGTTCACCTCAATGTTCGCCTGGTCCCATGACCGCCTAGGAACTGCTTCTGGGGTCAGTGAGCCCGATTCTCTCCCCCCGATTCCCTAAAGCAAAAATTGGTCCTCAAGAGGCCTTTCAAGTAGGTCTGCCAGGTTGGGTAATTTTCAAACTTGAACTACCCGTCTTGGTATCATAAATTTGGCCCTAACATTTTCTTCCCTTTACTTTCTGTTCCTTTTCCTTAACCATGATGGCTGAATCAAAGTTCTTGTTTAACACCAAATAGAAAACATTTATATGACTTCCAATAGCTCAAGCTTGCGTTTAAAATTGGTTTTAGATACATATAACTAAAGAATAGTTTCTTTGTTTCCTGTTACACTACATTAAATTCTCAAAACCATCCAGTCTCATCAAGAGTTGGCTGGTTTCCTTAGTTAGCAGCACTGCTAATTGAGAAGCTAGCTGCTTATGTTGTTTGATAGTTCGACCATCGTTTGGAAATGTTAACATATGCAATGAATTTGTGCATATTTTCAATGCTGTGGATGTACACAGAATGATTAACCATAATGGCTGACCGACTAAATGTTGCTCTGCTAAGAAGATAATTGATGTCTCAAGAATGAAATAAAGTTAAGACGCTATGGCAGTTCTTTTAAAAATGGTTTAATGGTAAACCAATGTATAAACTGAATCTGGCATCACCACTTGTCGCGATATTGACTCAGCTGTTGAGTCTCACTATGACCCAAAACTCCTCAAAACAGCAACATTTTCTCCTTAGGAATCAGTGATAAAGCTGCTCTGTCGGTTACAGAAGAATACTATACTATAGCTGCAATAAAGTGAATCATAGAGAAAATAATTGCAAAAGGTGGTTTGGGCCCAGACAAGAAGACTAAGTGGTGCTATGAGACAGCTCGGAGACACCAATTAGCGAGGCACCAGGAACAGGTGCGCATCTCGTTGTGTGCATTCCCTCCTGCAGCAGTGAGCTGGATTGAAAGCTCTCGCAGGCCGAATTTTTCCCAGCTCTGCTATAGAGCCAACAAATCTCATAACCAATGGATCAGATCAAAATTCAGCAGTCCTGCCACATCCATTCATTAATGGTATTGAACATTAACAGGAGATGGTGATTCCATGAACATCTCCATTCTCAATGATGCCTAAGTCCAGCACGCATATGCAGAAAGCAAGGCTGAAACATTCGCAGCCACAGGAGCCAGTCATCAGCCAACTTGATTCCCTCCACGTGATTTCTTGAAAAGGCTGAGAAAACTGGATACTTAAAAGGCTATGGGCTCAGAAAATATTCTAGATATACTCAAGATTTCTGCTCTAGAACTACCCATGCCTTTACTGTTCCAATACAGCTGTACACTGGAATTTAACAGACAAAACAGAGAATTGCCAAGGTATTAAAAAAGGCAAGGCAAATCCATTCCGACCAATTACAGCCCCATTAGTCTACATTCAATCATCAGCAAAGTGATGGAAAGGGTTGTCAAGAGTACTAGCAAGTGGCATTTATTCATCAATAACCTGCTCACCAATTTGGGTTCTACCAGACCTCATCGCAGCCTTGATCTAAATATGGCAAAAGAGTTGAATTTCAGAGATGAGGTGAGAGTGACTGCACTTGATGCAAGGCAATATCTGATCAAGTGGCATCAAAAACTCTGGTTAAATTAAAGTCAATGGGAAGCAGGAAGGAACTGTCCACTGGCTGGAGTCATACCCAGCACAAAGGAAGATGATTGTGATTGTTACAGGTCCCAGGACATCATTACAGAGGTCCTAAGGTAGAGTCTTAGACCCAACATTCAGCTGCTTCATCAATTACTTTTTTTTCATAAGGTTGGAAGTTGTGATGTTTGCTGATGATTGTATAGTAAACAGTTTCACTCTCAACTCCTGAGATAATGCCTGCATTCAGCAAGACCTGGACAAGATTCAGGGTTGGGCTGATAAATGGCAAATAACATTCGCTCCACAAACATACTGGGCAATAACCATCTCCAACAAGAGAGAATCTAACTATCTCCCTCGGCTTTTAATGGCACTTCATCATCAAATCCCACTACATCAATATTCTGAGGCATCACTATTGCCCAGAAACTGAACTGGATCATCCATGAGCAGGTCAAAGGTTGGGAATTTTGCAGTGAGTGACTCACCTTCTCACTCCCCCAAACCTTTTCACCATGTACAAAGCAGGAGTACAATGGAATACTCCTCACTGGCCTGGATAGGTGCAATGGTAATCAAGTTCAACATCATCTAGATCAAAGCTGCCAGTTTTTTTTTTATACTTTTCCAATTCAATCAAATCAAATCCAATTCAGAGTCTCAACATGTTGAGACATTTCCGATCCAGGCTGACAAGACAGGGCAAGCGACCAAATTGCCCTGTCCTGGGGCTGATCTACATGAGCCTAGCTGATTGGAGGAGCAAAGCAACACCTCCTCACAACACTCGAGCTCATTTGCATCTTAGCCAAAAGGCCGAGATGCCGCTTTTAAAAATTGCTTCATATGAAACATATGAAGCTTCAATGTAACCCAATGACCTCAACCAAGTGCAGCATCCAATCCATACTACACTTGATCTTAGCCAAAAGGCCGAGAAGCGATATCAGCACCACTTTAAACATTCACTCCCTCCATCACCACTGCACAGTGGCTGCAGCGTGAACTATCCAAAACTGTGCCATTGTGTCCTTACTCACAACAAAGTCCCGTTCACCTTCCACCCTGTATGCACCGACCTACATTGTTTCTTGATCAAGGAAAACCTTGACTTTAAATTTTTAATTCTTGTTTACAGAACCCTCCATCACCTCACCCCTACCTATTTCTGTAATTAGCTCTCGCCCCACGACCCGCCAAGGCACCTAATTTTGGATTATTAAGCATCTCTGATTTTAGCTGGTGGCAGTACCTTCAGCTATCTAGGTCTGAAGTCTTGGGATTCCTTCTCTGAATCTCTCGGATTTCTAGCCTTTTCTGTTCCTTTAGGATGATCCTTAAAACCTGCCTTTTTGAACAAACTTTTGGCCATCTGCTTTAACATCACATTATATGGCTGAGTATCTAATTTTGCGTGATAACCCTCCTGTGAAGCATCTGGAGACATTTTATTACATTAAATGCCTTTAATGTATATGAACATAAATATTGCTACCTACAAGGTGCACTGCAGCTAGTCACCAAGGCTTCTTCCAACCTGAGACCTATACCACCAAGAAGGACAAGGGAAGTAGGTGTATGGGAATATCACCACCTGCAAGTTCTCCTCCAAGACACACAGCATTCCAACTTGGAAACACAACCATGCTCCTTCAAGATCGCCTAGTTAAAATCCTAGAATTCTCTCCCTAACAGCACTGTGGATCTTCCTATAGGACATGGATTTTAGCAGTTTAAGAAGGCAACTCACCACCACTTTCTCGAGGGCAATTAGGGATGGACAATAAATATTGATCTTGCCAAATGAAAAATGAGGCCTTCAATCCACCTGGCACCTGAAAGTACATTTGAGAGACACAAGGAAAGCACAAGAACATGGTGGGCGATGTTAGGTCAAAGTAGGTTCTTTTAGTCAGCAAGCACCCCGTCTCAAGTGGAAGCAATGATGAGTCAACCAATAGTGAACTTATACACCATTTCCTGGCTCAAAGAGGTGTGAATAATGACATAAGCAAAAATCGTGCCTGCCCTGCTTGGGAACCTAAGGGACAAAGGCAGTAAACTTCTGCCCCAATAGTTAGTTAAACATAATATTTCAGTGAGAAAAGCCTGCAACACCAAAATATAATTTTCACTCATGAGGCAACAGCATCTTCATACGATGGACTTTCCTCACCCAAACATTACAAGTGACCATTAAGGAACACCAAGGTTTTTCACCTCCCTTTCTTAAAAACAATGTAAGTGGGATTAATATTTCTATAACCTTCAATCATACTTCTCAACAGATATGAAGGGCTTCAGGCCAGCACAACAAAAGTAGAGTTATATCAAATAAGAGAACATAGCAAATCCTGCTTGCTGATCACCCCACTGGCAGGAGGCATGGAAATTAAACGGCACATATATGTCTATCACCAGCCAATTTTTGGAGGTCTTGTGGGACAACATTGGATAGGCCATTCACCTACTCCTCAATGACAAGTGGCATTAGAAATGGTCAGGCTATTGTGAGGATCTGTGTAGCAGATTGGAGCAGTCAATACATCAGTAAGAGGCAGCATGCACATAAGAGAGGGCACAGATATGAAGAAATTAACAAAAGAAGCAAAAGTGATCTGAGAAAAAACTTTTCATGCAGCAAGTGCTCTGGAATGCAGTGCCTGAGAGTGTGGTGGAGACAGGTTCAAATCAAAACATTCAAAAGGGAACAAGATTGTTATCTGAAAAGTGGGCGCAGGGTTAAGGGGAGAAGGTGGGAGAAAAGCATGAAGTGCATCACTCATTTGGAGAGCTGGTACAGACACGATGGGCCAAATGGCTCCTTCTGCACCATATTATCCTACATCGCAATTTCTCTCGACTCCAGCCTTCTGGATATTCCCCTCCCCTTCACCTCACTGGTAATTGTGTCTTCAGCTGCCTAGGTACAAATCATTTGGATTCTCTCCCTAAATCTCTTTAGTTCCCTCTTTCTTTTATGACCCTCCTTAAAATCTAAATCTTTAATCAAGTTTCTGGACATGCCTAATCTTTTCCTTTGATTCGGTGTTGTACTTTTCCTCATAAAACAGTGAAGCAAATCTGGTCATTGTAGGTATTACATGAATGTAGGCCGTTATTTCATTTGGCCTGTTTATATCCAACACGGTGGCTGGAGTTACCACATCAATTCCCCCCACAATATAATTTAACAGGTCAGAGCAACACAGCATTGTGACTGCTGCAGGATTTGACTGGTATGCACAACAAAGTGTCAGTTACTCTAAAGCTGTGGTTCTCAAAGTGTGATCCGTGGAGACCATACAAGAGATCAGGCAAGCACCCTTATCCTCCACGCGTAACATCACACAACCAGTCTGACCCCGAGTGTATGGCACTAATCGTTGCAAGCACAAGCAACAATCATGTAGTTTTATAAGCAAGATTTTTGAAATTGTTACAACATGGAACTGAGAGATTGGATTTTCAGCACTTGTGGGTTAAAAACAAAGTGGAGGAATTAGCTGAAAATGGGATCTGACATGAGATGGATGTCCTTCAGCATAGAATCTGACATCAGTTAATTGGTGTCTGATCAAAAGCACCCATTATTCCCATTAAATTTGATGAAATGTTTTTGCGGTGGCAGCCAAAAGTAGATGGGGTAGAGCTGATAGGTGGTCGCAGGGTCTTTTGTTCTGTCTAAGTAGTCCAGGGACAAAAAGATTTGAGAACCACTGCTCTAAATAACATCATTAACATAGCTGCAATACTTGCACTTCATGCTTAAAGAGCCAGATCCTCTTTAAGTAGTTTGTTACAAGGACCTGAAATTCTGGACCATCTCGAGACCAATACCATTTTTTCTTGTTTGTTGAAGTTTGTCAAATTTTTAAAGTAATTCACCTGGTGTTTATACAGCTCTCCCTCAGCCAGCATCTGGTGCCTTGATTATCTTTATTGTTGCTGGCACATTTGTCCATGCAGATAGTATTTCCTATGGTACTGGAATATAAAGTGACCACGGAATATTTCAGTGGTTATTTTGGCTGTGTTCAAATGGGATTCTTTAAGGTTTTTGACTCAGCAGCCATGTTACCACAATCTAAAAAAAATGTAACGTAGAAAACAAAACTTCAATACCCAACCAGCTAAAACTCAGCAGGTTGTTAAAACGCGGTTAAGAATTCTAAAACCTTAAAGATCACTTTAATGTGTGGCCAAAACCACGGAAATTTCTATGTCTTAGTTGCCACAGGAAATACCATTTGCATGGGCAGTATGCCAAAAGCAATAAAGGTAATTGCAAGCACCATGTGACAAATAAACCTGCAAAAACATCAATTGAAGTGGAGATGCCAATGCTACTTTTATGCTGGCACTCAAAGGAACAGTGGCTATTTCACTGTGCAGACAGCCAAAATCACTGAGGACTCAGATTCTTCCCAGTAAGTTCTGAATAACCTTGCAGACTGAATACCCAAATGAGTTGGGGATTCAAAGTTGGAAAGGTAGTGACTGTATTCTGCTCTGGGAATCTGTGCAGCTCGAGTCAGCAAAGCCCATGGCGGCACGGTGGCACAGTGGTTAGCACTGCTGCTTCACAGCTCCAGGGACCTGGGTTCAATTCCCGGCTTGGGTCACTGTCTGTGTGGAGTTTGCACATTCTCCTCGTGTCTGCGTGGGTTTCCTCTGGGTGCTCCGGTTTCCTCCCACAGTCCAAAGATGTGCGGGTTAGGTTGATTGGCCATGCTAAAATTGCTCCTTAGTGTCCTGGGATGCGTAGATTAGAGGGATTAGCGGGTAAAATATGTAGGGATATGGGGGTAGGGCCTGGGTGGGATTGTGGTCGGTGCAGACTCGATGGGTCGAATGGCCTCTTTCTGTACTGTAGGGTTTCTATGATTCTATACTTAAGGTCTCCAAATCCTTGTTCTGCTAAACCTAAACCTCACTTGACTCAGAAAAGTGACATGTGCTGCTACAGGGACCAGGTACACACTTCGTCGTCATCAAACAGAAACACAGAGTTTTTAATCGCTTAGTTTGGAAATTCAAATGGGTTGCCAAGCATGACAGATGCACAGCTGCTCCCCCCCCCCCCCCCGCCACCCCCACTTGGCCATCATGCACCCACATAGCCAGCGAGCGGGCAGGTTTGATTTGATTTATTGTCACATGTATTAGTATACAGTGAAAAGTATTGTTTCTTGCACGTTATACAAAGCATACCATTCACAGGGAAGGAAAGGAGGGGGCAGAATGTAACGATACAGTCATAGGTAGCGTGTAGAGAAACTTCAACTTAATATAAGGTACGTCCATTCAAAAGTCTGATGGCAGCAGGGAAGAGTTGGTTGGCACGTAACCTCAGACTTTTGTATTTTTTTTCCCGACGGAAGGAGGTGGAAGAGAGAATGTCCGCGGTGCGTGGAGTCCTTAATTATGCTGACTGCTTTTCCGAGGCAGAGGGAAGTGGAGTCAGAGTCAATGGATGGGAGGCTGGTTTGCGTGATGGACTGTGCATCATTCACGGCCCTTTGTAGTTTCTTGCGGTCTTGCAGGAGCCATACCAAGTTAGATACAACCAGAAAGAATGCTTTCTATGGTGCATCTGTAAAAGTTGGTGAGTCGTAGCTGACATGACAAATTTCCTTAGCCTCCTGCGAAGGTAGAGGCGTTGGTGAGCTTTCTTAACTACAGCATCAGCGTGGAGGGACCAGGACAGGTTGCTGGTGATTTGGACACCTAAAAACTTGAAGCTCTCGACCATTTCCACTTCATCCCCATTGATGTAGACGAGAGCATGTCCTCCACTATGCTTCCTGACTATCTCCTTCATCTTACTAATATTGAGGGAGAGATTATTTTTATCACACCAGTTCACCAAGATTCTCTATCTCATTTCTGTACTCTGTCTCATCATTGTTTGAGATCTGACCCACTATGGTGGTGTCATCAGCAAACTTGAAAATGGAGCTGGAGGGGAATTTGGCCACATGGTCATAAGTGCATAAGGAGTATAGTTAGTGGCTGAGGAATCAGCTTTGTGAATACCGTTCAGGGAAAGTTACTTTATTTTCAATTTCAGGATATGTGCACCTTTGGCAAGTCAGCATTCATTGCCCGATCCGAGCTACTCTGAGAAAATGGCGCGCCTTCTTCTTGAATTGAGGAGCAGCTATTTGACACCACTGACTGGTTTGCTGGGTCACATCAAGCGGACAGTTAAAGGTAACAACACTCTTGTGGACTGGAATCACATGTAGGCCAGACTGGATAAGGACTGTAAGCTTCCTAAAGTACATCAGCAAACTAGTAGGATATTTTAATACAATAATCTGACTATTTCACAGCTTTTACTGATTCACTTTTCTCTTAGCTTATGGCCGGACCTCTAGACTGCTAGTGCAGTAGGATGACTGCTTTCCAAATAAACCCCTTGATGTGGTAGATTACTGACATCCAGTCTGGAAGTTTGGGAACATGCATGGGTATTTTCTTGTTATCACCATCTTCGTTCTAATATAACCCAGATGAAGCTCGTGCTTCAGCCCAGTTCCAGTGGACCCAAAGAAACCAAATGCACAAAAAATGCAGAAATGTATTGCAACTCTAGCAACACAAAACTGTTAGCAGGCCAAAAGTTAACAAAAGTAACGGATAAAGACACACCCATGATTAGTGCAGTTCAGTGTAAGCAGACACACACTCTGGTCTGGACCGCAGAAAGCGCATCCTCATCTATTACGAGAAATGTAAAATTAACCGCCTGATCCAGGCAGCATCTGCAACCACACGGCATCACTCAACCCTCAGTCTGAAATAAGTGGGGACTTGATAAGATCACTCCCATTACAAAAGGGGGAAAAGAAATAAAAATGATAAACACTCGAACTTAGCAAGAATTTGTAACTAATTTGAATGAAATTCCTACAATGGATCATTTGTTCCAAGATTGCAGTCTCCTGCATCTGGCATAGAAAGCTGCTTTTACCAATCAAGACCTAATGTACAAATTACATTTGTAATTTGTATTATTACAACTTGTAATAGACAACACTTGTGTACTTTGGAAAATGTATTTCTGCTTGTAATTACACTAAATTACAATTTGGCTCCCAGAGTTGCTCAAGGGTGTGTGCTGCATGTGAGAACTGCCCTAAATATATTCCAATAAAGTGGACTCAGACAATGGTTGCGTACCAACACCAGCAATCCACTCGAGAATACTTCTGGCCACTTTAGGACATGAACTATCGGGGGACGATTAACTGGTTATTTCTGTATATTTTGGTCAAGTTTCGCCTTTGTACTTTCATAAAATATCCTTTCTTCATTCATTTGGTCCAAGTCTTCAGGCTGCCTTCAACAGCTGCAAACCATTCGCACTTGGACATCCCAAGTTCCTTCCAATTTGCATTCACTTCTCTTAGGCCCTCATCCAGTACTGCACTCCACATTATAGCAACCCCTAACCAGCGCTGGCTTCATTCTGTGACACTCCAACTGCACCGCCCACAAAGCCATTTTCAAATCAGTGTCAAGTTTTGAGGTTATTGCTTTGGAATTTACTGTATTATTAAAAACTGAAGGGGAAAATTTAATAAGAATGATAATTAAGTGATTGCCATGATTGGTCAAAATATCAATCTCTATCAACTGGTCTACTAGAAATCCAGATTTGACACAAAATAGACCCCAAAGTGTTGGAGAACTTTGGAAAGCATTGGCCCAAAGATGCCAGCCCCTTCCAACTGAACGTCATGTCTCAAATTACTCATATATAAATCGCAAAATAAACTTTTCTGAAAGCAATCTAAAAATGAAACAAACAAGGCAAGTACAAAGAACAAAGAACAGTACAGCCCAGGAAACAGGCCCTTCGGCCCTCCAAGCCTGTGCCGCTCATTGGTCCAACTAGTAGTTTGGATTTTGTGACCTACACATTCAGGCTTTCAGTCTTGTGTTAAGTTACTAAAGAAAATAAATCAGCTGCTGCTTGAAGCATTGAATTTAAGCAAATCAAGTATTTGCTTGGCAATGCATGGCACAACCTTTTTTGTAATGGCCCATTGCATTTTATTTGCTGAATCTGTTTGCATTCTCTGCAACTACATTCTTATCGCTGTATCAGGGTTTTTTTTTTGCAAATGACTGGATTTTTAGAACATTTAATTATTTTTTGGTATGATTGTACTTTCTCAGTATGGTTTCACTCTAAGTGAATGTCATATTGTATATCAGCAAGCCTATGTGGGAAGGATCCTAGCATTTTGAGACCCAATGATGACAAAATGAAAAGGAAAAGTGAGTGCGGCAAAAAGAACCCACCATGACTGGAACTGATAACACAACCAGACATCCCACACCACAACAAGTGCCCTTAGTGCCATAAAGTCTGAAGATCCTGAATCGGCCTCATCAGCCATCTTCGGACACACGGAAGACAATCATCTCACTGCAAAGGGATGAACAATAATATTCCTTTGCAATTTCATACATTTCAGATTGAGGAATTTTGATACACAATGACAGGACTGAAGGCAAAATTGGCATTGCCATACTTGTTTCAAATAGAAAAAAAACTAAAACATTCTACAGATCACATGTGCACAGGCTAGAGGAGACCATGTTGATGAGAAAGATGCATAACTCTGCACTCTGACTCAAATGAAATCTGCAATATTTATTGGGTACTTTCCCAAACAGATCTCAAAGTGAGTGAGTATGCAACAGGTTCAGCAAACACTTCTTTCTCCTGTGGCCCTTGGTTTGAATGCTTCACTGACTGTTAAGAATACAATGAAATCGACATATTAGGAACAAAAAAAGAACTTGCACCAGCTATCCTTATTTTCAAAATAGTCACTGCGTGTGGTGTAAAACAGAGAGGCGAATGGCCCAGAATGCCTGCATCTCCTTGCAGTGTTCCCTCTTTTCGTTTGCTCTCACCTGGTATCGTGCCTCAATCTGGAGCCCTGCCAGCATGATGTTTATTGTATTTGTCAGTTCATTGCCACCCCAGGGTCATTTCACATTGAAGGAGGAATGTCCTCACCCTGGGATCTGATCCGTATGGGGCAAAGAGATGCAGTAAGGAAGAAATGCCTGGAAGATGCCATGCAAGTTGATACATGTGTGTGTGTGCTGCACATTCAATCAGATTTCAAAGCAATTCACACTACACCTCCCACATAAGGAGCATGCCTGTGAGGGATAACAATGTAATATAAAAGTGATTACAAATCTAAAGACACCATTTGTATACTGGACTCTCTCCACTCACTGTGCTGCAGCTGCTAACATTTGAAGTGCCGGGGAATGGATAAGGGGGTGTTAGGAACTTATTATCCGGGACACCCTAGAGTAAGGCTGTAAACTCTATTGGAGACTTGCTGAGCATTTGATCATATGATATTCTGACCACATTATTAGCTTCCCTATAATTGAGAAATCTTAAGGTTTTGCACCACCAGCTGTTGTGTGAGAAGTTCCAAAAACTAGGAGGTGATCCAATAGCAGGCAAAGGAAGAAAGCATTAGCGAAACCATCTTTTCCCATCTCTGCTCTTCCAGCCTCCATTTCCCCTTAACTCGAGCATTCCCCCACTGCAAGTTCATGGCCCCCGATCCCCAATTCCTCCTACCTAACTAGTAGTTCCCGCTAATGCATAATGGGAATCATTTTACCCAGCATCCAGTTGGAGAGCCCCTCTTTCCATGGGATAGAGCAGTGTTACCAATCGATCCCAGAGTGAGAGAGCAGTGTAACCAATCGATCCCAGAGAGAGAGCAGTGTAATCAATGGAATCCCAGAGAGAGAGTGTCAAAGAACCCAATATGGAGAAGCTGATGTTAGCTGGCAAGCTGTAAAAATCATGTCAGCCTTGTTTCTGCATGGTCTAAACCTTCATTGAGGTTCTTGTAATCTTTCCTGTTGTGGAAAGCAGGGAGATGCCTTTGTAATTTCCACAGTTGTATTTGTCCCCTTTCTACCTAATTACAACATCCTTGACTTCCTCTTCAGGAAGAGGAAGTTCCTTACGTAACCAATGGAATCCCTGATGAAATCTTTAGGCACAGAGAAGAGGAACGAACACTAAAGCTCAATGTCCTTATCCTAAAGATTTGGAATGAAGAGGAAGTCAAGGATGTTATAATTTGGCAGAAAGGGGACAAACACAACTGTGGAAATTACAAGGTATCTCCCTGCTTTCCAAAACAGGAAAGATTACAAGAACCGCAATGAAGGTTTAGACCATGAAGAGACAAAGCTGACATGATTTTTACAGCATGCCAACTAACATCAGCTTCTCCATATTGAGGTCGTTGACTTGACAAAGGCCTTCTGTAAAGATTCTGGAAATCATGAGGCACTCTGGAAGATTCTGCTGAAGAATGAATGTCCTCAAAATTCATGATCAGCCTTCGCCTACTTCATGATGATATGGGAGTGGTGATCTTTAACAATGAATCTATTACAGACCCTTTTGCGGTTAAGACAGGAGTCAAGCAAGGTTGCGTAATCATTATAACTCTTTTTTCAATCTTCCTTGCTGACATGCTCCATCTGATTAGACACAAGCTCCCTGCTAGAGTGCAGCTTACCCATTGAATGGATGGTCAACTACAAAATCTCAGTAAATTCCAATCAAAAACTAAAACTATCCGACCTCGGGCACTGAGCTCCAAAACACTAATGATGCTGCATTAAGTACAGTGTTGTAAACAAATCTCCAATGGATCATCGGCATATTTACTGGGGCATAAAAGAAGCTGGGGATTACATTCAACATTTAGAAGACTAAACTCTTCCATCAGCAAGCTCCAAATGCACATGCTCTAGCCACATTAATTCAGGTGATAATGATTGCTTGGACTATTTTTCACAGAGGCTGACGTTGATGAAGAAATTCAGCATCACCTGAAGCTGCTGGTATAGGCTTTAGCCACCTGGGGAAGTGAGTGTTTGAAGATCAGGACCTTAAAACTGAAATCAAGCTCAAGGTCAAAGAATATAAAGGGGACAGCCACATTACTGGGAGTGTATTATATGCCCCCAAAGAGTCAGCAGGAAATACAGGAGCAAACATGTAGACAATTCACTGAGGTGTGTAAGAATAATAATTGGATAGTCATACTAGGGGGATTTCAACTTCCCCAACATAAACTGGGATGGTCATAGTGTTAAGGGTTTAGAGGGGATGGATTTTATGAAATGTATCCAGGGGAGCTTTTTGTATCAATATGTGGAAAGCCCAACAAGAGATGGAGCAGTGCTGGATGTAGTTCTGTGGAACAAAGTCAGACAAGTGTTCAATGTGGCAGTGGGGAATATTTTAGCGATAGTGACTGTATGGTTCAAGTTTGTTATGGGTAGGTAGAAAGATGGCCTGTAAAAGATGGCTTTAGATTGGGGAAGGCAGATTTTATTAAAATAAGGCAGGATCTGGCCAAAGTTGACTGGGGACAGCTCCTTGCAGGAAAGGAGCTGGGGAGAGTACAGGTCTAATATGCTCCCTATAGGGGGAAATGTAGGAGCAGTAAGTTCAGGGAACCCTGGATGTCTCGGACAATTCAGGGCTGGATAAGGAAGAGGAGAAAGGCTTTTAGGAAGTCCAAAGGGAGCAATTCAGCTGCGGCCCTAGAGGAATATAGGAAGTGCAAGAGGGAACTTAAGAAAGCAATTAGAAGAGTAAAAAGGGGGCACGAAAAAGGGCTTGCAAACAAAATTAGGTAGAATCCCAAGATATTTTATAAATACATTAAGGGGAAGAGGTGAACCAGGGAAAGAGTACGGCCCAATAGAGACCAAGGGGGCAGGCAATCTGTGTGTAAAGCTGCAGGACATTGAAAGGGTGTTAAATGAATACTTCCCATCAGTCTTCATTCAGGAAAAGGAGAACGTAGGTACAGAATTCAGGAAAAGGGATTGTGAGGAACCTCACAATGAAGGAAATGAAGAGGTATTGGAGGCACTGACGGGCTTAAAAATAGACAAATCCCCTGGCCCGGATGAATTGCATCCCAGGCTGCTGTCGGAGCCAAGGTAGGAAATTGTAGGTTCTCTAACACAAATTTTTAATTCCTCTATGGCCACGGGGGAAGTGCCAGACTGGAGGACAGCTAATGTAGTTCCACTTTTCAAGAAGGGTGGTAGAGATGAACCAGGAAATTACAAATCAGTGAGTCTCATGTCAGTGGTAGGGAAACTATTGGAAAAAATTCTAAAGGAGGGAATTAATCTCCACTTGGAAAGGCATGGGTTAATTAGGGATACCATAAGCTTTCGGAGCGCTGCTCCTTCGTCAGATGGAGTGGAAATGTGCTCTCAAACACTGTTTGAGAGCACATTTCCACTCCATCTGACAAAGGAGCAGCGCTCCGAAAGCTTATGGTATTTGCTACCAAATAAACCTGTTGGGCTTTAACCTGGTGTTGTTAGACTTCTTACTGTGTTTACCCCAGTCCAACACCAGCATCTCCACATCATGATTAGGGACAGTCAGCACGGCTTTGTGAGCAGGAGGTCATACCTAACAAATTTGATAAGATTTTTAAAAAATGTGACCAAATGTGTGGATGAGGGCAGTGCAGTCGATGTAGTTTGTGGATTTTAGCAAAGTCTTTGAAAAGGTCCCACGTGGGAGACTGATTGAGAAGGTTGAAGCACATGATATTCAGGGAAACTTGGTGAGATGGATTTGAAACTTAGCGATAGGACACAAAGGGTGGTGGTAGAAGGCTGTTTGAGTGATTAGAGGCCAGTGTTTAGTGGCGTATCACAACGCTCAGCGCTGCGACCTTTATTGTTTGTTATATGCATAAATTATATAGATGATAATGTGTGGGGAATGCAAAGCAAGTTTGCAGATGACACCAAGATAAGTAGGGTGGTTAACAATAAAGAAGGCTGTAGGTTACAGGAAGTATAGATGGGTCGGTCATTTGGGCAGAGCAGTGGCCGATGATATTTAACCCTATATGTATGAGGTGATGCACTTTGGAAGAAGTAACAAGACAAAGGAGTATTTAATGAATGGCAGGACACTTAGAAGCTCAAAGGAACAGATGGATCTTGGGGTATTTATTCACAGATTCCTGAAGGGGGCAGAGAAGATGAATAGGACAGTTAAGAAGGCATATGGGATACTTGCTTTAATCAATCATGGCATTGAATACAAGAGCAAGGAGCTAATGTTGGAGCTGTACAGAACATTGGACAGGCCACAGATGGAGTACTGTGTGAAGTTCTGGTCACCTCACTATAGTAAGGATGTGAATGCACTGGAAAGGTACAGAGGAGATTTACCAGGATGTTGCTCGAGATGGGGCGGCATGGTGACACAGTAGTTAGCACTGCTGCCTCATAGTGCCAGGGACCCGAGTTCAATTCCGGCCTCGGGTGAGTGTCTGCGTGGAATTTGCATCTTCTTCCTGTGTCTGCATGGGTTTCTTCCAACAGATCAAAGATGTGCAGGTTAGGTGGATTGGCAGTGCTAAATTGCCCCTTAGTGTCAGGGGGATTAGGAGGGTAAATATATGGGGTTACAGGGATAGGACCTGGGTGAGATTGTGGTCGGTGCAAACTTGATGGGCCAAATGGCCTCCTTCTGCACTGTGGGACTCTATGAATCAATGGAGCATTTGAGCTATAAAGAGAAATTGGATAGGCTTGGATTGATTTCTCTAGAGCAGAGAAGACTGAGGCGGGACATGATTGAGGTGTATAAGATTGTGAGGGGTATGGACAGGGTGAATAGGAAGCAGCTGTTCCCCTTGGTTGAGGAGTCAATCATGAGGGACATAGTTTTAGGGTGAGGGGCAGGAGATTCAGAGGGCATTTGAGAACATTTTTTCACTCAGAGTGATGGGAATGTAGAATGCACTGCCTGGGAAGGTAGTGGAGGCTGGAAGTCTTACAATCTTTAAAAAAATATTTGGACGAGCTTTGAAACTTCATAAGATTCAAGGATATGGGACAAGTGCTGGAAAATGGGATTAGCCCGACTTTAGTGGTAGTTATTGTCGGTGTACACTTAATGGGCCAATGGGCCTTTTCTGCGCTGTACAACTCTATGACTCTATGCAGTGGTGATCCCTTCCTTACTGTATGGGGTTGGAATTTGAACAACATACATGGAGCTATGCCATCAATGCTGCCTGTGGAAGATTTTACATATTAAGTGGAAAGATAGATGCACTGTGTTCTCTCACAAGAAGAACCACAAGCACCGAGGCTCTGATCATCCACCACCAGTTTGGTTGGATTGGTCATATCGATCAGATATCAGGCTCCCAAAGCTGGTCTTCTTCTCCCAGCTCAGTCAGGGCTGATGGACCAATGGGGGACAGAAGAAGCGCTTCAAGGAGGTGCTGAAAGCCAACCTGCAGAAATACAACATTGAGATCAGCTCCTGGGAGACCATCACTTTGGACTGAACCAGATGGCAGCAGAGTCTGTGAGAAGGAGCCCAGCATTTTGAGACCCAATGATGACAAAATGAAGAAGCAAAGCAAGAGTAGCGAAAGGAACACCCCATGTCCCAAACTGATGACCAGATGTCCTAAATGACAACAAATACCCTACAAGCCATAAAGACTGCAAATCCTGAATGGGCCTCATCAGCCAATTTCGGACTCATGGCCCTCACTCCAGCATGGAATAACCAATGTTAATAATAGTCTGCAGGGTAGAAGAAATTACCGTGTCTCCTGCCAATGAAAGATGGATGCTGAGACCAGTCTGCACATGTGCAGAAAACCAACAACTTAATTTGCAGGAGGGACAATGCTATTTGGATCTTACCTGGATTCTAGATTACAACATCCACATCCTGCGTTTGTAGCTCTGGTGCTTGTTCACAGTGACAGGCCTGGGTTATGGGGAAGAGCTCCAGAAACTGTGGGGAGGCCGCAGTTTCAAAGAAGCCCTGGAGCTCTGAAGGCAGGATATGGAGGTTGTAAACCAGAATTAAGCTGTCACCATCTGGATCAGAGACTCCCCTCCCTCTCCACCTCAATTCCTCGCCTTTAGCCCACCAACACAGAGAAGTCGCATCTTTTACTTACTGTCTTTAAGAGCTGTTTGATGAGCATCTCTGCTCTAGGCTGGTGCCTACTCCATCACACACAACGATGTCATGAGGTAAAACAGTACAAGTGCACACGCACAGCATTGACAGCTAACACAGCAAAAAGAAATATCCAATGTCCAAAAGCTATTTTCATCAGCCACTACCACTTCATACTTACCTGTATGTCTGATGCAAGTTGTAAATGAATTTAGTGCACTGAAGGCATGGTTCATCATTTTTAAGTGGCCAATGAACACAGTTTTTCATTTTAAGCGAACTTTTAAGTGTTCAAACTTTCACGGGGAACTTCCTATCTATTATGTGCAAGTTATTTGGAACTGTCTGTCTCTGTTTTTTGCAGCTTTGTTTCTACAGGTTTCAATATGTTTCCTCTCCCACATGGCTACAAAGGTCATTAAGAAGAACAGGCTATGATAATCTGAAACTGTGTCTAAACCATGGGACTCGTCCCATCTCTGCACAAAACAGCATTAAGTAATGATTTCTATCAAACCTGGAGTTATAATGGCAGCATTGAGTGCCAACACCCCCCCCCCCCCCCTAACTACACTGGGTATTCCTACACCAGATGAACTGCAGTGGTTCAAGAAGGTTGCTCACCAACAATTCCTTAAAGCCAACTAAGGGTGGGCAATAAATTGCTGGTCTTGGGATACAAGGAGAAGTGGCTAGATGGGTGGAGAACTGGCTTGGCCATAGGAGACAGAGGGTAGTGGTCGAAGGGTCTTTTTCCGGCTGGAGGTCTGTGACCAGTGGTGTTCCGCAGGGCTCTGTACTGGGACCTCTGCTATTTGTGATATATATAAATGATTTGGAAGAAGGTGTAACTGGTGTAATCAGCAAGTTTGCGGATGACACGAAGATGGCTGGAATTGTGGATAGCGAAGAGCATTATCGGGCAATACAGCAGGATATAGATAGGCTGGAAAATTGGGCGGAGAGGTGGCAGATGGAATTTAATCCGGATAAATGCGAAGTGATGCATTTTGGAAGAAATAATGTAGGGAGGAGTTATACAATAAATGGCAGAGTCATCAGGAGTATAGAAACACAGAGGGACCTAGGTGTGCAAGTCCACAAATCCTTGAAGGTGGCAACACAGGTGGAGAAGGTGGTGAAGAAGGCATATGGTATGCTTGCCTTTATAGGACGGGGTATAGAGTATAAAAGCTGGAGTCTGATGATGCAGCTGTATAGAACGCTGGTTAGGCCACATTTGGAGTACTGCGTCCAGTTCTGGTCGCCGCACTACCAGAAGGACGTGGAGGCATTGGAGAGAGTGCAGAGAAGGTTTACCAGGATGTTGCCTGGTATGGAGGGTCTTAGCTATGAGGAGAGATTGGGTAGACTGGGGTTGTTCTCCTTGGAAAGACGGAGAATGAGGGGAGATCTAATAGAGGTATACAAGATTATGAAGGGTATAGATAGGGTGAACAGTGGGAAGCTTTTTCCCAGGTCGGAGGTGACGATCACGAGGGGTCACGGCCTCAAGGTGAGAGGGGCGAAGTATAACTCAGACATCAGAGGGACGTTTTTTACACAGAGGGTGGTGGGGGCCTGGAATGCACTGCCAAGTAGGGTGGTGGAGGCAGGCACGCTGACATCGTTTAAGACTTACCTGGATAGTCACATGAGCAGCCTGGGAATGGAGGGATACAAATGATTGGTCTAGTTGGACCAAGGAGCGGCACAGGCTTGGAGGGCCGAAGGGCCTGTTTCCTGTGCTGTACTGTTCTTTGTTCTTTGTTCTTTGTTCTTGTCAGTGATGTTCACATTCCACAAAAGAATTAAAACTGAAAAACATGCCCCATTCCCAACACCAGCATACTTCACTTCCACAGAAACAATATTCCCAACTCCAGCACGCTTCACTTTCACAAAAGGAGGCTCCTTCAACCACCTGTGAGCTCTCTTCCACCTCTCACACTCCTGATTTGGAACTATATCACCATTCTTTCATTGTTACTGAGTCAAAATCCTGGTAATCCCTCCCTAACAGCATTCTGGGTATTCCTACAACACGTGGACGCAGTGGTTCATTGCTTCGTCAAGTAGCTTCCCTCTGTCATAGTCAAAAGTGCAGATGTTCGCTGATGATTGCACAATGTTCAATACCATTCTCAACTCCTCAGATACTGAAGCAGTTCATGCTTGTATGCGGTAAGACCTGGACAACATTCCGGCTCGGGGTGATAAGTGGCAAATAATATTTGTGCCACATAAATGATAGGCAATGATCATCTCCAAAAAGAGGGAATCCAACCATCTCCCCATGACATTCATTGCTGAATCACCCACTGTAGAAATCTTGGGGTTACCATTAACCAGAACTGGACCAACCATATAACTATTGTGGCTACAAGGGTAGGTCAAAGGCTGGGAATTCTGCAGACAGTAACTTACATCCCGACTCCCCAAAGCTTGTCCACAAGGCACAAAACAGGATACAGGACTCTTCATTTGCCTGGATGGGTGCAGTTCCATCAATATTCAAGACGTTCGACAGCATCCAGAACAAAGCAACGTGCTTGATTGACATCCCAGCCACCACCTTCAACATCCACTCCCTCCACCAATGAGACAAAGTGGCTGCAACATGTACCATCTACAAGATACACCGTAGCAACTCATTGAGGCTCCTTCAATAGGACCTTTCAAACCAGTGAACTCGACCACCTAGGCGGAAAATGACAGCAGATGCATGGGAACACCATCACCTGCAAGTTCCTCTCCAAGCCATACACCATCCTGACCTGTACTGTCACAGTAAGAGTTTTAACAACACCAGGTTAAAGTCTAACAGGTTTATTTGGTAGCAAATGCCATTAGCTTTCGGAGCACTGCTCCTTTGTCAGATGGAGTGGAAATCTGCTCTCAAACAGGGCACAGAGACACAAAATCAAGTAACAGAAAGTTCTGTAACTTGATTTTGTGTCTCTGTGCCCTGTTTGAGAGCAGATTTCCACTCCATCTGACGAAGGAGCAGCGCTTCGAAAGCTAATGGCATTTGCTACCAAATAAACCTGTTAGACTTTAACCTGGTGTTGTTAAAACTCTTACTGTGTTCACCCCAGTCCAACGCCGGCATCTCCACATCTTGTACTATCACGCCATTCCTTCACTGTCACTAGCTCAAAATTCAGTAACTCCCCCACTAACAGCACTGTGGGTGTACCTACACCACTTGGACTACAGTGGTTCAAGAACGTGGCTTACCACCATCTTCTCAAGGACAATCAGGGATGAGCAACAAAAATGCTGGCCCAAGCACTGATGCCTGTATCCCATGAAAGAATAAATATAAACTATTTTGAGGGTCTTCAATGTCCTCCTCCAAATGAATGGTCGCGATGAACAAGAGCCGTGCTTCCGAATGCCAACTCAAATTGCTTTCTTTGATAACAAGGATTGAGAATTCCACTCATCATTTCAAAATTCTCAGATTCAAAAGGCTCTAAGAGAGCATTGAACACGACACTGCGGAAGAATACTAAAAAAACACAGCCCTTGATTCATGTAGCAAAATGTTTAGAAGCAGTTACGCAAAGCATTTGTGACTGTTTTGTATTTTCCTTTGGGAAGCATGTGCTCATTCACACACAAACACAAGGTTTCCCCTTTCACATCCCTTTTCTAATTTCATTTTAGCAATGCCATTCTATGCTCATTTCCGTTCTCATCCCCAAACAAGATTTGAAAAAGGAACACAATTTCTAACAATAGCAGGGTTTAACATCATTGCAAAACACTGAGCACATTGGAGACAATTGATGAGAATGTAACAGGTAATGAAGCTGTCTGTTGCTGTAACAGCACAGTAGTATTTGGAAGTGGGCATAAAGCAATATCTGCCAATGCACTTTGTTCACCTCAGCTACACTTGTTGGCATCCCCCCAGAAAAAGCCAACGACTAGTTCAGAAAAACCACAGACTGCTCTTAACCAACTTACGTTTCTCTTGTGTCGTTGCAGACTCGACGGGCCGAAGGGCCTCTTCTGCGCTGTACGATTCTATGAACTCTTAATGACTATCACAGAGTAGCATTAGCAGAAATCTAGCAATGATGGGAAACAAGCCGATTGATATCATTATAAAATAATGAGTAAGTTCTGGATTCTAACTTTGAGCTCCATCATCATGCCGCAGACTGCGTAACGAACAACTGTAGTATAGCTCAAGTTGTTTTTGTTTATATTTCTAGGAATTTAGAACAGAATTAGACAATTATCTGAAGAGAAAAATTTACAGGGCTACGGGGAAAAAGCAGGGGAGTGGGATGAGATGAATTGCCCTTCCTGGCTTCCTGCATGAACATGGAGGGCCGAATAGCCTTCTTCTGTGCTGTAATAATTCTGTGATTGTACTTTCAATTTGAGGGAAGGATTTTACAAGTAAATTTCTATATTTCACTTTCTGAAAATCTGAAGAACGTGAATTATATTCCCTTGTGATTATGTGTCTCTCAACTGAAGCTTTCACATTCAGTACCATATGACGCCAGCACACCAAGATTTCACTGCTCACAATTTGCCTCTTGTAGCAATTAGCTTATGGGGAAGACTTTTAAAAAAGCACTGACATTTTTGGGTTGATTTAGAATAAACCCAAAGATAACAAAAGAGCAGCATGCAGGGAAAGCGATGTAAAGAAGTCTATTCTTTGCCATAGGATGTGAGGTAGAAGAATACTGTGATCTGGATTGCATTGCTTGAATGGCTGGTGAACGCAGATTCAAAAGAGACTTGGATGTACACTTGAAAGAAAAAAAATTACGGGTTAAGAGAAAGAACAGAGGAGCAGGATCGGTGGAAAGCTTTACTAAGGAGCCGGCAAAGTCACAATAGGCCAAATGGCCTCCTATGCTGCAAGATTTGTATCTATAGTGCTAACTGCTAGCTCAAAGATGCCAGTTGAATTTTTATGAAGGAAATGGTATAGTCAGGAAGGATCCTGGCTACACAAACCTGTCTCCAGTGAGGAGGCCTCTGCCCACCATATTTTTGTTCCATGGAAGGGTATGCAGGCTCGAATGGAATTGGGCTCACTGCCTCCATTGACAGAGGCGGGCGGTTGGTATGATCAGCAGACTGGAACATCCACTTCGGTTTACCGGGACATCAGCCACTTGTAATGAAGCTCTCACCTCTCACACTCGACAAGAGCCCCTCCTTCCCCATGACCCTCCATATTCCCAATGTTCCCTCAGATACTGTGTGCCTTCCATACCCCCTCATATCTCTCCATACCCTCAGAGCGCTCTCAACATCCCCTCATATCTCCCAATACCCTATCCAGCCCTCTCATACCTCCTATGTGCCACACAATGCCCACTCTCCTAGTATCCACTATGTACAAAACCAACCAGCCAATGGCAAGGCTGATATGTCTTTGAAATTATCCTAAAACTGACAAACTAGAGACTTTGAAAAGATATTTTGAAAAAAATGACTAAGTTTACATCCTCTGCCAAGTATCAATCAACCAGTCACGCATAGTGTCAATGTCAGAAGCTTTATACATTTCAGACTTCTTACTCTGGTGTAAATAAACACGCAGGTAGTTAAAAAAGCTCTTGAAACATCAAGTTTTCAAGATTATTTATATATTTATTACATTTGGAATCAACTTCTTGAAAGGATCCCATAATCTTTCCACCACTCTCTGATGCCTGTTTAAATCTTCTCAGGTCACAATGACAAGATGTTCAAGCATGTCTGTTGAATTTGCTCTTTTTTTGGTATTGGTAGCCTCTCCAATTCTTGTGATATCGAACGTGATCACATTCTGATTACTGGTAATTCACCTTTGTGTTGGATATTTGGGTGTCCCTATTACTCCATTAAGTCCAGAATATTTTTGTTCCTCAATGGCAAGTCTCAAAACACTCTTTCATTAACTCTAGAAACCCTTTCCCTGTCTTACCAGTAAAGAAATTATTGTACCAATTAATAGTGCTAAATTGAAATCTCCACCTACCATAGCCGATCCCTTACTAATTATTTTCCCCATTTCATCCCACAGACAAAGGCTTTTAGTTGGCTCGGGAGTCTGACGAATGTCTCCAGTAACAGTTTATGTCTGTCATCGTTTATTAATTCTGCTCAAAGTAAAATTGAAGGTTTTGATGGGTTAGTTACAGACATTTTATTTCCTCTGTTGGAGGAGTCAGAACAAAATATTTAAAATTAGATTTTAAAATAATTAAGTAACATTACAGTGAGGCCATTCAGGGCCATCAGGATGCACTTCTTCACACATAATTTTAAACATCTGTTAAATCTGCCTCCAACTTTCTCTCTTAGTTCCTCAAGTCTCTCCACATAACTAAAACTTGGGACATTTCTGACATGTAATTAAGTGCTGTGTAAATGTTCCCTCTTTAGGCCAAGTGTTCAAGTGCCATTAAGAAGGCATTTTCGACTTTACTTCCTTTCCTCCTGTGTCTAGGTTCTACTCAGCACCTTGCACATCATAGATAACCAGTCACCCTAGGAGAAATCACTGATAGAAACATGCATCCTATCATATTGCCCCACTCAGAATTAGCACTAAAGTCAACAAGCCATTCATGTACACCTGGTTACAAGAGGTATTGGGAATCTGGAACTCTCTCCCTAAAAAAAGGTGTTGTACGTCAATAAAAACATTCAAAACTGAAATTGTTAGATTATTGTTCGGCATGTTAAGGGATATTGAACCAAGGTGGATAGATGGAGTTAAGATATTGATCAGTCATGATATTGTTGAATGGCAGCACAGACTCGAGTAGTTGAATGCTCTATTCATGATCCTATAAAGTGATTTTGTGCTTTCCCTTTCTTTTTCTCACTTGTGCCCCAGTTGTGGAATTAACATATTTTGCATTTGATTTACTGCTCTGGATAATTGTGTGAACATTACCTGGTACATACAAATTCGAGTCTTACTCAAAGATACTTCATGGAATTACAGGATGAGTCTGCACGTGGGGAGCAATTCAGACCTGTGAAAGAGCTATGCAATTAGTCTCATTTGCCTGTCCTTTCCCCATAGCCATGTAAAGTGTTTCCCTTCAAGTATTTATCCAATTACCGTTTGAAAGTTATTGGTGAATCTGCCTCCATCACTCTTTCAAACAGTGTATTGTAGATCATAACAATTTGCTTTGAAAAAAAATTATTGGACCTCTGGTTCTTTTGCTAATTACCTTAAACACGTGTTCTCTGGTTCCCAAATCCACTATCATCAGAAGCAACAACTCCTTAATTACCCGCTATAATTTTAAACATCTGTTAAATCTGCCTCCAACTTTCTCTCTTAGTTCCTCAAGTCTCTCCACATAACTAAAACTTGGAACATTTCTGACATGTAATTAAGTGCTGTGTAAATGTTCCCTCTTTAGGCCAAGTGTTCAAGTGCCATTAAGAAGGCATTTTCGACTTTACTTCCTTTCCTTCTGTGTCTAGGTTCTACTCAGCACCTTGTACATCATAGATAACCAGTCACCCTAGGAGAAATCACTGATAGAAACATGCATCCTATCATATTGCCCCACTCAGAATTAGCACTAAAGTCAACAAGCCATTCATGTACACCTGGTTACAAGAAGCATAAATAACCAAGTATTAATGAACAGAAATGACTGTTCTTGAATTTCTGCTTTTTGTTGATTTATGGTATTCTCTTATCCTACTAACAACAAAACTAAATATTAGTCTGTCCGGATTGTTTTGACTGGCCGGGTTCAAGGGAGTGTGGCGTGCCTGTTGGCGTGTTTATTTGGGGTGGGGGGTGTTGGGACAGGCGGGGGGGGGGGGGGGGGGGGGGGGGACGATGCCTGGGTACACTCAACAGCCAAGTGTCACAATAAAGTTGTAAAATATTTAATTAACCAACCACCTTCCCAAAGGTACTTGCAAAACCACATCACCAGACATAAAGTACTCTGCAAAGGTGGGGAATGGGGCAGCATTGGCAGGAGAGGAATAAAGGACGGAATAGAGATAAGAGGGATGTATGGAATGGGATGGCTCTGCAATGAAAATGTTGGTATAGGAAGGATGGACGGACATGGGATGGAGGTTTAAAGTTCTGTTGCAATAAAGCTATTAATTGCACTGCACATGTTTTGCGGATCTCTGCTAGTATTTATTGAAATAAAAGCACACTGAACAACCAAACAAACACAGCAAACAGTCAAAAGAAAATCAAGCTACTAATGTTAATACTAGGGAATTATTCAAATACATACTTACCCATGAGGCAATTCAACTTACCACTAGGGGGTGCTTTAGGCCGTGGGGGTACACTTTTCTTTGGGGGCAGTGCTGGTGTATCCCGTTTACTTTGAAAAGGGTCATCAGTGAATCCTTGCCCTCCAAACTGTCCCGAGCCAGAAGCAGCAAAAGGATCTGAATTTGAGGGCTGTAGATACAGTGCAAAGAACACATGGTCAATCCTACTGTACCTTCCAGGGTTTGGTTTCAATATTTTAAAAAATCAGGTACGATGCTTGATCTCCCTAAGAGCAAAGATGGGGAAAGAATGGTCAGTGGAATTCAGCTTGTCCACCAACAACGATACCCACTCCATGCCCAGCTGGCAGGAAGCAAGGATGTATCAGAAGTGATGGACCACTGCACCATTGCTGGGGGAGGGGGTTTGGTGGAGGGAGGGGTAGTGTGGACAGAATGTAGGGGGAGGAGAAGGAGGAGGAAGAGAGTTGGGGGAGAGAAAAGTAATCACCAAGCCAGGCAACAGCTTCCGCAGTGGCTAAATGGGGCTCGCTAAGCCCTCTGCTGAATTTTATCAGGAGGCAGAATTCAATGCAAGGTCATTCTTGGTGACTCCACCCTTTAACTCAGCTCATCATGTTGCCTTGCCTTCACTTAAGCTCCCTGTATGTCTTTCTCCATGTAAACTCCTCAATCCATATCCACAGCCACTGCTTGACCGTGCCAATTTATGGCTTGTTATTAGTCCCCTCATATCAATCATGGATAAAGCCATCTCTGATCACTTCTTTGTATCACTCACACTCACATCTTCACCCCAACCCTACTCCATTCTGTATCTGGAAAAAGCAAACCCTAATTCACTTACAACTGCACTTTCAAATTCACTGCACTTGGTCTTCTGGTCACCACAATATTTCTGCAGCTAGGGATTTGTTCAATTGTACCCTCACTTCCAGCTCTGCTGCATAATTCCCACTCACCCTGGTCACTTCCCAAGTATGGGCCTCATCTCCACTCCCTTAATTTCAAGTGACACAGATTGGAAAGGAGATAACGGCAACTGATCCAGGTCTGGCTGGGCCTTTTAAAACACTACCGGATCCTGCTTTCCTCTGCCAAAACTGATCATCCTGGAATGCAAAGGTATCCCCTGGCTTCTTCGTTCAACTGCAAACCATCTTCTTATAGAAACCCTGCAGTGCAGAAGGCCATTTGGCCCATCGAGCCTGCACCAGCAACAATCCCAACTAGACCCCATCCCCGTAACCCTGCTAACCCCCTGACACTAAGAGTCAATTTAGCATGGCTAATCAACCTAACCCGCACATTTTACATCCCTCTTCGGCCGTTCACACCAGTCTCATTTCCAAGGTCATGGATTTCTTTCGCTATCATTAAGGCAATCTCATTAGCTTCCGTTGCTGTGTCCTCCCTTCCACCAGCCCTGACGAAACTTCCATTAATGCCCCTCCCTGTCCTAGCCTTGAACTGGCATCTTCCTGTAGTTTCTCTCCTTTCCCCATTCATACCCCCTCTGAGCTTATCTTGCCTATAGGACCCACTTCTTGTTCCTTGATCCCATTCCCACTAAACTGATCACCCAACTGCATGCCACTATCATCTCTCCTCAGAAAACAAACCATTCATTCACTCCACCATCCTTCCAAACTACAATCCCATCTCCAAACTTTCTTTCCTTTTCAAAACCTCTTTGTTGTTGTCTTCTAAACTGGTTCTCAACTGGTGGGCAGGGTGATGGAAATGGTGAGGCTGGGGCAAGGGAGGGAGAAGAGTCGGAGCCGGGAGGGAAAAGAGTCGGAGCCTGGAGGGAGAAGAGTCGGAGCCGGGAGGGAAAAGAGTCGGAGCCGGGAGGGAAAAGAGTCGGAGCCGGGAGGGAAAAGAGTCGGAGCCGGGAGGGAAAAGAGTCGGAGCCTGGAGGGAGAAGAGTCGGAGCCGGGAGGGAAAAGAGTCGGAGCCGGGAGGGAAAAGAGTCGGAGCCGGGAGGGAAAAGAGTCGGAGCCGGGAGGGAAAAGAGTCAGAGCCAGGAGGGAAAAGAGTCGGAGCCGGGAGGGAAAAGAGTCGGAGCCGGGAGGGAGAAGAGTCGGAGCCTGGAGGGAGAAGAGTCAGAGCCGGGAGGGGAGAGTCGGGGCCGGAAGAGGGGGGGGGGGAGGGGGTCGGGGCCGGGAGATTGTTGGCGGGGGGGGGGGGGGGGGGGGGAGGTAGAGTCGGGGCCAGGACGTGGGGGGAAGAGTCGGGGCCAGGGGTGGGGATGGTGGGTCGGGGCTGGGAGGAAGAGTCGGGGCCGGGGGGAGGGGAGAGGGGCCGGGAGATGGGGGGGAAGAATCAGGGCCGGGAGGGGGGGGAGGAAGAGTCAGGGCCAGGAGGTGGGGGGCCTGAGTGAGAGTCGGGGGTGGGGGGGGGAGGGGAGGCCTGAGAGTCGGGGCCGGGGTGTGGAGACGCAGGACAGGCAGGAAGAAGAACATGCTGTTTCCCTTTCTAATTGCTTGCTGCACCTACAAGCTCATATCTGTATATCTTGTACGAATACATAAAATTTCCTCTGAACATCAACATCTACAAGTTTCACTTGATTCTGCTTTTCAATTCTTATTTTTCACATTTCCCCACAATTTACTATACCAGCCACTCACCTAACTTGTCAGTGTCTCTTTTCAGTCTTGTTGTTTCTTCTTTGGAAAGTATATAAAGTCAAGTGGAATAACACTGGTAGCAGTCAGAAACTTCTCCATTTTGAGGAGTTTCTTCAGCTGCAAATTAATGGCAGCAAACCCGAGGTTTCTCAGGGACTAAAATAATGGTATGATGGAGCCCCAATATTCTTACTCCTCACGGTATCTTTCCAAACGACAGGATTCTATCTATAGAGTCGATTTGTCAGATATTTGGTGAAGTCATTCAACCAGGAAAGTTATTTTTCAAGAACAGTTTGCACAACTTAATTTTCACAGGATCCAGCCAAATGTTGAATACTGATAGTGTTAAATGGCGATTTCCTTTAGGCAATGCATTCGCAATTAACCACTCTGCAACAAGGCACAGCACTTGAGCCAAAGTGATCCATTCTCGGCAAATGTCTCTGGAGTAATACTTTCACAATTTCAAGATAACGTTGCCTATTGTATATAAAGACACATTGAGGTTTCTGTTTACAGATATGCAGATTTTAATTGCAAACTTTTCCTAAAAATTATAACCGTGATTTAATAAATTCAGCCTATTAAATGTAAAGTCCAAAGCACTGCCCACTTCAACCCAATGAGTTTGATACTAAAGCTGCTTTTAAACTGCTCTTTCGCTGCTGATCTTATACGAAGAGTCTTGCAAAATCTGCAGTTAGATTGAAATCAGCCAATCAGATTTTTCTCAGATAGGGGCTAGAAACACTCTTCTTTCACTGGGTCCTTTTGGGGCCAGTAAACGTGCTGCTGTAACACTTATTCCCTCTGCGTGACGTTATGATTCACAACAGTATCAATGTGACACAGTCAGAATATGCATGGAATGTCAAAGCCCCAGAATGCAGCTGACTTACAGGATGGCCTGCAACTATGAGCCAGAGCTACAGTTAGCTGACTCCACAGAGACCTGACTGCAACGTAGCAGGAGTAGTACAGGGTCAGCAGTTTTTCTGGGGAAGGTGGAGGTGTAGGCAAAAGGTGGAAATGGGCCTAGATTGTACTATTGCATGAAGGTTTCTTAACGGAGAGAAAAAAAATGTACTTGCAGCGCATGGCTCTGCTCAAGTGTTACCGACTCCTCCTAATACCACCCATTACTTTATATGCAAAAAGATCAACTTGCCACATACAGATCTATTGTGCACAAGATCCAATCATACATAAGAAATCCTGCACATACAAGCACTCCCTGTCACATTCCAAGTTTTGATTTACAGTTGAGATGGCTTATGTAAACATCTAGAAGTTTTCCTGAAGGCTCCAGCCACTAGACAGCACTGCAACTCAAGTCCCAACTCTCCTCATTCCATCAGCGATTTCGTTTTAACCCATTTTGTTCTCCACGGAAGTTGGGTTTTATCTTTACCATTTTATTAATTCCTAATATATTTTTCAGCCTCTTGCTTCTCCTAACCTGGTTTTAGCTGTCAATCTTTACAGCCCCACTGTAGTTAGCTCACTTCAATCAAGGGCCTCCAGAACCTCTGCCACATTCACAAACAACCAGGCTGCACCATTCCATTAAAAATTAAATGCATGCCTGTGATTAGACTTCCAGGGAAAAATGATACAACTTCCAAAGCACAGGGCTCATCCACATTCAAGCACAGACATACCATACATTATAGGGCATATCCAATGTTTAAACACAGACCTACAACACAAGATATCCCTCCTTTTAAAAATTTCTTTCATGGGTGCGAGTGTTGGTGGCTAGGCCAACATTTATTGGCCTTGCGAAGGTGGTGGTGGTTCGCCACTAAGAGGAAAGGAAAGGCACTTAGAGCTAAAACTCCTGATAACTGAAGATAGATGCAAGAGAAACAGGAAAAGTAGACTTCTAATAAATATAGTTCTGCATTGATCCAAGTTGAATATAGAAATACAGAGAATTGAAGAAGCGAGAGGATGAAACAGATGAACAGATCACAAAAAAAAAGCCTTTTGAACTGTAGAAAGGCTTTTCAAGGGAGGGATGGGTTGTTTAGGCACCAAAAAGGAGATCTGTTTGTGGTGGCAGGGAGCATGACTGAGGATCTAAATGAACACTATGCATGTGGCTTTATTAAAGGATTGCTGCAAATGCCACAATCAGGTGATAGTTGTGATACTGATAGGGTGGAACAGATAAAATGTTGGCAGTGCTAAAGTCACCCAGTCTGGATGGGGTCCATATTAGTTTCAGAGGAAAATTTTTTTTAAAAATTGTTCTTGTGGTGTGAGTTTCATTGGCAGGACCCTATCCATCTTGAGATAGTGATAGTGAACTGCAACCTTGAAGCACTGCAGTTCCTGTGGTGTAGGTACACCCACAGTGCTTTTTCAGTAGTGGTTTGATCGACTATTTTCGAGAGCAGTTAAGGGTCAACCACATTGCTCAGAGTCTGGGGTAAGGATGGAAATTGTAGAGAATTTGGCCACCATCTTTCATAGGTATAGGGGTAATACCAGAGGCCGAGAGGATTGTAAATATTACACCCCTTTTAAAAAAGAGAGAAAAAGATTAAACCCAACAACTAGAGGACAACAGTCGAATATTGATGGTGGGGAAACATTTAGAGACACTATTCCAGTATAAAATTAATTAGCATTTGGAAAGTATGGGATAAGAAAAGAAAGTCAACATAGGTTTGTTGTGATAAATGTGATTGTGTTTATTAATGAAGTAATGGAGAGATTGATGAGACCAGCATGGTTGTATGTGGACTATCAAAAGGCATTTGATAAAGCTCCACATAATAACCTAGTTAGTAAAATTGAAGTCTGCTATACTCAAGGGTCAATGGTTATGTGAATAAGAAATTGACAAAAGGACAGAAAATAGATGGTAGCTATGGTGAACAACTGGAAGTGAGCAGAGGTATCCTCCAGGGGGTCATTGTTAGGATCTCTGCTTGCTATAAATAAATGAACTGCAAAGGGGATCATTTCAAATTTTGCAGATAATGTGAAACTCAGAAAAACAGTCTGCGGTGAGAAGAGTGGTAACAGACTTCAGGAAAGTAGAGATAAGGACTAGATGAGAAATTGGAGGGGGTTCAGGATGGATCTTTGGAGTCACCAGAGGTAACGGTGTTGCGGAGGGAAAATAAGTCATTGCAAGGTATTTCTCTAGTTATGATCAGGTAGATAAGAATGGAACCAAATGTGTGCAGTCCTGTAACTCGACAGTGGTAGAGAGGCACTGGAGGAGGGTGTGGTCAACTATGTCAACGGTTGTAGGCAGGTCTAGAATGACAAGGGAGATAAATTATCTTTGTTACAGTCACATAGATGCCAATTGTGACTTTGAAAAGAGCTTTTAGTCAGGCTGAAGCTTTATTGGAGAGACTCAAACATGGAGTTCTGCGAAAAAAGAGTACGGCGAAACAAACTACAAGAACATGCTTCAATACAGAAATCAGTGCAACAGACATTCAACATAGCTCAGGAGTGAAAGAATTACATGCACAAAGTGCAAATATCAGACTCTGATAAAAGATACTAATAAATAGCAGATATAAATGACCATGTAACACCAAGACTATAATAATTAAAACAAAACTTCACATGATCACAAGCAACTTTTATTTTTTTTTATACTTTTCCAATTCAATCAAATCAAGTCCAATTCAGAGTCTCAACAAGTTGAGACATTTCCGATCCAGGCTGACAAGACAGGGCAAGCGACCAAATTACCCTGTCCTGGGCCTGATCTACATGAGCCAAGCTGATTGGAGGAGGGAAAGCAATACCTCCTCCAAGACTTGAGCTCATTTGCATCTTAGCAAAAAGGCCGAGAAACCGCTTTTAAAAATTGCTTCATATGAAACATATGAAGCTTCAATGTAACCCAATGACCTCAACCAAGTGCAGCATCCGCATAACTACACTTGATCTTAGCCAAAAGGCCGAGATTTATCATCACAGAAAACACACATCAACTTCAGACAGAACAACATTAACACCAGTAGCTTATAACTAGGGTCAGCCGCATTAACACAATGGCTACAAGGGCATGACAGGAATGCAAATATTCCTCAGATCACTTAACATCTCCTCAAACACATATCACCAGCTGCAACACTCAAATCATGTGTGTGATGGAATATTCACTATCTGCTTGGATGGGTGCAGCTGCAATACCACTTAGAAAGCTTACACAATTCGCAAGAGAGCTGTTCACTGGACTAAGACCAGGGGCAATAACCACCCCTCCATCATTCGTGCACTGTGCCAGCTAGATGCGCAAGGTAACTCACCAATGTTAATGTGACAGCACCTCTCTTTGTGACCTTTATCATCAAAAAGTCATTGGAACATAACATGCAAGTCACATGTGATCCTGCCTTGGATATCCATTGCCATCTCTTCATCGGCACTGGGTCAATATCTTGGATACCTTACGGTGCAACGTCACAAAGCGCATCAGCTGTCCGAGAAAGTCCATTCACAAAACTGTCCGTTACAGGCCACAACAGCTGCTGTTGACACCAGTCCAGTCCAGAGTTATGGTTAGAATGGGCTAGAATGTATGGAGTTACAAAGAAAGGTTATCCGGTCTGTGCTGTGCCAAATGACTTGACTACAAAAGTGGAAATTCATATAGGCAAATTGCTGTGGATGCTGGACTCAAACAAAAACAGAAAATGCTGGAAAATCTCAGCAGGTCTAACAGCATCTGTGCAGAGAGAACAGAGCTAACATTTCAAGTCTGGATGACTCTTAGTGAAAATAATCATACTCTGTTTGACTGCACCAGATCATTCAGTTTGAAGAACACAAAATAATTCATCCCAAAAAAAAACATGAACTCTTGGGCATATGGTGTTAAACTTGCAAGGTCCCTAAACCAGCAGAGCTTTTATTCTGGTGACCCTAGTTAAATATTAAATAATTTATTTTGCTACAAACAGTAGAAAATATGAATTTTAATACATTAAACATGTCTACAACATGAGATAATTGTTAGAATTTAGACATTCGAAAGACTATGTACACCTCAAGCAACTTGAAGTTAAGCTGCATACTCTACGATATTAAAAATCTACTAGTCGTTGAGATGGCAGTATGGCAGAAATGCTGGGGTACCAATATCCAATGTTGTGGCACTGCAGCCACAACCTTCAAACCACATGACACCTTGTGGCCAATCTCAGCTGTATTGCTATATCAAGAGGCATGTACCCGAACCCTGAGGGACAGTTACCCCTGAAGTTATATTGCACACCAACTTCAAGTGACTAACTTGGAATCCTAGAAGTGAGCCATTGTGTCTTGAGATGGGAAGGAGGGGTAGAGGGAGAAAAAAAAGAGATCCAATTGTCAATTTAAATTTTCAGCACCCAAATCTCATGTCAAATGCAAAACAAACAAAAAGAAAATCACCTGGATACCCACAGCATAGTTTGAGGGGAAAAATGTGGAGTAGGCGATGGGTAATTCTGTGTTAAATTTAGATGTTAGCAAGATGTTGCTCAGCATATGAAAACCCCGAGATTTCTAGAAATCTATAGTTTGCAGATTTTATTAGCTAGTGCTGCATTTTTGTTTGAGAGATTATGGTTTAAATATAAAAGGCACATTTAGGCCTAAATTAGGCAAAAAAAATTAACATGACTGTTATTTGTTCCTCTTTATATTTAATGACATATCTCAGATTAAAATAATTCATACAAGACTTCTTCTGTAAACACATTCATTAACTGTGAAATTAGAGTGCCAGTGTCTCGACCGTGCAGGTTAACTATGAAGCCGTATCACAGCACATTGGCAGAGTCTCTGGCCGCAATTTAACAGTCGCACTAG
This sequence comes from Mustelus asterias, assembly GCF_964213995.1. Taxonomy (NCBI): domain Eukaryota; kingdom Metazoa; phylum Chordata; class Chondrichthyes; order Carcharhiniformes; family Triakidae; genus Mustelus; species Mustelus asterias. The sequence continues at coordinate 2,938,061 of NC_135826.1, read as the reverse complement.
CTGCAGGGTGCAAATCCCGTTAGATCTCACAAGAGACCAAGAACAGGATTTGTGCTGGCGAAATTCCAGTTCGGGATCTTCCCGGCCCTGTCTCCAATGTGTGGCTTTTGCTACCAAATAAACCTGTTGGACTTTAACCTGGTGTTGTTAAACTTCTTCCAATGACATGATCAGGTAACACCCAGGAAGGGCGTTTGTATTAGCATACTTTACAATCTCATTACACAGCTTGATGCCACGATTTCTGCCCTCAATGTATCGACCCACCCAGCGGGCGTGATGTCATGCTGGCGCGAATCACTACTTGTTTTCAAAAATGAAAACCAGTCGTGATGATCTGGCAGGGCACACAGCTAAGTATAGCTCCAGGTGATCAGGGACATGCCCAAGTAGTGTCGTGGCACTGACAACCTGGCAGGCCAGGGGCAGCCATCTGGGTGCCCCATTGGAGGGTTCCCCTCATGGGTGGGTGGACAGGGGAGAGGGGTGGAAGAGTGCACCAATGCTTTTTTTGGGGGGCGGGGGGATAATTCTTGTGCAGATTGGGGTGCCCTTTGAAGATGGCACTATGGAGCCAGCCACTAAGTGCCAAAACTGAATAGTCAGGAACATTGCTATGGTAAGAGAATGATGTGGAGATGCCGGCGTTGGACTGGGGTAAACACAGTAAGAAGTTTAACAACACCAGGTTAAAGTCCAACAGGTTTATTTGGTAGCAAAAGCCACACAAGCTATCGGAGCTCCAAGCCCCTTCTTCAGGTGAGTGGGAATTCTGTTCACAAACAGGGCATATAAAGACACAGACTCTATTTACATGAATAATGGTTGGAATGCGAATGCTTACAGCTAATCAAGTCTTTAAGAAACAAAACAATGTGAGTGGAGAGAGCATCAAGACAGGCTAAAAAGATGTGTATTGTCTCCAGACAAGACAGCCAGTGAAACTCTGCAGGTCCAGGCAACTGTGGGGGTTACAGATAGTGTGACATGAACCCAATATCCCGGTTTAGGCCGTCCTCGTGTGTGCGGAACTTGGCTATCAGTTTCTGCTCAGCGACTCTGCGCCGTCGTGTGTCGCGAAGGCCGCCTTGGAGAACGCTTACCCGAATATCAGAGGCCGAATGCCGTGACCGCTGAAGTGCTCCCCAACAGGAAGAGAACAGTCTTGCCTGGTGATTGTCGACCGGATGTCCCGAGGCATGGTACATTGGGGAAATTATGCAGACGCTGCGACAACGGATGAATGAACACCGCTCGACAATCACCAGGCAAGACTGTTCTCTTCCTGTTGGGGAGCACTTCAGCGGTCACGGGCATTCAGCCTCTGATATTCGGGTAAGCGTTCTCCAAGGCGGCCTTCGCGACACACGACGGCGCAGGGTCGCTGAGCAGAAACTGATAGCCAAGTTCCGCACACACGAGGACGGCCTAAACCGGGATATTGGGTTCATGTCACACTATCTGTAACCTCCACAGTTGCCTGGACCTGCAGAGTTTCACTGGCTGTCTTGTCTGGAGACAATTGTCTCCAATTGATTCCCAATTGTCTGGAGACAATTAACGATCTAGATGACGGGACTGGGAGCATTCTGGCCAAGTTTGCCGATGATACAAAGATAGGTGGAGGGGCAGGTAGTATTGAGGAGGTGGGGAGGCTGCAGAAAGATTTAGACAGTTTAGGAGAGTGGTCCAAGAAGTGGCTGATGAAATTCAACGTGGGCAAGTGCGAGGTCGTACACTTTGGAAAAAAGAATAGAGGCATGGACTATTTTCTAAACGGTGACAAAATTCATAATGCTAAAGTGCAAAGGGACTTGGGAGTCCTAGTCCAGGATTCTCTAAAGGTAAACTTGCAGGTTGAGTCCGTAATTAAGAAAACAAATGTAATGTTGTCATTTATCTCAAGAGGCTTGGAATACAAAAGCAGGGATGTACTTCTGAGGCTTTATAAAGCACTGGTTAGGCCCCATTTGGAGTACTGTGAGCAATTTTGGGCCCCACACCTCAGGAAGGACATACTGGCACTGGAGCGGGTCCAGCGGAGATTCACACGGATGATCCCAGGAATGGTAGGCCTGACATACGATGAACGTCTGAGGATCGTGGGATTATATTCATTGGAGTTTAGGAGGTTGAGGGGAGATCTGATAGAAACTTACAAGATAATGAACGGCTTAGATAGGATGGACGTAGGGAAGTTGTTTCCATTAACAGGGGAGACTAGGATGCGGGGGCACAGCCTTAGAATAAAAGGGAGTCACTTTAGAACAGAGATGAGGAGAAATTTCTTCAGCCAGAGAGTGGTGGGTCTGTGGAATTCATTGCCACAGAGGGCTGTGGAGGCCGAGACGTTGAGCGTCTTCAAGACAGAAATTGATAAATTCTTGATTTCTCGAGGAATTAAGGGCTATGGGAGAGAGCGGGTAAATGGAGTTGAAATCAACCATGATTGAATGGTGGAGTGGACTCGATGGGCCGAATGGCCTTACTTCCGCTCCTATGTCTTATGGTCTTAATACACATCTTTTTAGCCTGTCTTGATTCTCTCTCCACTCACGTTGTTTTGTTTCTCAAAGACTTGATTAGCTGTAAGTATTCGCATTCCATTATTCATGTAAACTGAGTCTGTGTCTTTATATGCCCTGTTTGTGAACAGAATTCCCACTCACCTGAAGAAGGGGCTTGGAGCTCCGAAAGCTTGTGTGGCTTTTGCTACCAAATAAACCTGTTGGACTTTAACCTGGTGTTGTTAAACTTCTTACTATGGTAAGAGAATGCATGATGATAAGTTGCTCAGAAGTATAGCACCAGACTTGACAAAGACTTTGGAAATATCCATGGTCTTTACAAATGATTCCCAAAAATATGAGGGGACAGGTCCAGAAGTGCACATCAGAAAGTTGATTATTAGTGAAAGCCAAACACAGATCAGAGCATATTCTGCCAAGTGATAGTGGATTGAGAGCTAATTGCAATTTCAATTAACATTAAAAAATGCAGATATAAATAAAATATGGTGGTAGTTGAAAAGCTAAGAGGTCAAAAACAACAATATTCATGAATAAAGAACCTGCAAAGTAGCAAAACATTCTTAAGTGCTCACAGGGAAATTATCAAACAAGATTTAATACTAAGGTATACAAGCAGGTATTAGGACATGCATTGAAGACTTGCGGTCAAAGAGGCAAGTTTTAAGCAGGATTTTAAAGGATGAGAGAGGTAGAGAGACAGAAAGGTTCATGGAAGGATTTTCAGGATTTAGGGCTCAAGCAGCTGAAAGCTTAGTCGCCAGAGTGGTCTTTGGATGTTCCAGTTTTCTCCCACAGTCCAAATATGTGTAGGTTAGGTGGGTTAACCATAGTAAATGTGCTAGGTTACAGGGATAGGGTGGAGAGAAGGGCCTGGTGAGTTGGTGCAAACTCGATGCACTGTAGGGATTCTATGGTGAAATTCAAGAATATGCAAGGGTACTGAACTGGAGAAGCACAGATATCACAGAGGACTATAGGGCTCAAGGGGGTTAGGGGGATAAGAGGGGGCAAAAGCATGGACATATTTAAAAAGAGAAAGAATTTCAAAATCAAGTTGCTGCCAATCAGAAGCCAATATAGGTCAATGAGCATAGATAGGGCTGTTGGGTGAAGTGAAAAGGTATTAGGACATTAGCAGCATCATTTTGGATGAGCTGCAGTTTGTAAAATGTGCAAGGTGGGAAGCTAGTTATCACATTTAGTGTTGTATTTTTCCCTTCTCATCTGAGACCCCTCAATCACAGTCTAGATGTCTGTCTCATTTCACTATTAAATTACCCTCTAGCTCTTCTACTCTAATGAAAGTAGCTGATACAGGCTGCTAAAATTCCCTGGGGGTTTCAGAATGGGATGAGGTGGTGAGGGGAGGGAAAAAGAAGGAAAATATCAACTGATATTTCAGATCCTGTATGGAAAGAGAGAGAGAGTCTGGCTTGGATGTGATGTTTTCTAGGATAGAATAGATCATCAACATTCATCGTCAAGGTTTACATAAACATTGGCCCCATAGGCAAGTTACGAGAGAACAACTAAGTCTTTGGAACAGTAGCTCCAGTCATAGCCCAAGAAGGGGAGAAATATAGCCTTGGGCACCATCACTGCAGATCTGATTACTGACATACATATTTTTATTTGTTCTGACATGGGTCACACTAGAAATGATGTGGAGATGCCGGCGTTGGACTGGGATAAACACAGTAAGAGTTTTAACAACACCAGGTTAAAGTCCAACAGGTTTATTTGGTAGCAAATGCCATTAGCTTTCGGAGCGCTGCTCCTTCGTCAGATGGACATCAGATGGTCCATCTGACGAAGGGGCAGCGCTCCGAAAGCTAATGGCATTTGCTACCAAATAAACCTGTTGGACTTTAACCTGGTGTTGTTAAAACTCTTACTGTGTTCACGCTAGAAATGTCAGCTTTAGTGGCTCAGGCACTTTAGTCGGTATCAATAACCTGCCATTGGCTGGTAGGTTCATCGCCTGAACAACACAAATGAGCCAGTGGTTTCTTTTTCTTAAACAATGTTCATTCTTTTCTGAAACAAGACCACAAATGACTGGATCTATTGAATTTGTTTTTGCAATGTGTTGCCAGTCCTGTACATAACCACCATGCTACAACCATGCACCTCATTCTGACCATGATGAAATAAAATAGCTCCCATTTGTGCATTTTTAGGACACACTTCAAACAATAAAACAGATACAGAAACTGTTGCCTTGAGCTACAATAGTTCATAACATTGCAAATCCTTGAATGACATTAGAGTCTTATGGATACACCCATGGATCTGTTCATTTCAGATTCCAAATACCAAGCTTTGAAACCACTATTGACAGTAATGAAACTAATAGAACATATTTAAATCCTGCAATTCTCATCCAATTGATAACCTTTTCTTGTTTATAAATATTACATTAACTCATCTATTGAGTAAGATATTAAACGGAGGTCCTTGCTAAAAAGAATATAAAAATTCACAACACTGTTTGAAGAGGAGAATTTGCCTGGTAACGGGCCAATATTCCTCCCTTAATTATCATTATAAAAACAGACATCGCAAGACTTTGGGTGTGCAAATTAGTTTCCACATATTCCGGTGGCTGCACTTCCAAAGTAATCCATTCGAACCTGCCACTGGCTTGTAAGTTCACCTCCTAAATAACACAAATGAGCCAGAAGTTTGTTGTTCTGACAACAATAGTCATTGCTTTCTGGAGCCAAGCCACAAATGATTAGATTTATTGAATTTGTTTCTGCAATGTCCAATAGTGGGATTTACAAAATGCTTTGAGATGTCCTGAGAATTAAATGCTTTGCAAGGGATCTGCTGAGACAAACAAACCTGGCAACCGATAGGAGATTAAGAAAGCCTCTCTATATAAGTCAGCTACAGGGCTATATGGTAATTGAGACTGTGCATGAACAGAACAGAATTGCAGCGTAAAATGAATATGATAGATAGTACAATGGAGTGGGAGAGATGTGCTAAAACCAATAGGAAATCCTGCTCTATATTATCTACTGGGCAAGTCTGTGATGTGACAATCTCACCTAATTTTAACTTTCATTAGTGCTGGGAACCTGTACCACCCAACAGTCACACATATGACTATTAATATCGGGACTCGTATTTAACTTTCCAATTACCAATGTCAAAATTGAAAACACTGCTTTCAGAGCTCCACCTACCCCTGCTGAATTGGAAACAAGTCACACTTTACAGACTTGTAAGAACTGTTTCTCAGTCCTTTTTTTTAAATACTGTACAGTGTGGTAAATTATTTGATGCACACAAACACAGGTAAAAGTTAAGTCAAGGCAGGAATTTCAATCAGCTTATTTCAGGCAGGATTGGCCCAGATTAATGTGGACAGACCACCTCAGGGAAATAGGTCAGGAGCATACTTAAACATATGCATATATGGTGGATACAACTGAAAGATGCAAAGGCATTTATGTCATTGCAATATGGGCTGGCTTTGAAGAGCGAGAGAGAGAAGCCAGGAAATGATGAACCTTCTAGTCTAATATCTGTTGTGGGGAAGTTATTGGAATCTTTAGCTAAGGATAGAAGGGCTGAGCACAAAGAAAATTGAGATCTGAGAAAGTCAACATGGATTTGTAAAGGATACGTCATGTCCACTAAAAAATATTCAATTATTGGAGGAAATAACTCAGGCAGGAGAATGTGTATGGATGTTGTTTCAATGGACTTCCAGCAGGGTAACGAATAAGGTTCCACATAAAAAGGGCAAGTTCCTGGACAATGTGGCAACCCAATCCTAGCACAAATAGTAATCTTCAAGAAGCAAAACAATAGATTTTCTTTACAATATTAAGTTTCTATTGACCACAATCAGTTTGCCATAAGCATCTTTGTCATTTACATGTCCAACACAAAAGACTGATAGGGATTTGGAAGACAACAAGTGCTGAGGTTTGTATTTTACCTGAACGTACACTCTTGAACGAAAGCTGGAAAATCCCACCTTTCCTGCTTATCGATAATTACTGCATTATAACCCTGTGGCAAATACACTGAATCTTACAGATTAATTTAAAATGGCAGCAACCAAACTTTCTAGAAAACATAGAAAATAGGAGCAGGAGGAGGACATTCAGCCTTCCCATGTACCTCCTTTGTAGACAGTGCCGAGTACAAGCTGCTAAACCTTTGAAATAAACACTGTTACTGGCTTTGAAAATAATTGTACAGTTGTGCAGGATCAGAAGATTACTAACATTTGCTCTCAACCACTACACCCAGATTAAAGACGCATTTATCATATGCTTATCTTCAAAGGGAAAATCCATCTGGAATTGGGCTAACTTGTGATACCATCCCCTCCTTTGTGGTCCTGTGCTGTTGGGAATCTCCTACAGAAATATTATAAAGGCGCATAATTGATAATCACCTCAACTCTAAAGGTGACTGATTTTCACAACATAAATGCAATATTCATTGAGTTTAAATAAACTGAGCTGATGTTGAGGAGCTCTCCTCACAGATTGTAAGCTCTTCCCCAAATACATTAAAATTAGACCACTTACTGGCATCAGGGCTTTAAAATAAAGATTTTTTTTAGCACAACTTCAGAAATAGTTAGTGTACATGTATTCTAATTATATATCCAGAAAACTATTTTCTATAAACTTCTAAATTACAGCCTTCAGAGGAGCACTGGAAAATAGATGGTTTCAGACAGTGCTACTTCTTGACTTTTAACGAATAGACCATACAGTTGTTTTATATATATATATAAAATGGTGCAAAACCGGCACTGAAACAACAAGAGTATCAAATAGTTACACAGATAAATGCGAGGTGATGCATTTTGGTAGATTGAACCAGGGCAGGGCTTACTCAGTTAATGGTAGAAGGTTGGGGAGAGTTACAGAACAAAGAGATCTAGGGGTACAGGTTCATAGCGCCTTGAAAGTGGAGTCACAGGTGGACAGAGTGATGAAGAAGGCATTCAGCATGCTTGGTTTCATTGATCAGAACATTGAATACAGGAGTTGGGGTGTCTTGTTGAAGCTATACAAGACATTGGTACGGCCACACTTGGAATACCGTGTACAGTTCTGGTCACCCTATTATAGAAAGGATATTATTAAACTAGAAAAAGTGCAGAAGAGATTTACTAGGATGCTACCGGGACTTGATGGTTTGAGTAATAAGGAGAATTACAGACACAACTTGATAGACTGGGACTTTTTTCTCTGGAACGTAGAAGGCTGAGGTGTGATCTTATAGCGGTCTATAAAATAATGAGGGGCATAGATCAGCTAGATAGTCAATATCTTTTCCCAAAGGTAGGGGAGTCTAAAACTAGAGGGCATAGGTTTAAGGTGAGAGGGGAGAGACACAAAAGGGTCCAGAGGGGCAATCTTTTCACACAGAGGGTGGTGAGTGTCTGGAACAAGCTGCCAGAGGTGGTAGTAGAGGCGGGTACAATTTTGTTTTTTAAAAAGCGTTTAGACAGTTACATGGGTAAGATGGGGATAGAGGTATATGGGCCAAATATGGGCAATTGGGACTAGTTTAGGGGTTTTAAAAAAAAGGATGGCATGGACAGGTTAGACCGAAGGGCCTGTTTCCATGCTGCAAACCTCTATGACTCACTGGTCGTGACTGAATTCATTGTAAACAGAATGCAAAAGTTGGAAATTTGCTGAGCATGGGAATTCAGTGCAGAGGGGAAGAAGGGGTGCTGCTTTTGCCTCTATGACTTGAAGTGATTCATATGAGCTCAAGACAGTGAATATTTCAAAGCTTTTTTGTGCTTTACTGCTTAGTGCAAGAAGTAGATATAAAAAAAAATCAAGATCAAGCTATGGCAAAGCTGATTGAGAATTTTGACTGCAGTCGTGGATAGTGAGACCACAGCAAGCAATCTGCAATGGATATCTCAACCTCTGATCTCTCCTGCTCACTGAGCTGGACTGCAAGTTTGGGATACTGTGACATCTAAGGAGCAGTATCTGGAACATTTGCTCCAGATGTCAGTCACAGTTCATTGAGGGGTACAAGTTCTGAATATGGTTTTGATCAATAATGTTCAGATGACTGAAAGCTAGGTAAGGTAAAGAACAAGGATGTTCAGTAACCATTACCATCCAATAGGTATAAAGTACTTGCTATGAATAAAGACTGTCAGTACAGACAGCTAGAATGCCAACCATAACAGCTTGGAGCACAAGCCTGTCCAATTAGGCGACAGGGTGCAGAGAGGAGTATAATGTGTAGTTGTAATGAATTCAATAATTTGGCAGCAGATGGACAGCATCCTTTTCAAGGAGGATTGAGGTCACATAGACTGTGTCTGTCTGGTATCAGGGTGAGCAACATCTCAAAATAACTTGAGAAATACCTGAAAGAAGGGGGAGGGAAAGACCCTGTTGCTGTGATCTACGTTAGTACCAACAAAATGGGGAAAGAGGAGGCAAGGTCCCATTGAGATTACAAGGAAATGGAGCTAAATAACAGAAGGCGATGGCCTAGTGGTATTATCGCTAGATTACTAATCCAGAAACACAGCTAATGTTCTGGGGACCCGGGTTCGAATCCCACCACAGATGGTGGAATTTGAATTCAATTAAAAAAAACTGGAATTAATTAAGAATCTACTGATGAGCATGAAACCATTGTCGATTGTCGGAAATGAGTATATTGGGGAGGTGAAAATGTGGCTGTTGAAGTAGCGTGGGAAAGAGGGGTTCCATTTCATGAGACCATGTCACCACTTCTAGGACAGGAACTGTATTTTTGGGACAGGTGCCATCCAAACTGGGTTGAGTTGAGGGCCCTTTAAGGAAAGGTGGTCACAAAGGCTTTAAACTAGTAAATGGGGGCTGGAGAGGGCACAAATAGAAACAGTAGTATGGATAATTGCTCAAAAACAAACAAAAACAAAAGGGAATAAAGTACAGCAACTGACAGAAATTATGCTTAAAAGTACTACAGTTTAAAGGAAAAACTAAAAGATGTAAAGTGATTAAACCAGGAAAGAAAAATAAGTCTTGTGTGAGGGAAGCCTTATAACAAAAGGACAAGTTCAACTGTGTGACCAAGTATTCCTTGTACAAATGCACTGAATATAAAGAATCAAGTGAATGAATTACAGGCACAACTTGGAGAATGTGACGTAGTAACCATGGGTGAGAAATGGCTTCAAGATGTTCAGGACTGGGAACTAAATATGCAGGTTATAAACCCCAAAGAAAGTTGGGGAAAATGGTAGATGGGCAGAAATAGCCTTAGTGATTAAGGATCAAATCACACAAGAGAATATAAAAAGGGATAGACAGGCAGTGCAGAGTTTATGGGTAGAATTAAGAAAAAATAATTTTTGAAAACTAACGTAAGTTGTACGTAGGTGCCTTGGTGACTGCTGTGAAGAATGTATTAATTAGAGATTAACCAAGCACATGGTAAAGGCAGAATGATTTTAAGGAGTGATTTTGATTTTCACAGATTGCAATAGCATATCAGAAAGGTAGCGAATTTCTTGGGTGTGGTCAAGATAGTTTTCTGCAGCAATATAACCTAGAACCAACAAGGAGGCAAGCCATACTAATTTTAGTAATGAGCCAGTTTAGCTAGCAAAACATTTACCTATTAGTGATCATAAATGGTCAAGTTTGAACAGGAGAAATGCCAAGCAGCTAAGATTCTAGGTTTAGACCAGGCTGCCTTCAGTGTGATGAGTCTGTTAACGAGGAAAGCGATAGATTTTCAGTGGAAGCTGTTCAAAAAATAATTTAGGGTGATACACTTCAGAGTATAAACTGGTTCTGTAAGAACTCTACTTACAAAAACAGTCATGGATGATTAGAGAGATAGGAGACATAAGAATAAAACAAAAAGCATACAAAATATTGCACAGATGAGAAGCCAATGGCCGAGTGGTATTATCACTAGATTATTAATCCAGAAACTCAGCTAATGTTCTGGGGACCCGGGATCGAATCTTGCCACGGCAGATGGTAGAATTTGAATTCAATAAAAGATATCTGGAATTAAGAATCTACTGATGACCATGAAACCAATGTCGATTGTCGGAAAAACCCATCTGGTTCACTAATGTACCTTTAGGGAAGGAAATCTGCCGTCCTTACCTGGTCTGGCCTACATGTGACTCCAGAATCACAGCAAATGTGGTTGACTCATGACTGCCCTTGGGCAACTAGGGATGGGCAATAAATGTCGGTCAGCCAGTGACATCCATGTCCCATGAATGAATGAAAGAAAAAAAATCCTGATGAACATCTGCAATGTTCTCACTTGCTTCCTTTAAAACCCTGGGATGGAAACCATCTAGGGGTGTATCACACTGCAACTGTGACAATACTTCAAAAGTACTTCATTGGATGTAAAGCACTTTGGGATTCTATGTAAATGCATAATATACAAACATTTATATATGGATTCATAAAATTACAAAAAGATATGAATAAATTAAATAAATGGGTAAAACTGGCAAACAGATTTCAGTGTAGGCAAATGTGAGGTCACCTACTTTGGACATATAAAGAATAGGACAGAATACTTTCTAAATGGTGAAAAGTCAGAGACTGTGGAAGTCCCAACCGACCATGAACATAAATCATTAAAATCCATGAACAAATATATGAAAAGATTAATGGAATGCTGGCTAAATTCCAACTAGAAGATGAGAACAAAAGAGGATAGAAGGTAAGGTATGGCAAGTCTGGTTAGACCCACATCTGGAGGACTGCGAGAGTTCAGCACACTAAATCTCATGAAGGATTTATTGGCCTTAGAAGGAGTACAGTGTAGATTTACCAGAATAATACCTGAGCTCCAAGGATTAATTTACAAGGAAGGATTGCAAGAACCAGTGTTGCATTCCCTGGAATTTAGAAGTTAAGGGGTGATTTGTTCCAAGTAGTCTATGTATTATGGGGAACAAATAGGGTAGATGGAGATGAATTATTTCCAGTTATTGGGAGTCTAAGACTTAGGGACATAATCTAAAATTAGAGTTGAGCTTTCAGGAGCGAAATTAGGAAAATTTTCAAGGATGGTAAAAGTTTGGAACTCTCTTTAAATAGTGAATATTGACACAAGATCAGTTATTAATGTTAAATCTGGGGCTGATAGAGTTTTGTTAACAAAAGTTATTACAGGAAATGAGGCAAAGACGGTACATGGATTAAATTACAGATTGGTCGGGATCTTATTAAACAGTGGAATAGATTTGAGGGGCCAAGTGTTACTGAGTCACTAATTTGTAAAAGAAGGTGCTTAAGGGAGTTGTTATATATCAATTTTGTATCACTAACTAAATGGAACAGAATACTGAAGCAACTTCAGGATTTGATAGTTCCAAAAATTCCTTTCAATGATTGAAAATGAGCCATGAATTTTAATATTGAAGTCCATCAGAATCAAATTAAGTAAATGGCAAACATGAATCAGAGTTTTTACAGCTTTCAGGGAGGCCATTCAGGCTACCAATACTGACCAACCGAAAGAGCGGTCCACTTTGCCCCCATTCCTCTCATTTCAGGTTTTTCAAATTTTTATCAAGTTCCCTTTTAAAAGCTACCAAGCATTCTGCATCCATCACTATTTCTGGTCAGGCAATCCAAGACCTAACACAATCCTCTTATGTAAAAGATAATCCCCAATCTCTTCCTCTGTTTCTCATTTATGGTTTTATAATTCCATTCCTTTCTCTCAGTTTCTCGGTCTTCACCATATCTGTTCCCAGGACTCCCCTTTCAGCTCAAGCTGCTGTAATATCTTTTTTATATTTTACCACCCTTCATTGCCACCTCTCATTCTCCATATCCACACTGCCTCTCCTTCACCCACCATTCTCCACATCCTCTCACTAAATGCCTATTCCTCCTCATTTTCCAACACCATCATTTAAGCTCCTCCTTTCAGGACAAAATGGTTCCTTCATGTCCTCAACTGATATCCCGCCAAATTTGTTATCTGTCATGTTACATTCTTGAATTACCATCATCCCACTACCAGCTGCATCTTTCTCTGCTTTCTGGAGGTCTTTTCTTCCATGATACTCTTGTTCATCATTCCATCACCCTCTTTTCCTGATCTTCCTCAACACATTCCATACAAATATAGCAAACGGATCATTTTGCTGCTTTCCACACCATTGTCCAGAGCTAGCAACACTCAGTCATTTGCATGTGCTTCTTTCAATCCAGCGCACTACACCCATAAAATTCCACTGACATGACCTCTCTCACCACTAAGCCCTCAAACGCCTAACCAATTCTGCGACAAGGCACCGAGCACTTTCTCACAATGAAGGCTGCCTGCTGGGCTGCTCTTGCACATCAGTTTCACAACCAGCTTAGGAAAGTGCATCTGTCGCTCAGTCAAGGGAAGGTGCATGATCTTTCTCTAATACATTAAACTTCCTGCAAGTATCTCAAAGGCCATTCCAAATGATACCACAACAAAACGTCCAATTATAAAGCTACCCATCACTTTCACATCTGCACACATCTACCACTAGCTAGAATTTGACCAGCTCCAGAACTGCCGATCCCCGGACCATTTCCTACAGTATCACTGCCGCGCAAGAGGAATTATCTTCACTCTGGCTTTCTGTGACCAGTGCAAGGGGAGATTAACTGATTCAAATACAAAGGAGATCATTCAGAAAACTTTGAGACTCAAACTATATATTACCTTGGACATTTGGGTGAAGTCCGCAAAACCTCCACTCCCAAAGGCACTACTTCCAAAGGGGTCCAACGTTCCAAATGGATCTGTACGAATTAACAACAAGCTGGTTACACATTCTATCAGCAATGCGAAATATCTTCATTTCAATTTAATCCTCAAAGTGCAAATTTGAGGGCTTTAAACAAAAAGCAACTTTAATATAAACTTTGTATTTCTAAACAATTTTTCACTCATCATAAGCAGGCTGTAATGCGGAATGCTTCACATTTGTACTGTGATCCATAAAAATGTATCAATAGCTTGGCAGAAATTGCATTCAATCTTACCAATGAGTAAATAAAGCCGGTATAAATATAAAAAACAGGATAACATTTCAACTGTATTAGAGTTTGAGCAACTACTCAACATTTTTTGAAGGTGCAAGCATTCTTAATTTCAGTGATGGCACTTTTGCCTCCCACAAACTACCTCATTATGACTCAATGAAAAATCTCATTTCTATTAGTAATTAACACTACAACAAACACCCACCACCCCCAGAAACACCAAATGTGTTTCAGAAAACACCTCATGCTTTCACACAGCAGGAAAATTCACCATTTGAATTTTCAAATTTAATTTCTCATTCAGGCTCTTTAATTGCAGCTTTTTAAAATTACTTGTTATGGGGATGTGGGTGTTGTGGCCTGACCAGCATTTATTGCCCATCCCTAATTAGCCTCAAGAAGGTGGTGGTGAGCTGCCTTCTTGAACTGCCGCAGTCCACGTTGTGTAGGTATACCCACAGTGCTGTCAGGGAGAGTTTTCCAGGATATTGACCCAAATGACAGTGAAGGAATGGCAACACATTTCCAAGTTAGGATGGTCCATGGCTTGGAAGGATACTGCCATATGTTGATATTCCCATGTATCTACTGGCTTTTACCTCCTAGATATTAGTAACCGGAGGTTTGGACGTTGCTGCAGAAGGAGCATTGGTGTGCTCCTGCAGAGTATCTTGTAGATGGTACACGCTGCTACCACTGGTGCTAGTGATGGAGGAAGTGCATGCTTCTGGATGAGATGTCAATCAAGCTTCTTAAGTGTTGTAGTAACTGAACTCACCCAGCTAAGTGGAGAGTATTCCATTGCACTCGTGTGTAGCTAGTGGACAGGTTTTGGGGAATCAGGAGTTAATTACCGCAGGATTCCAAGCCTCTGGCCTACTCTTATAGCCACAGTATTTATATGGCTAGCCCAGTTCAGTTTCTGGTCAATGGTAACCCCCGGGATGTTGGCAGTGAGGTATTCAGTGATGGTAATGCCATTGAATGTCAAGGGGCAACTGTTACATTCTCACTTGTCTGAAATGGTGATTGTCTGGCACAAATGTTACTTGCCACTTGTCAGTCCAAGCCTGGATATTTTCCAGGTCTTGCTGCATTTGGACATGGGTTGTTTCAGTATCTGAGGAGTCGCGAATGGTGCTGAACATTGTGCAATCATCGGCGAACATCCCCACTTCTGACCTTATGATGGAATGAAGATCATTGGTGAAGCAGCAGAAGATGGTTGGGCCTCGGACTCTCCCCTGTAGAACTCCTGCAGTGATATCTTGGAATTGAGATGATCGACCTCCAACAACCACACCCATTTTCCTTTGTGCTAAGCATGACTCCAACCAGAGGCGAGTTTTCTTCCTGATTCCCATTGACGCAATTTTTGCTAGGGTCTCTGGTGCCATACTTGGTCAAATGCTGTCTTGATACAAAGGACAGTTACTCTCACCTCACCTCGAGTTCAGCTCTTTTGTCTCCAAGTATGAATCAAGTTTATATCAAGGTCAGGAACCGTGAGACCCTGGTGGAACCCAAACTGAGTGAGAGTCGGTAGGTTGTCACTTTGCAAATGCCACTTGATAGCACTGTTGGCAACACCTTCCATCATTTTGCAGATGATCGAGAGTAGACTGATTGGGCGGTAATTGGCCGGATTGCATTTGTCCTGCTTTTTGTGTACAGGACATAACTGGGCAATTTTCCACATTGCCAGGTAGATGCCAGTGTTGCATCTGTACTGGAACGGCTTGGCTAGGGGTGCGGCAAGTTCTGGAGCACAAGTCCTCAGTACTATTGTCAGAATATTGTCAGGGCCCATAGCCTTTGCAGTATCCAGTGCCTTCGGCCGTTTCTTGTTATCACATGGGATACATCAAATTGGCTGAAGATTGGCATCTGTAATGGTGGAGCCCTCTGGAGGAGGCCGAGGTGGATCTTTCACTTGACACCTCTGGCTGAAAATTGTTGCAAATGCTTCAGCCTTATCTCTTACACTGATGTGTTGGTTTTCCCATTATTGAGGGTGAGAATATTTGTGGAGCCCCCACCTCCAATGCATTGTTTAATTGTCCAACTTCATTCACGATTGATGTGGCAGGACTGCAGAGCTTGGATCTGATCCATTGGTTGTGCATATACTGTTTGGTCCGCAAGTAGTCCTGTGTTGTGGCTTCACCTCATTTTTAGGTATACCTTACATTGGTCCTGGCATACCATCATACTGGCATACTTCACTGAACCAGGGTTGCTGCTCTGACTTGGTAGAATTGTAGACTGGGGAAATACTATGAGGTTACACAGATTGCGGTCGAGTACAATTCTGCTGCTGCAGATGGCCCACAGAACCTCATGGCAGCCCAGTCTTGAGCTGGTAGATATATTATGAATCTACCCCATTTAGCTGTAACCAGGATGTAAACACTCGCTCCAATTTCGCCCATTGGCAAATCGACCAAGCAGGCAAGGAACAGTCACCAGCGGTAGGATGAGAAATGTTTCTCAGATTTTCAAATTAAAAAATTTTTAAATTACCAAATACCTTCACTTTCGAATCGCAGAAGGAAATAATAAAATCAATCATGGGGAGAGAGGATTTATGGCAGTAAAACCATGTTTTACGACTCCAATCTTCATCTCGGTAGCTATAACCGTCACTCAGCAACAGATTGCATTTATAGTGCATCTTAATTAAATTCAGTGCACTAGCATGTAGGCCATCAAGCAAATTTATGGAGCAAAAATATTATGGTATTTCAACTCCACAACGTCACAATGTTGAAATCGACCACTTCTCAAGAAACCTCTTCTGAAAAACGGAATAGACACATTATAATGTTACGAGCCTATAATTAGGTTACCATTGCTCTCATTCCTTTGTTGCATAATTAACCTTACAGCTGCTCAGCATCCCGTAAAAGAACACCATACGTGGCTTAATAAACAGATTCCACATTTTTAAGGCAAGGTATGTTGCTTTCCCTTTATTGTCACGGTATGTTCACCACTGCTTTCAGTTTCTCAGCCAAAAGAATGAAGGGTATGCACAATAACAATTCTCCACGGTGTTGTATAGCAACCCAGCAGCTTCTATTCAGAGCAAATCACTTTACAATTGCACTGCTATCAAAGTCACATTTGGCTGTTGTTTGATTTCCTTGATATCCACAGTTTTGTAGTGATTATAAGTCAGCCATTCTTTCAGGCTGAACAGTGTGAACATTCACCATCTATCTGTAGGCTAGCAACAGGATGATGAAATGGAACAAGGCAGCACTGAAAAGTAGTGAAATAATCAATAATATGTGGAATTCTCTAATTAAAATAATTGTTGCACTCTCCCTGACCAATATTGAGTATTGTTTTCAGGCTTGTCACCTTTGGCTCTGTGGTAGTACATTCATCTCCGAATCAGAAGGTGGTGAATTCAAACTCCTCAGCTCAAAGTCCAGACTGACTTCACTCACAGAGAGGTTAAACCAAGGATCCAACTGACTTTACTGATGGACAGAAAAGATGCCGCAGTCCCTATTCAAAGTCCTCCAGGGTACCTTAGCCAATCACATCAACCACTAAAACACATTCGCTGGTTATTTATTTAAGTACTGAATGTGACCTTGTTGTGTACAAATTGTCACATTTCCTAGATTAAAACAGTGACTTTATTCCAAAAGTGCCAAATTGGCTTCCGTCCTGAGGTTGTGAAAGATACTATGCAAATGGACGGCACGGTGTGACACAGTGGGTAGCACTGCTGCCTCACAGCTCCAGGGACCCGGGTTCAAATACGGCCTTGGGTGACTGTCTGTGTGGAGTTTGCACATTCTCCCCGTGTCTGCGTGGATTTCCTCTGGGTGCTCTGGTTTCCCACACTCCAAAGATGTGTACGTTAAGGGGATTAGTGGAGTAAATGCATGGGGTTACAGGGATAGGTCCTGGGTAGGATGCTCTGTTGGAGAGTCGGTGCTGACTTGATGAGCCAAATGGCCTCATTCTGTACTGATTCTTTGAGATATAAGTGCTTTCTATTACTGGTCCTGAAGCAGATTTCATATCTTGCGACTAATTTGCAACCTCAGTATCTCTGAGTGGCCAGTTGCTCAGGATCTTCACTATCAAACCTAGCTCCAGGTTTACCATTACATTTAAAAGGGCTGGTGGCAGCAAAATTACACTTACAGGTTGGTCAACACAGGAGATAAGGGGTTTTTTAATAGAATTTTCATAAACCAATCATTTATAATTCATCTCCAGACTGAAAAGGCAGCCTCAAGACTAAGTTGAACCTTTTGACTAAGATCAAGCATCAGATCAAGCCCAAGATGAGGCACAATGTCTTATCTTATTAGTTTGGATCTTGTTTGTCTCTCTTATGGGGACCTTGAATTGGATTCAATTTGAATTTGGTTTCTGGAGCAAGAGAGGAATGGATTTGGGTCCACCCAGTCTATTCTGAGCACTTTTAAGGATAGAATAAAAAAAATTTTTTTTTTTTAAAGTTGAACTCGAGACTCACAAAATAGCACAGAACTTAAGGCTAGCATTTTCTTGTCCATCACTATTTGTCTTGAATTACTTCAGTCTATGTGATGACGGTGCTCCCACAATGCTGTTTTATGGGAATTCCAATAATGTGAAGGAACTATTTGGAGCTCTCACTTTAATAATATTCAGTCATTTTCTTCTGCTGCCAGCCAACAACACTGTTATGAATCCCAGAATAGTGGCCAATTCTAGGCATCTCACTTTATAAATGGGTAAAGGCCTTAGAGTGCAAAGCTTTATCAAATAATAACAGGGCAGAGAAACTGGGGCTGTTCTCCTGAATAGAAATTAGATAGGTATTCAAAATGGTGTAAAGTTTTAATATATTAAATATATAATATGTTATACGTTAATCTCTGTCGTCTCTGGTGGCATGGTGGGTGGCACAGTGATTAGCACTGCTGCCTCACGGCACCAAAGACCCAGGGGTTCAATTCAGGCCTTGGGTTACTGACTGTGAAATTTGCATGTTCTCCCTATGTCTGCATGGGTTTCCTCCGGGTGCTTCAGTTTCCTCCCATAGTCCAAAGATGTGCAGGTTAGGTGGATTGACCATGCTAAATTATCCCTTAGTGTCAGAGGGACTAGCAGGGTAAAGACATTGGGTTAGGGTTTGGGTGAGATTGTTGTCGGTGCAGGCTGCTCTGTAGAGATTCTATTCTGTGATTCTAAATAGAGAACTGGTTTTAACCTGCATTTATAGATATATATAAATTTTCAAAATTTGACAAAAGAAGCAGAAGCATAGAATTACAATTAAATAAAGGTAACTACAAAGACATGAGGGGGGAGCTGGCCAGAGTTGATTGGAAAGGGGGCCGAGCAGGGAAGACAGTGGAACAGCAATGGCAGGAGTTTTGGGGGGTTACTCAGGAGGCACAACAGAAATTCATCCCAAGGAGGAGGAAACATGCTATGGGGAGGACAAGGCATCCATGGCTGATGAGTGAAGTCAAGGACAGCATAAAAGCAAAAGAAAAAGCATACAAAGTGGCGAGGATTAGTGGGAAGCCAGAGGATTGGGAAGCCTTTAAAAGCGAGCAGAGGACAATTAAAAAAGCAATAAGGGGGGAAAAGATGAAATATGAGTGTAAGCCAGCTAGTAAAAGAAGATAGGAAGAGTTTTTTTTTCAATATATAAAAGGCAAAAGAGTAGCAAAAATTGACATTGGACCACTGAAAAATGAGGCTGGAGAAGTAATAAAGGAAACAAAGAAATGGCAGAGGAACTGAATAGTTACTTTGCATCAGTCTTCACAGTGGAAGACACCAGTGGGATGCCAGAGCTCCAGGAGAGTCGGGGGGCAGAGGTGAGTGCAGTGGCCATCACTTAAGGAGAAGGTTTTGGGGAAACTGAAAGGTCTGAAGGTGGATAAATAACCTGGACCAGATGGACTACACCCCAGGGTTCTAAAAGAGATAGCTGAGGAAATTGTGGGGGCATTGGTAGTGATCTTTCAGGAATTACTGGAGGCAGGGAGGGTCCCAGAGGACTGGAAAGTAGCTAATGTAACACCGCTGTTTAAGAAGGGAGGGAGACAGCTGAGTGGAAATTATAAGCCAATGATTTCAGTCATTGGCAAGATTTTAAAGTCCATTATTAAAGATGAGATCGCAGAGTACTTGGAATGATATGCATGGAAAAATAGGACTGAGTCAGTACGGCTTTATCAAGGGGAGGTCATATCTGACAAATCTGTTAGAGTTCTTTGAGGAGGTAACAAGGAAGTTAGATAAAGGAGAACCAGTGGACGTGGTTTATTTAGATTTCCAGAAAGCCTTTGACAAGGAGACTGTTAAATAAGTTAAGTGCCCATGGTGTTAAGGGTAAGATCCTGGCATGGATAGAGGATTGGTTGACTAACAGAAGGCAGAGAGTGGGGATAAAGGGTTTTCAGGATGGCAGCCGGTGACTAGTGGTGTGCCTCAGGGGTCGGTGCTGGAACCACAACTTTTCACAATATGCATTAACGATTTGGAGTAAGGAATTGAAGGCACTGTGGCTAAGTTTGCAGATGATACAAAGATATGTAGAGGGGCAGGTAGTATTGAGGAAGTAGCGGGGCTGCAGAAGGATTTGGACAGGGTAGGAAAGTGGGCAAACAACTGGCAGATGGAACACAATGTGGAAAAGTCTGAGGTTATGCACTTTGGGAGGAATGGAGGCAAATGGGGAAATGCTTAGGAAATCAGAAACACAAAGGGACTTGGGAGTCCTTGTTCAAGATTCTCTTAAGGTTAACGTGCAGGTTCAGTCGGCAGTTAGGAAGGCAAATGCAATGTTAACATTCATGTTGAGAGGGCTAGAATACAAGAGCAGGGATGTACTTCTGAGGTTGTATAAGGCTCTGGTCAGACCCCATTTGGAATATTGTGAGCAGTTTTGGGCCCATATCTAAGGAAGGATGTGCTGACTTCGGAAAGGGTCCCAAGGAGGTTCACAAGAATGATCCCTGGAATGAAGAGGTTGCTGTATGAGGAACGGTTGAGGACTCTGGGTCTGTACTCATTGGAGTTTAGAAGGATGAGGGGGGATCTTATTGAAACTTACAGGATACTGTGAGGCCTGGATAGAGTGGATGTGGAGAGGATGTTTCCACTAGTAGGAAAAACTAGAACCAGAGGGCACAACTTTAGGCTAAAGGGACGATCTTTTAAAACAGAGATGAGGAGGAATTTCTTCAGCCAGAGAGTGGTGAATCTGTGGAACTGTTTGCTGCAGAAGGCTTTGGAGGCCAGGTCATTGAGTGTTTTTAAGACAGAGATAGATAGGTTAAAAGGGGTGGCACAGTAGTTAGCACTGCTGCTTCACAGCACCAGGGACCTGGGTTCAATTCCAGCCTTGGATGACTGTGTGTGTGGAGATTGCACGTTCTCCTAGTGTCTGCGTGGGTTTCCTCCAGATATTCCAGTTTTCTTCCACAGTCCAAAGATTTGCAGGTTAGATGGATTAGCCATGGTAAATGCACAGGGTTACGGGGATAGGGAGAAGGAAAGGAACATCTGGTCCATCCAGTAAGGTGTGAAGACTCATACTCAATAAACCCAACCCTTTGCAACACTATCCCAGGAAAGACCGAACAATAAAGGAAAATGCCTTTGGCCAATTCGGAAAGAACATATTCCTTTCCAATCCTACAAGACAATCAAACTCTTGGAGACTGCAGTGGCCTCTGACGCGATACAAATATGGCTAACTAGAAAGAAGCAAGTTTTGCATTTAATTAGTATCTTTCACAACACTTTACAGCCCATGTATATTTTTGAAATATAGAAGTTTACTCCCGAGAGGTCTCTTTTCTCAAACAAGTGTCTTAATTTGAAGGGCTTTAGGAATCGTACGTCTCTATGTGGCAGCAGTGGAACTCTAACCATTCTGATTTGGAGTGTAGGTGCAATACCTTAAAATCGTGTTTCCCTCTTCTGAACAGACCAGAGATTAAATAAAATTACAGGATTCACCCCAAAAGGTACATCGAGAAATCAAACTTTAATCATCAAATTAGAAATAAGATCTGAAAAAAAATCAAAAATTACCAATTTGTACTCTAATTTCTGTATCATTGTAAGTTCTTATAAATCAGTCAATTCAAAAGATTCTGAAACTTCCAAAAGTTTATGAACATCTTTCTTAATTATCTTTGTGATTTGAGGCAAAAGCCTTCTTACAGAAGTTATGTTTGGGAGAAAGAATACAGGGGGAATTCTCCGGTTATTAATGCTGGCAGGATTCTCCGGTCACACTAGCAGCTCACTACCTTCCGTGGATTTTGCGGCGGTGTGGAGTGACATCAATGGGAAATCCCATTGGCAGCAGCAAGACCAGAGAATCCCACCGCTCGCAAACGGCACGCCACCTCCCACCACGGAGAAACAGGCAGCTGGGAGGCTAGGGAATTCCCCCACACAATTCTATTCAGAAAGCCAATTGCAGGATTAAAAGGAGGCAGTGGAAACCCACACATTGGAATGCACAAATTACACCGTGTGGTTCTCAGTAAAGTTTCAAACACATTGCACAGATCTAGAAAACAAAGGAATCTATTAGCACATAAAACTGTCACATTGTTCACTTTGAAGCGGGTTCCAAGAATGGTATGAATTGAAGAAGCTTGCTGGTTTTCTCAACTTTCTGCAGAGCTGCTAACTGTTAGCACCAAGCAACGAGAGACATAGGAGAAAGCACTCACATTGCTGTTACAGAGCTAGTTCCAGGATTTTGATCCAGCGACAGCAAAGGAACGGCAATATATTTCCAGGTCAGCATGGTGAGAGGCTAGGAGAGGAACTTCCTGGTGGTAATGTTCCCATTCATCTGATGCCCTCGGCCTAGATGGCAGAGATCATGAGTTGGAAGGTGATGCCTAAGGAGCCTTGGTGAGTTCTTGCAGCACATCTTGTAGATAGTACACACGGCTGCCACTGTGCATCAGTGTTGGAGGGAGTGAATGTTTGTAGATGGGGTACTATTCAAGCAGGCTGTTTCGTCCTGGATGGTATTGGACTCCTTGATTAACGTTGGAGCTGCATTCATCCATACAGGTGGAGAGTATTCCATCATACTCCTGACTTGTGCCTTGTAGATGGTGGACAGGGTTTGGGGAGTCAGGAGGTGAATTACTCACCACAGGATTCCTAGCTTCTGACCTGCTCTTGTAGCTACATTATTTATATGGCTAGTCCAGTTCAGTTTCTGGTCAACGGTAATTCCCATGATGTTGATAGTGGGGGACTCAGCAATGGTAATGCCACTGAATGTCAAGGGTGATGGTTAGGTTCTCTCATATTAGAGATGGTGATTGCCTGGCACTTGTTACTTGGCACGAATGCTACTTGCCTCCTGTCAGTCCAAGCCTGGACATTGTCCAGGTCTTGTTGCATTTGGGCATGGATTGCTTCAATAATGGAATCACAAATGGTGCTGAACATTGTGCAATCATCAGAGAATATTCAAATTTCTGATTATGTTGTGGAAGAAAGGTCATTGCCGAAGCAGCTAAAAATGCTCCTGAGAAACTCCTGCAGTGATATCCTGGAACTAACACTGAATGATCTCCAATTCAACCATCTTCCTTTGTACTACGTACAACTCAAAACAGTGGAGAATTTTCCCTCTGATTCCCATTGACTCCAGTTTTGCTAGGGTTCCTTGATGCCACATTTAGTGCTTTGATGTCAACGGCAGTCGATCTCACCTTACCCCTGGTTCAGCACTTCTGTCCATGTTTGAATCAAGGGTGGAATGTGGTCAGGACCTGATTGGCCCTGAAGGAAACCAAACATAGATGCCAATGTTGTAGCTGTACTGGAACAGCTTGGCCAGGGGTATGGCAAGCTCTGCAGCACAATTGCTGGAACACTGTCAGGGCCCATTGCTTTTGCAGTATTAAGTGCCTTCAACCACTGCCTGATAACACATGGAGTAAATCGAATTGGCTGAAAACTGGCATCTCTAATGCTGGGGACTTCTGGAGGAGGCGAAGATGGATCAGCCACCCGATAGTTCAGGCTGAAGGTTGTTGCAAATGCTTCAGCCTTGTCTTATTTAAAATCAATGATTTGTGGAAAACACTGCTTATCCCAAATTCACCATCAATGACCTGTTTTACACTCTTCCAAATGACCACAGACAGATCATTGAATCTGCAGAGAACAAATATCACAAACAGCTAAGTTAACCCTTTATCAGGCTAACCTAAATAAAAAAAGAACAAAGAACAATACAGCACAGGAACAGGCCCTTCGGCCCTCCAAGCCCGCGCCGCTCCCTGGTCCAAACTAGACCATTCTTTTGTATCCCTCCATTCCCACTCCGTTCATATGGCTGTCTAGATAAGTCTTAAACGTTCCCAGTGTGTCCGCCTCCACCACCTTGCCCGGCAGCGCATTCCAGGCCCCCACCACCCTCTGTGTAAAATATGTCCGTCTGATATCTGTGTTAAACCTCCCCCCCTTCACCTTGAACCTATGACCCCTCGTGAACGTCACCACCGACCTGGGGAAAAGCTTCCCACCGTTCACCCTATCTATGCCTTTCATAAAGCTGTGCAGCATTATCCAACAAAAATGTATCTTCCTTAACTCCCCATAAGAAGATTCACTAAAGAGAAACTGACACAAAAAACAGTAGATCGTTAAGCTGTATAAAAAAAGAGCAAAGGGATGAGAATAGAGAAGAGTTTTGAAAATGCAGTAAGGTAGAGGGGTTACTTTCTGAGTGAACAGCTAACACAGATAAAGGACCTCCACTGATTGTGAAGTGGACAGATGGGTGAGATACTGAATAAGAAACCAGTCCGAAGAATGAAGGAGAAGAGAGAAGTTTACATCAAACATACCGGGACTTGATGGATTGAGTTATAAGGAGAGGCTGGATAGACTGGGACTTTTTTCTCTGGAGCGTAGGAGGCTGAGGGGTGATCTTATAGAGGTCTATAAAATAATGAGGGGCACAGATCAGCTCGATAGTCAATATCTTTTCCCAAAGGTAGGGGAGTCTAAAACTAGAGGGCATAGTTTAAGGTGAGAGGGGAGAGATACAAAAATGTCCAGAGGGGCAATTTTTTCACACAGAGGGTGGTGTGTGTCTGAAACAAGCTGCCAGAAGTAGCAGTAGAGGTGGGGACAATTTTGTCTTTTAAAAAGCATTTAGACAGTTACATGGGTATGATGAGTATAGAGGGATATGGGCCAAATGCGGGCAATTGGGATTAGCTTAGGAGTTTTTTTTTAAAAAGGCCGGCGTGGACAGATTGGGCAGAAGGGCCTGTTTCTGTGCTGTAAACCTCTATGACTCTAACTATGCACAAGTTACCATTTGTGAAACTGGATTTGAAATAATAAACATTAAAACAGAAGTCAATTACCCTGGTACATTCCATTGTGATCAGAACCATATCGTTTACCCTTATACAACTTGTATTGAAGTGGATTCTTCTGCATAAACTGAAAACTCCTCCATCAAAAGAAACCAAAAGATTCCCAAAACAAATTGCTATCTAAGTTATAACTTTTAAGGTATTTATATCAATTAATTACATCTTATGAATTGTATAGACTTCACCCCATGAGTATGAACTACAGTTTTCTTATACTCTGTCCTCACACAACACGGCTGTAAAATGGCTTTTCGGATTCTATTACATATTAGAAAGTGTGAACCACAAGAATTTGTGACAATTACAAGCCGTTTCTAAGAATATTACTTTCAGTCAACTTAAAGAAAAGGCCGGTGTGAAGATACAATGTTGGAATAGAGCACTTGAGGTTTACTCTCTACCCAGCCTACTGTAGGCCCTACCTTGCTTGATGCTGACACTGGGGAAAATGTAGATCGCGATCTAGTTTCTAGCCTCAAAAGCTCTCATATTAATGAACACAAAATTGGTCCAAAAATGAGTATTAAAAATTGATGAAATACTAAAGTTTAGAGAACAGTTAAAGAGAAAGCGTTGTTGATGAATGGCGATTTGTCAAATTCATGGCATTCAACAATCTTGAGAACCAAATCAGTTCTTAATTCATTAAATGGTCAAAATATTTCTGTTGTGGTATTGGGATCCATCCCCTAGGATCAGTTATTGAGCAATCATTATGGACTATGTTCACATACAGCACATAGTGATCCTGGCTAATATGTCTTCAGAAGCCTTCTCTACATTAGTGCTTTCATTAGTGAAAATTAACATGGTTAAGAGTGCCAAGGTCAGTTAAGGCAGGTGCAATTTATGCAACGGTCCTGCAACTTATTTTCAATAACTATTTCAATGCTATATTGTGTTCTGGGCATTGGGACTCTATCAGAGAGTCTGATGAAATGCTGCTAACATTACTTTATAACAGAACTTACAGCATCCCTGGTAACAAGTTCAGCCCTCTGATGAGTCCACTAAGTCTCCTCAGCTGGTACCATAGCTTTGTCGTCAGTGAAATTCCAGTTTCAGTACAGTGATGTAAACCAAACACTGCTATGCATTGTAGAGGAGGCTGCCCATACCATTGCCATGATGTGGAGATGCCAGCGTTGGACTGGGGTAAACACAGTAGGAGTCTAACAACACCAGGTTAAAGTCCAACAGGTTTATTTGGTAGCAAACCAAATTTGGTTTGCTACCAAATAAACCTGTTGGACTTTAACCTGGTGTTGTTAGACTCCATACCATTGCCACCAGTGACAGCTCTGTCAAAAGGAGTCTGACATCGATTCTGGCTGCATTGTTTACTTGGCATGTCCACATATAGGTGAGAAATAGGATTCTTTTCCACCCCACTCCTAGAAGAAATTGCAATCATATCGCACCCTTCATAACTTAGGACATTGTAAAGCACTTCACAGATAATTAAATACTTTTGAAATATTGCTGTTGTAATGTAGTAAAGGTAGCAGCTAATTTCCATACAGCAAGATTCCACAAACAGCACTGAGGTGCTGCCCATATGCACGACTCTAACAATGCTAGTTGCAGAAAGATTTTGGTCACAACGGCAGGAAGAATGCCTCTGCAAGTTCTTTGAATAGTGCCATGGGATCATTCACATCCACCTCGAGAGGAAGGCAGGGTCTCAATTTCACATTCCATCTGAAAGACCGTCCCTATGACAGTACAGCACTTCCTCCTTATGGTAGTGGGACAGTCAACCGGGATTTTGTGTTCCAGTCTTCAGAGTAGCACATGAACCCATGACTGCTGACACTGATTGCGACAACTAGTCCACTGCTGACAGTGCCACTTTAGGGAAGGTCCGTAAGCCATAAACCACAAGTTTAAAACTGTCACAATATAAATTAAGCTGATTTCACCAAGTCCTTTAGCCAGAAACAAAGTGATCAGCAATGTGAATGCAACAGTCGACTTCACCTTCCATAGTAATGATTCCTAACACCAGAGTATGATCTGCACTTCATTCTGCAAGTAAAAAGTGAAACAGCTGCAATCCAAACATAACTACTTAAATTCTTTTGAAACCCTTCAAAGCACTCCAAACTTGCACTGTTAATAATAGCTTTACATTTACACTATAATTGCTGATATAGGTCCATCAGGGATGTAACATTAGTCAGATTTCAATTGATTCGAAATGTGTCTGCAAAGGCAGGAAATATTTTTCTTATTTCTGAGAAACTAGATGAGAGTAAAAAGTAATTGTGGAAAATTATTGCTCCATAGTCCATTTGAGAAAACTTCACTACGTATTACACAGAGAGCCAGAGTACACAGCCTGACACCAAAATTATTCTGGTTCTACTTTTAAAACGCCTGTACCAAAACATTTTGCATCAATTTGTAATATTACATGTGTAAAAGAAGTGTTTGAATTGCTGACCCCTGTTCCTTCAAGTGACATAGATATTTTGCAAGCAATTTTACATGATTTGCAGATTTATTCAATATCTAAAATCACATACAACAGTTTTCTCTTGATCAAAATACTCCCAATGATATGCAGTCCATTGTTGCACGTAAACATTTGAATGATCCATCAATTTGAATCGAGCAGCTGAAATGAAATGGTACTGGAGAGTTTTTGTGCAGCTCAAACTATCCAAATGCTTAAATTAAACAACTTTGGGAACGGACCATGCACGTTAAATTCGCATAAACTGACTGTGGCACATTAAATTCTTTTTGTCGGAAATGGATGAAGTTTTCATACCAGTTTTGCCTTACTACTCGTAAAGGAGGAAACCGGGAATCTAAAATGGCTGTCAGATATTAACAAGCGAGAAAAAATGGTTCAAATTCCCCTACTCTGTGTTTAAGGAAATCTAACATGGTCATATATTTTGGCAATGATAACTTTACTATGTTTATGTCAATGTGGTTATTTGTAAGCTGGATTGTTTTGATCAAAAGCACTCAATTGTTCCAGCAAATATTGATATAAAATTCTATTTTTCAAATTAAAAATACTGATCTTTAACAATATTCCATCATTGCAAAACTGTTCAAAATCACACCCAGTTTCATTCCAATTCAGATACACTACTGTACCAAATCAAAAGTACCTCCTGCGTAGAATTTTATATTGGATGTCTGTGCACAGTTAAAAGCCACAATAGAC
Source organism: Mustelus asterias (assembly GCF_964213995.1). NCBI lineage: Eukaryota > Metazoa > Chordata > Chondrichthyes > Carcharhiniformes > Triakidae > Mustelus > Mustelus asterias. Next base: position 2,909,914 of record NC_135826.1, on the reverse strand, counting down.
CAATTACTCAAAAGCAGAGGCTGCTCAGGAACTGCATTTTCACAGCACTGAAATTCAGGAACTTGAATAGAAGCTCTTAACACAAATGGACTTTGTTCAGTCCAGCTGGACAGTAGGTCAGGAAATTTGTCAAAATATCAATAATAGCTTTGATGCAAATGACTTTCCCAAGGTTCACAGAATCCCTACAGTGCAGAAGGAAGCCTTTCGGCCTATCGAGCCTGCACCGACTCTCTGACAGTGTGTCTTACCCATGCCCCATCCCTGTAACCCCACATCTTTACTCCGCTAATCCCCCTAACCTACACATCTTGGGACAGTAAGAGGTCAGGGGGGACGGTACGGTGGCACAGTGGTTAGCACTGCTGCTTCACAGCGCCAGGGACCCAGGTTCAATTCCGGCCTCGGGTCACTGTCTGTGTGGAGTTTGCACATTCTCCCTGTGCCTGCGTTTCCTCCAGGTGCTCCGGTTTCCTCCTACAGATGTGCGGGTTAGGTTGATTGGGCATGATAAATTGACCCTAGTGTGAGGAATTAGCAGGGTAAATATGTGGGTTACAGGAATAGGGCCTGGGTAGGATTGTGGGTTGGTGCAGACTCGATAGGCTGAATGGCCTTCTTCTGCACTGTAGGGATTCTATGATTCTAATTTATCAAGGCCAATCCACCTAATCTGTGCATTTTTGGACCGTGGGAGGAAACCAGAGCACCTGGAGGGACCCACACGGACATGGGGAGAACGTGCAAACTCCACATAGTCATCCAAGACCAGAATTGAACCCGGGTCCATGGCGCTGTGAGGCAGCAGTGCTAAACACTGTGCTGCCTTCACACAGACAGTGCAACAAAATGTACACAGTGGTACATACCATCTTTAAACCCAGTTACAAGGTTAAACAACAGCGGTGAATATACAGTTATCTCAAGATTTGGTGACTAGAAATAATGGATATCTACAGTTTATTTTCAAGGAAAATTTAATGATGCAACATTTGGGAGGGCCCTTCAATCCTCCTTCAGAGGGTTAATGCATGTCACTTCCAATACTCAATTATTTGTAGTTGCAAAATTAATGCATTCTCTGTCATTTAAAATATTTAACTGAAAACAATGCGGGGAGTCAACGGGCAACTTTTCAACTTGTCAGAGCTCAACAAAGCATAAACCATCTCATTATATTTCCAGAAACCCAAAATGAAATACTGTTCTAAATCCATAGTCATCTTTTTGTTCTTTATATTATCTATATGTTTCTAAACTTACTTTGATTTTTAAAAAATGCAGATCAAGTGTGATGTGCCAGAAAGTAAACAAAATATGCAACTTGAACTTGTACCGCTCCTTCTGTAGAAAGTCTATGTTTAATGGTCTATTTTATGTTAAAAATCCTCCATCTGTGTTCAGCTCCTGTCTGCAAACTCTTACTTGTTGTGTATAACATTTATCACACTTCTTTGTGTACTTTTCTCCATTATAAATTCCTGTTTTAAAATGAAAATTACTGATGTAAACAAGCCTCTCTACAGTTGAAACCCCTCACCAGTGATAGTCACTTCAGTTTTGTTCTCCCAGTCCCTCAGCCTGTACCGCAATCACCACACTCTAACCATCTTTCAAACTAATGCAAACTTCACTATTTAATTGTAACATAAAATCAGTGTATAGAACAAGAACAGAATGTATGACTTTAAACTACGGAATGAATTAGTTGCATTACCTGGTCCAACTTTGCATCGCCTTTTATACAAACGTACATCTTAAACTTCAATTATATTACATCAAGTCTTCAGATGCCACTCTCTTGATTGGCTGATATTTTAAAAATTCAAAACTTTAACTACAATAAACAAAAAAAATCTCAAATATGAAACTGGCAATTTAAAATAATCTTTTACTTATTTCATTCCTACGTCCACTATGGACTCAAAATAAGATCACCAATGCATTAAATATTTAAAAGTTATATATTGATCAATAACACACCTTAATTTCGCCATTAATTTTTTGCTTCGAGTATCCAAGCTGGCACCGGAGTGAGGCGACTTCTTGCAATCTGTGCCCAGCATACCTTCTAATTCTATCTTTTACTCTCGTTCTACACTTCAGGTGAGAAAGACTAACATAAAGACACTTTACCTGAATGCACATAGCATTTGAAATAAAGTGAATGAGTTGACGGCACAGATCAGTACAAATGGGTATGATCTAGTGGCCATTACAGAAACGTGGTTGCAGGGTGACCAGGACTGGGAACTAAATATCCAGGGGTATCAGACAATTCAGAAGGATAGACAGGAAGGAAAAGGAGGTGGGGTAGCTGTGTTAATTAAGGATAATATCAGGGCGGTAGTGAGAGACGATATAGGCTCTAAGGAGCAAAATGTGGAATCAATGTGAGTGGAGATAAGGAATAGTAAGGGGAAAAAGTCACTGGTGGGCGTAGTCTATAGGCCCCCAAATAATAACTTCAAGGTGGGGCGGGTTATAAACAAACAAATAACAGATGCATGTAAAAATATCTCCACTCACATTGATTCCACATTTTGCTCCTTAGAGCCTATATCGTCTCTCACTACCGCCCTGATATTATCCTTAATTAACACAGCTACCCCACCTCCTTTTCCTTCCTGTCTATCCTTCTGAATTGTCTGATACCCCTGGATATTTAGTTCCCAGTCCTGGTCACCCTGCAACCACGTTTCTGTAATGGCCACTAGAACATACCCATTTGTACTGATCTGTGCTGTCAATCATGGAGGATTTTGACCTCCATATTGATTGGTCAACTCAGGTCGGACGAGGTGGACTTGAGGAAGAGTTCTTAGAATGCTGTCGCGATAGTTTCCTCGAACAGTATGTTACAGAACCTACGAGGGAGCAAGCTATCTTGGATCTGGTCCCGTGTAATGAGACAGGTAAAATTAATGATCTCCTTGTGAGGGATCCTCTTGGAATGAGTGATCACAATATGGTTGAATTTCCAATACAGATGGAGGGTGAGAAAGTAGGGTCCCAAACCAGTGTCCTCTGCTTGAACAAGGGGATTACAATAGGATGAGGGCGGAGTTGGCTAATGTAGACTGGGAACACAGACTAATTGGAGGGACAGTTGAGGAACAGGGGAGGATTTTTAAAGAGATTTTTCTCAGTACTCAGCAAAAATATATTCCAGTGAAAAAGGAGGAATGTAAGAAAAGGGATAACCAGCCATGGATAACTAAGGAAATAAAGGAGATATCAAATTAAAAACCATTGCATACAGAGTGGCCAGAATTAGTGGGGAACTAGAAGATTGGGAAGGCTTTAAAAAACAACAAAGAACTACTAAGAAAGCAATAAAGAAAAATTGGGGTACACGAAGCTGCAGAAGATTGGGGTACACGGAGTTAGGGGTAAGGTGTTGGCGTGGATTGGGGATTGGCTATCTAACAGGAAGCAGAGAGTTGGGATAAATGGGTGCTTTTCTGGTTGGCAGTTGGTGACCAGTGGCGTGCCGCAGGGATCGGTGCTGGGGCCTCAATTGTTTACCATTTACATAGATGATCTGGAGGAGGGGACTGAATGTAGGGTATTCAAGTTTGCTGATGACACGAAGGTGAGTGGGAAAGCGAATTGCGTGGAGGACGCGGAAAGTCTGCAGAGAGATTTGGATAGGCTGAGCGAGTGGGCGAGGATCTGGCAGATGGAATATAACGTTAGCAAATGTGAGGTTATCCACTTTAGAAGAAATAATAGTAAATTGGAATATTATTTAAATGGAGAAAAATTACATCGTGCGACTGTGCAGAGGGACCTGGGGGTCCTTGTGCACGAATCGTAAAAACTCAGTCTGCAGGTGCAGCAGGTGATCAAGAAGGCGAATGGAATGTTGGCCTTTATCGCGAGGGGGATAGAATATAAAAGCAGGGAGGTCTTGCTGCAACTGTACAAGGCACTGGTGAGGCCGCAACTGGAGTACTGTGTGCAGTTTTGGTCCCCTTATTTGCGAAAGGATATATTGGCCTTGGAGGGAGTGCAGAGAAGGTTCACCAGGTTGATACCGGAGATGAGGGGTGTAGCTTATGAGGAGAGATTAAATAGATGGGGTCTGTACTCGTTGGAGTTTAGAAGGATGAAGGGTGATTTTATAGAGACATATAAGATAATGAAGGGGCTGGATAGGGTAGAGGTGGAGAGCTTCTTTCCACTTAGAAGGGAAACCAGAACTAGAGGGCACAGCCTCAAAATAAGGGGGGGCCGGTTCAGAACAGAGTTGAGGGGGAACTTCTTCTCTCAGAGGGTAGTGAATCTCTGGAATTCTCTGCCCATTGAAGTGGTGGAGGCTTCCTCGTTGAATATGTTTAAATCACGGGTAGATAGATTTCTGATCGATAAGGGAATTAGGGGTTATGGGGAGCAGGCGGGTAAGTGGAACTGATTCGCTTCAGATCAGCCATGATCTTGTTGAATGGCGGGGCAGGCTCGAAGGGCCAGATGGCCTACTCCTGCTCCTATTTCTTATGTTCTTATGTTCGGAAAGATAGATTATGAAAGTAAACTAGCACAAAATATAAAAACTGATAGTAAAAGTTTTTACAAATATATAAAACAGAAAAGAGTGGCTAAAGTGAATGTTGGTCCCTTAGAAGATGAGAAGGGGGATTTAATAATAGGAAACGAGGAAATGGCCGAGGCCTTAAACAAGTTTTTTGTGTCAGTCTTCACAGTGGAGGACACAAATAGCTTACCAATAATTGACGGTCATGGGACTGTAGGGGGTGAGGACCTTAAAACGATCACTATTACTAAAGAGGTAGTGCTGGGTAGGCTCATGGGACTAAAGGTAGACAAGTCCCCTGGTCCGGATGGAATGCATCCCAGGGTACTAAAAGAAACGGCAGAAGCAATAGCAAATGCATTAGTTGTAATTTATCAAAATTCACTGGACTCTGGGGAGGTGCCAGCTGATTAGAAAACAGCTAATGTAACGCCACTGTTTAAAAAAGGAGGTAGACAAAGGCAGGTAACTACAGGCCGGTTAGCTTAACATCCGTAGTTGGGAAAATGCTGGAATCTATCATTAAGGAAGAAATAGCAGGACACCTGGAAAAGAATGGTTCAATCAAGCAGACGCAGCATGGATTCATGAAGGGAAAGTCATGTTTGACTAATTTACTGGAATTTTTTGAGGATATAACGAGTGTGGTTGATAGAGGGGAACCGGTGGATGTGGTGTATTTAGATTTCCAGAAGGCATTCGATAAGGTGCCTCACAAAAGGTTGCTGCATAAGATAAAAGGTACGCGGAGTTGGGGGTAAAGTGTTAGCGTGGATTGAGGATTGGCTATCTGGCAGAAAGCAGAGAGTCGGAATAAATGGGTGCTTTTCCAGTTGGCAATCAGTGACTAGTGGCGTGCAGCAGGGATCGGTGCTGGGGCCTCAACTATTTACCATATACATAGACAATCTGGAGGAGGGAACCGAGTGTCGGGTAACAAAGTTTACAGATGACACAAAGATGAGTGGGAAAGCAAATTGCGTGGAGGACACAGAGTCTGCAGAGAGATTTGGATAGGCTAAGTGAGTGGGCAAGGATCTGGCAGATGGAGTATAACGTTGGTAAGTGTGAGGTTATCCACTTTGGAAGGAATAATAGTAAAATGGACTATTATTTAAACGGTGAAAAATTACAAAATGCTACTGTGCAGAGGGACCTGGGGGTCCTTGTGCATGAATCCCAAAAACTCAGTTTGCAGGTGCAGCAGGTGACCAAGAAGGCAAATGGAATGTTGGTCTTTATCGTGAGAGGGATGGAGTATAAAAGCAGGGAGGTCATGCTGCAACTGTACAGGGTACTGGTGAGGCCGCACCTAGAGTACCCTGTGTACAATTTTGGTCCCCTTATTAAAGAATATATTAGCTTTGGAGGGGGTACAGAGAAGGTTCACCGGATTGATTCCGGAGATGAGGGGGTTAGCTTATGAGGAGAGATTGAGTAGACTGGGCCTGTACTCATTGGAGTTTAGAAGGTTGAGGGAAGATCTCATAGAGACATACAAGATAATGAAGGGGCTAGACAGGGTAGAAGCAGTGAGGTTATTTCCACTTACAATGGAAACAAGAACTAGGGGGCATAGCCTCAAAATACGGGGGAGTCAATTTAGAAGAGTTGAGGAGGAACTTCTTCTCCCAGAGGGTAGTGAATCTTTGGAATTCTCTGCCCAATGAAGCAGTAGAGGCTACCTCGTTAAATGTGTTTAAGTCACAGATAGATAGATTTTTAACCATTAAGGGAATGGTTATGGGGAGCGGGCGGGTAAGTAGAACTGAACTGAACTGATCAGCCATGATCTTATTGAATGGCGGAGCAGGCTTGAGGGGCTAGATGGCCTACTCCTGCTCCTATTTCTTATGTTCTTATAAAACTTTATTCCCCATCAGACCTTTGAATGGACTTACCTCGCATTAAGTTGATCTTTCTTTACACCCTAGCTATGACACTACATTCTCCACTCTCTCCTTTCCCTCTCTATGTATGGTATGCCTTGTCTGTATAGTGCGCAAGAAGCAATATTTTTCATTGTATACTAATGTGACAATAATAAATCAAATCAAAAACAAAATCTTCAATAAGATTTCATTTGGAAATTTCAACCTCCCCAAAGCCTGTGCATTTCAGTTAAGATTAACAAGATAATTCAAATATCTGAAAACAAAGCTCAAATAAAAATCTCAATGGCCCAGCATTCTTACGAACAAATTCTACAGATCAAGAGACTCCCAGGTTCAACCTTGGGAATGTCTTCAGCTATCTGATGTTAGCTGGGGTCCAGCATCCTCAAGCTTGAATGCGCAGGGTTCCTAGTCTTGATCATTATCCACTGTCAATTGCTGGAACATGTACTAGCTGGCTGAGGACAGAACTGGGTTTGACTGTGCTGCCTCAACAGAAGAACACCCTCCACCTCCTACAGGAGGTATGACCAGTGAGGCAAAATAATGGAGCAATGTTGGGGTGACCTTTGACCTAGAAGCAGTACAGTTAGGAAAAATTGTAATTTCTTTAAAATATCTGTAGAATCTATAGATATTTTTTTTAAATGTTTCAAAAGTACCTGAGAGTTTACATCAATTGCAATTTTCTTCAATAAGTAAATACTAGTCCATGTGATTTGGCAGCCCCTCACCTGGCAGCAGTATCAACAAAAGGAAGTTAAGATACAAAACACGATGTGGTCAGTCATGAGGGCAGGAGAGACAGCTGCTGCTTCAGTTTTGCCTAAGTTAGCCAGACTGCTTAGTGAGGTTATTTAAAAGGGTAAGATTCTCTGGAGAATCAGTGCCATCGAGACTGCTGTGCAGGAAGGAGTGTGCCATTCAGATGGCAACCATTTCCGAGGACATTGAATAGAACACGACACAAGGGTGAATTGATTAAGTGGGAAAGTAAGAGATCGAAGGCACCAGAGGTCAAATTAGAGAACTTTAAAAATGCATATGGTGCCACAAGTCTGCAGAGCATGGTGCAGTTGCATGAGATTTTGTAAGACATAGCTTTGTTGTATCAATTACTCAAAGAGAAATTTACCCTCTCATTTGAAACACCACTTGTCTGTTATTTTATATTTAATTTACATTGATTCAAAAGCTACAAAAAGAGAAATCTTGTTGGTAATTTCTTCATTTGGGAATCGTTCAGTAAATTTGGTTGTTTTGGCTTACGGTTTTCCTCACAGGCATCGTGATAACCATGAAGTTCTATATTCCAACCCCGAGTTACCAGTCAGTACAATCACCGATTTGTTTTTAAATAGCACCTCTCACAATCTCACGATCTCTCAAAGCTGTTCACAGTCAATGACAGTGTAGTCACTGCTTTGGAAATGCAGCAACCAAAGTGCATACCAGCCAGATCGTACAAACAGCAACGAGAGTGTGGCCAGATATTAAAGCCAGAAAATGGTTACATCACAGGTGGTGAAATAGCTCCTCGAGGCCGGTGTCCCTTCACCGGATTCCCTTTATTTACAAACTCTACTCCAATCTGAAGAGTGCTTCAGGTACAAAGTCAGACTCCAATACTTATACACAGGTGAGGCTCCCTGGCTAGGCAGATAATTGTGGCCTCGAGCTCATACTCCAAGAGGTCAACCTCATGTGCCTCGTTGAAATCATTACAGCAAGAGGCTGTTTGCCTTGTTAAGTTTGCTAGCTCTCTCCAAGAACAATTTAGCTAGTTCTACCCCCTTTCTCTCTTTCCCCTTAGACCTGCAATTTTTTTCCATTCAAGTGTTTATCCAATTCTCTTTTGAAAACCACAAACGAATCTGCCTTGTGATGTTACTTTGAGGGTTAAGTATTACCCAGGACACCACAAAGAACTCCTCCGTTCTTCTTTGAAATAATGCCATGGGATTTTTTCTGTTCACCCAAGAAGGGACACAGGGAATTCGGCCTAATGACTTATGCAGAACACAATGAAGAGTTATATTGGACTAGAAACTTCAACTCTGCTTCTGTCTCCACAGATGCTGCCAGACCTGCAGAGTTTTTCCAGCATTATCTATTTTTATTTCCGTAGGAGCTGCAGTTCAGTGCCTTTGAAGCGGCAACGGTGGAGGTTCACATCGAACATTTTCACACAATTGGCGCCATATATTATGTGTGTGAAAAAAGTGCATAGAAAGCAGACACTTAAATGCTGTTTGAAGTGGCATAGCAAGCCACTCAATTGTATCAAACTGCTACAAAGAATTTACAGCTGTTTAATGAAGGAGTCCATCACCAGTAACCTATGACAAATAGGGATGGGCAATAATTGCCAGCCTTGTCAACAATGCCCACAGGGAGATGGAGCTGTAGTGTGGTAACGTCACTGGACCAGTCATCCAGAGGCCAAGGCTAATGCTCTGGGGACAAGAGTTTGAATCCTGCCATATGGAATGTAAATTCAATCAGTTAACAAAGTATGGAACTGAAAGCTGGGGTCAGTAATGGTGACCATGACACTATTATTGTAAAAACCCATCCAGTGCACTAATGAAGGAAATCTGTTATCCTTACCTGGTCTGGTCCTCACATGACTCCAGACCCATTGCCCTCAAATGGCGAGCATGCACTTAAATCAAGGGCAATTAGGGATGAGCAACAAATGGCCACATCTTGTGAAGAATTTACACAGATACTATGGAAGATGTTCATTCATGTGTCACTATAAAATGTGCAAGGCGGCTGTTCACAAGATCATCAGCTAATCAGAAAAACACAGCAGTGGCTTCAATTCACATAAAGTCAGATATTTATAAAACCCTGCTTGCTCAAGAACCCCCCCTCCAAGCACTAAAAGTTCCCAGCACACCCAGTTTTTGAAAGGAGCCCAGTTGTCTTAAGAGGAAGTCACATAAAACTTATTTAATATCTAAGGAAGTATTTTTTGTACATTGAGGCGGCAACAAGCATGCATACACAGAAATTATCCTTAGTCACACTTGCCATTTCCTTAATAAATCATAGACCTTATGGGAAACATTTTAGAGGGGAAGCAACTGTAAACCTTGTAACACTGCATTAGGATTCAAATCTGTTTTCTATTATCAGCCAGACGCTGTGTTTATACAAGTGTAATTGACAATGAACAGGTGCTATGAACATGCTTGAAATCTGCCCCTCCCATCACACATTACTGCAGCAGAAATATGCAATTTACAATGTGGCACAGTTTCATAGATTCCACCAGTCTTCTAGGACTTTATGAGGTCATTTCTCAAGTCTGAAATACTATATCATGGATTATTCTAACATGGAGGGCATCACATCATTGCTGTCCTCACCGAGGGTTTGTACATACAAGTCAATTCTTTACTGAATAAAATTATGTGCAGGAACCTTTTCTGAGGGTCGTGGGGACCTGGAATGTGTTGCCGGGCAAGGTGGTGGAGGCGGACACACTGGGAACGTTTAAGACTTATCTGGACAGCTATATGAACGGAGTGGGAATGGAGGGATACAAAAGAGTGGTCTAGTTTGGACCAGGGAGCGGCGCGGGCTAATTGTTCTTTGTTTCTCGTTTCAAGGCTTCATTCTATGATCATCTTGCTGGTGCCAGTACAGAGCGAGACTGCGGATAGTTGGGAACCTGTCTCGGGGGCAGGGAATTCAGATGGTGTTCGTAAAGCAGAAGGGGAAATGAATAGGGTTGGGAAGCATTTTCTGATCTGGGCCAGTGTGATCTCCTGGACTCGTTTCGATCGCCTCAGGGGGTCGGAGAGGAATTTCCCAGATTTATTTTCCCCATATTGGCCCTGGGGTTTTCACTCTGGGTTTTCGCCTCTCCCTGGAGATCACATGGTCTGGAATGGGGGGGGTGGGGGTGAGTTAATAGGTTGTGATGAACAAAGCATCGTAGCTGTGAGGGACAGCTCGGTGGATAGGATATTAGGATGTAGATAGGCTGGAAAATTGGGCGGGGATCCTGGATTCAGGATTCAATCCTGGACCGGGGAGCGGCGCGGGCTTGGAGGGCCGAAGGGCCTGTTCCTGTGCTGTATTGTTCTTTGTTCTTTGTTCTTTGAGAGAATCCTCTGTGCACAGAGACATTAAGACCAATTTTAGCAAACCCTTCATAATGGATGGTAGAAAGGAAGTTGAAAATCCGGACTAAAATCAGAATAATCAGGGACATATTACACCAAGCTACAAATAGCAATCGGTGTAAGAAGGAGCAATTTCACATTTTGGTAAACCCATTAACACGACACAGTTACTCACCCAATCGATCAATTTGAACCAGAAGCTCGAAATGTTGATTTTTCAACTCCTTTGGAGTGAGTTTTCAGTCAGGCTGGCAACAGGCATGTTCAACATCGGAGGCCGTGTACATGGGAAATCCCAGGGAAAGTTCCCACCAGAAATTGTAATTAGGAGAGGACAGGACTGCAGTGTCATAATCACCCCAGCCCCCAACCCCACCAACAGTCTGCTGATATTCACTCTCAGATCGTGTGAAATAAGATAATTCCAGAGAAGGTTGTCATTGTTGATTTCTAAGAGGTTTTGCGTGGATCTGGCTGTAGCAGCTATTTTTTCAATATCTAGTTCTATGCATTTTAAATGTCTCTTAGAAATTACAAGTTTCAATGGGTGTCAGGATTATAGGAAATGTCTCTCCCTTTACACTCAGTTCAGGGCGATTTATTCGTTTCCCACCTTCACCTTGGAAAGTGGCCTTGCAGTTTTAAGCAGTATGATCTGTTTCAGTTCAAACTGCAAAATTTCCAGTGAGTTGGAAGTTGAAAAAACATATTTTCAAAAATAATGCCTTGTGACAACCCCGCTAAGTCATTACATTCTTCTTGAGGTACAATGACCAGAACCGAATGCCTCAGGAGTGCCTAATCTGAGCTTTATGTAACTGAAATATAACTTCCACTCCTTTACTTTCCAGCCCCATCAAGATGAAAGTCATCATTAAATTTGCAGTTTATGTGCCTGTCTATCCACTAGATTTCTATACTAGGACAACTAAATCTATGTTCTGTCACAATTCTCAGCTTTTCACCATTTTGAAAATTATTTGATCTAGATCAAAGTTAATGAACTGCCATTTCCCCACACTGAACACCAGTTTTTCTCACACATTTAATCTTCAAATGTCTCTTCAAAACATTTTGCTCCCTTCTACTTATTTACTCGATCAACTAACTTAAGAGTCATCAAGAAATATTGGATATAATAGCCCTCTATTCCTTCAGCAAACTCATAAATATAGGGAAAGATTGGTTGGACCAAATGCGATGTTTCTGTGTTGTGTGTATATCATCAATGGTCTCCTCTCTTTTCTCTTAGGCAATCCCTCGAAGTCAAGGTGACTTCCTGCCACACTAAAAATGAGTTCTCAGGTGACTGAGGAGTTCAATGCACGACCTATAGTCTATGTCACAGGTGGGGCAGACAGTGGTTGGAGGAGGGGGTGGTAGGGTGCCCGGGTTGCCACACGTTCCTTTCTCTGTCAACATCTGGTTTCACTTGCTCTCGGTAATCAACTTGAACTGTTCAGATCTTCCTGGATGCTTGTCCTCCACTTCAGACAGTCTTGGGCCAGGGATTCCCAGGTGTTGGTGGAGATGTTGCACTTTTTCAAGGAGGTTTTGAGGGCATCCTTGTAGCATTCCCTGTGCCCTCATGGACCTCATCAGCCATGTCGAAGTTTGGAGTACAGCACTTATTTTGGGAGTCTTGTGTCAGGCAGGCAGAAGATGTAGCTTGCCCAGCAGAACTGACCAAGCATGGTCAATGCATCAATGCTGGCCCGAGCAAGAGTACTGATGCTAGTGTGCCTATCTGTGAACGTATTTGCAGGATCTTGTGGAGGCAGTGTTGGTGGTACTTCTCCAGGGTTTTGAGCTGCCTGCTGTACAAAGCCCACATCTGAGTAATATAGGAGGATGGGTCTATAGACCATGAGCTTGGTGCTAGGTCTAATGCCCTAGTCTTCAAACACTTTCTTCCTCAGGTGAGCCAAGGTTGCACTGGTACACTGAAGGCAGTGTTGAACATTGACATTGATGTTGTCTTGTTGACATTAGGTTCCCAAATGGAAAATGGTTCATTTTGTCCAAGGTCTCATTGTGGATTTTGATAAGCAGGGGACAGTCATGTGTGGTAGAGGACCTTTGTCTTATGGATGTTTAATGTAAGACCCATGCTCTTGCATGCCTCAGCGAAGGTGTTAACAGTAACTTGGAGCTCAGCCTCAGAGTGTGCACTGATGCAAACATCATCTGCATACTGTAGTACAATGACAGAGGATGGGACAACCTGGGTGCGATGCCGCAACGTTGTTTAACCCCAGTCTGAATGTGAATTGAGTCTATGGTGGATCCATTGTTCAGGGTCACAGCTTGCATGTCATCATGGAGCAGGCGGACGATGGTGACAAAACTTTTGGGGGCCACCGAAACGTAGGATGCTCCATAATTCCATGTGGTCAACAGCATTAAAGGCCCTTCTGAGGTCAAAGAAGGCTATGTACTAGGGTTGGTGTAGTTCCTGCATTTCTCTTGTAGTTACCATGCGATAAAGATTATATCCACTGTGCCCCTTAGTGGGGGGAATCCACATTGCGACTCTGGAAGGAGTTCTTCAGGGAGGAGGAGATTAAGGAGGACTCTTTTCGCCGCCTTCCCTGTGGCGAAAAGCAGGGAAATTTCTCTGCAGATACTGCAGTCGAACTTGTCACCTTTCTTGAGGATGGGCGCAATTACAGCATTTCTGATCTCCTGACATGTTCTCCTCCCTCCAGATAATAGAAAAGAGGTCATGTATTCGCATCAATAGTACTTCCCCGCCATGCTTTAATGCTTTGGCATGAGTGGTGGTGGATAATTAAGAGGAGGAGGCTCCACAAATATCCCCATCGTCAATGATGGAAGAGTCAGCACATCAGTGCAAAAGATAAGGCTGAAACATTTGTAACAATCTTCAGCTATAAGTTTCAAGTGGATAATCCATCTCAACAAGTCTTCAGCCAATGGGATTCACTCCATATAACATCAAAAAATGGCTGGAGGCTGCAAAGACTATCGGCCCTAGCAACATTCCAGAAACAGTATTGAAGGCTTGTGTGTCAGAACAACTGCACCCTTAGCCAAGCTGCTCCAGTACAGGTACAATATTGGCATCCATCCAGCCATATGGAAAATTACCCAGGTATATCCGTACACAAAAAGCAGGAGAAATGCAACCCGGTTAATTATCGCCCCCGTCAGTCTATTCTCAATCGCCAGAAAAGTGCTAACTGGTTGCCAGCAATGCTATAAAGCTGCTTTTACTCAGCAATAACTTGCTCAGTGATGCTCAATTTGGGTTCTGCTGGGGTCATTCAGCTCCTGACCCTCATTAAACCCTTCATGTTTGGAGTTGAACATATGAGGCGAGGACTGCCCTTGACATCAAGGCAGTACTTGACAGTGTGGCATCAAGGAGGCCTAGCAAAACTGGAGTCTGTGGGAATTGGGGTGGGAGCTCTCCATTGGTTGGAGTCATATCTAAAACAAAGGAAGATAGCTGTGGTTGTTTGAAATCAATCACCTCAGTCTCAGGACTTCCTCAGGTTAGTGTCCTCAACCCAACCATCTTCAGCTGCTTCTTCAATGACCTTCCCTCTATCAAAAGATCAGAAGTGGGAATGTTCACTGATGATTGCACCATGTTCAGCACCATTCGCGTCTCCTCAGAAACTGAAACAGTCCATGCCCTAATGCAGCAGAATTTGGACAATGTTCAGGCTTGGGCTGGTAAGTGGCAAGTAACAGTCACACCACATGAGTGCCAGGCAATGACCATCTCCAACAAGGGAGAATTCAACTATCTCGCCTTGGCATCCAATGGCATCACCATCTCTGAATTCCCCACCACGAGCACCCTGGAGGTTGCCATTGATCAGAAACTGAACCAGAACAGCCATGTGAATAATGTTTGATTTGATTTACAACAGCAGTTTAGTGGCAGGAAATTCAGTGGTCAGAAACTCATCACCTGACTCCCTAAAGCCTGTCCACCATTTACAAGGCACAATTCAGGATTGTGAGGAAATACTCTCCACTGCCTAGATCTGTGCAGCTCCAACAACACTCAGGAACCTCAACATCATCCAACAGCCTGCCTAATTGGCACCCATAAACCACCCGTAAACATTCATTCCCTCCAATACATTAGCAGCTGTGCCTACCCTCGTAAGATGCACTGCAGCAACTCACCAAGACTCCTTAGACAGCACCTTCCAAACCTGCAACTTCTACCACCTTGAGGAACCAGAGCAGCAGATGCACGAGAACATCACCACCTGCAAGTTGCCCTTCAAGCCATCCTGACTTGGAACTATATCGCCGTTCTTTCACTGTAGCTGGGTCAAAATCCTGGAACTCCCTTCCCAACAGTACTGTGGGTGCTCCTACACCACATGGAGTGCAGCAGTTCAAGGCAGCAGCTCACCACCACCTTCTCGAGAGCAATTAGGGATGGGCAATAAATGCTGACCTAGCCAGTGACATCCACATCCCATAAAATAATGAAAAAATTGACATATATTAATGCCTGGATATTTCAGGAAGTGGCCAATAAGCTCAAAACCACAATCTGGTGCAGTTTCTTGCCAAAATAAATAATTGCATTCAGTTTGCATATCGATGCAGGACTTTGTTTTGGTTCTGCGATGTACCAATCACCGACTGGGCCAGCATTTATTGCTCATGTCCAATTACTCTGGAGAAGATGGGAATGAGCTGCCTTTTTGAGCCAATGTTGTCCATGTGGTGTCGGTACAGTTTAACATTAATGTTGCAGTTACAACTGTTGAAGTGAAGTTACTAAAGCATTAATCAAGTTGCTTACATGAAATGACTCAACATGCTAGACCTGCCTTCAGTTATTAATTAAATAGAATAGAGTGTTGGGAGCCAGTCAGTCCTGAATGGATGACTCAATAAGCATTGAGAGGGGAAGAGGAGAGACGTCAGTCCGCATCTACCAACGCGCTTTGCAATTTTAATTTAAGATTTAGAATATTTCTATATCAATGTGAAAGGGGATTTTACCTGGTGCTGACTCAGTTACTGTTGTGGGTAACCATTAGCTTGGGAACGCTATTAGGTTCTTTTAGGTTAGTTTCAGAATGAATATTTAATCCGTTTAAAGGCTTCTGGGGTTTATTGAAAAGCTTTTGATACAGAATTGTGTTCCTCTTTCTTTCAGCTAAAGCATAAATATGCCTTTTCTTATTTACATGATTTAATAAACCTCTATATAGATGGGTCAAACACAAAGCCCAGTTTGAAAATTTGTTTTAAGAGACCGTCCAATGCTGTTTGAAATGAAGAAACTACCATAAGTGATTAGGTATTAAGACAGCAATTATAGCCAGTGAGTAATTAACAAAGGCCATCTTAGCTTAGTAGCAATACTTTCACTCTGTGGGAGAAGGTTTAAGATCCAAGTTCTACGACAGGATTTAAGCAAGCATTCGAGGCCGCTACTCAGGGAGAACTGGACAACGCATGTTGTTTTTTGAATGTGATGCTATATGAGGCACTGTCTAATCTCTCAGCTGGGTGTAAAAGATCCATCAACACTATCAGAAGGGTGAGGGGTTCTTCAGTAACCTGGCCAACATTCATCCCTCAACCACAGCCACCCAAAAAAACACTGCTGTTGTGCCTCTTTGCTGTGAATAATTGCCTGTTTTTTGTTGACATTACAACTGTGACTATTTTATTGGCTATGAAACACTTTGGGACATTTAAAAACGCAGTATTAATGGGATTTTTTCAGTCTGAAATCAGTTCCACCATGACCATGAAATTGAAATAAAAACATGTACCATTGAGCAGTAGTTAAATACATTAACTTCAAATTTAACTAAAAGCTCATGGGATGTGGGTGGTGCTGGCTAGGCCAGCATTTATATTGCGCATCTGTAATTGCCCTTGCAAAGCTAGTGGTGAACTGCCTGCTTGAACCGCTGCAGTCCCTGTAGGTACGCTCACAGTGATGTTACGGAGTATTGTAGTCAAAAAATGAATTGCCCATCTAGGAGTGTGTTGGAATAATCAAGTCGAAAGGTAGCAAAGATATAAATAAGGATTTGAGTAGCAATGAGCTGAGGCAGGGGTGAAGATGGGCAGTGACACAGAGGTGAAATAGACAGTCTTACTGAGTTGGGCACATGGTCAGAAGCTCATCTTGGGGTCATATTTGACACATGGGTTTCAAATAGTCTGGTTAAGTCTCAGAGTGTTGCCAGGCAGAGGAATTGAGTCAGTAGCAAGGGAATGGAGTTTGGAGTATGAACAGAGGACAATGGCTCTAGCCTTCCCAATGTTTAACTGATGGAAGTTTCTGCTCATCCAGTGCAGGATCTTGGATAAGCAGTTTGATAATTCAGCAACCATGGAGAAGTCAAGAGAGGGACGGCTGTCATCAGCACACATCTGAAAACTAACACTTTTGCTTTGGGATGAAGCCACTGAGGTGCAAAGAACAAAGAACAGTACAGCACAGGAAACAGGCCCCTCGGCCCTCCAAGCCCGCGCCGCTCCTTGGTCCAACTAGACCAATCGTTTGTATCCCTCCATTCCCAGGCTGCTCATGTGACTATCCAGGTAAGTCTTAAACGATGTCAGCGTGCCTGCCTCCACCACCCTACTTGGCAGCGCATTCCAGGCCCCCACCACCCTCTGTGTAAAAAACGTCCCTCTGATGTCTGAGTTATACTTCGCCCCTCTCAGCTTGAGCCCGTGACTCCTCGTGATCGTCACCTCCGACCTGGGAAAAAGCTTCCCACTGTTCACCCTATCTATACCCTTCATAATCTTGTATACCTCTATTAGATCTCCCCTCATTCTCCGTCTTTCCAAGGAGAACAACCCCAGTCTACCCAATCTCTCCTCATAGCTAAGACCCTCCATACCAGGCAACATCCTGGTAAACCTTCTCTGCACTCTCTCCAACGCCTCCACGTCCTTCCGGTAGTGCGGCGACCAGAATTGGACGCAGTACTCCAAATGTGGCCTAACCAGCATTCTATACAGCTGCATCATCAGACTCCCACTATGTAGATGAGGAATAGGAGGGGGCTACAGATAGATTCTTGACGGAGACCAAAGGTAAAGGTGAGAGAGCAAAAAGAGAAGCCATTGTAACTGATGGACTGGCTACAATTATATGGACGGCCGCAATGAATCATTGGAGGAGGATGGTGTGGTTAACCGTCTCAAAGGTTCCAGACAGGTCGAGAAGAGACAGGCTGTCACTTGCGGGCAGCACGGTAGCACAGTGGTTAGCATTGCTGCTTCACAGCTCCAGGGACCTGGGTTCGATTCCCGGCTTGGGTCACTGTCTGTGTGGAGTTTGCACATTCTCCTCGTGTCTGCGTGGGTTTCCTCCGGGTGCTCCGGTTTCCTCCCACAGTCCAAAGATGTGCGGGTTAGGTTGATTGGCCATGCTAAAATTGCCCCTTAGTGTCCTGGGATGCGTAGATTAGAGGGATTAGCGGGTAAAATATGTAGGGATATAGGGGTAGGGCCTGGGTGGGATTGTGGTCGGTGCAGACTCGATGGGCCGAATGGCCTCTCTCTGTACTGTAGGGTTTCTATGGTTTGTGGCTTTTGACTGTGGCAGAGGCGGAAACTTGATTGCAAGTCAAAATATGGAATTCCTGGAAAGATGGGCATGAATTTCGGAGCCACCATAACATTGTGGATTTGGTGAGGAAAGGAAGTCTGGAGACATAGCTGTAGTTTGCAAGGGCCGTGGAGTCAATAGTTGGGTTTTTTGAGAGATGGTGATGACAGTATATTTCAGAGAGCGAGAGAGAGACAGACAACACTTGATGTGAGAACTGTTATCAATATCAGGTAACACGAGGACCAGAAGGAGAAGTTGGGTGGTCAGACGTTTAGTAGAATTAGGGTCATGAGCAGAAAGTGCGTCACTGGAAGCTTGTAAGCAAGGAAAGCAGCTGCAGTAGATGCAGCAATCTGATACTTCAGCAGCTCTGAGTACTCCAGTAATGCCTTTACATTAACAATATGTCAACTTGCTCACGAATGATATTTGGGGAGGTCAACCTATCATGGGGGTAGATTCTTTCCAATTGGCTTCAGATACCCAAGGAGCTATGGAGTGAGCCTGTGGTAGCATTCCTGCTGGAGTGAGAACACGTAGGGTTCAAACTCCAGTCAGGCAATTGGAGAAAGAGATTCCAATTCAGAATTCACTGACATTCATATCTGTAGAACAATACATATTTTTGCAACATCTTTAACATAGTTAAACATCCCAAGGCACATCACAACAGCAATTAGCAAACAAATGAGCCACCTAAAGAGACATTGGTAAACTTAAAAGAAAGTGAGGTAAAGAGGAAGAGGGATTCCAGATCTTAGCACATGGGTAGATGAATTTTTTTTATTCATTCGTGGGATATGGGCATCGCTGGCTGGCCAGCATTTATTGGCCATCCCCAGTTGTCCTCAAGAAGGTGGTGGTGAGCTGCCTTCTTGAATCGCTGCAGTCCATGTTCTGTGGGTTGACCCACAATGCTGTTAGGGAGGGAATTCCAGGATTTTGACCCAGCGACTGCGGAGGAACGGCGATATATTTCCAAGTCAGGATGGTGACTTGGAAATTGGTGGTGCAGGTGGTGATGTTCCCATGTATCTGCTGCCCTTGTCCTTCTAGATGGAAGTGGTCGTGGGTTTGGAAGATGCTGTTTAAGGATCTTTGGTGAACTGCTGCAGTGCATCTTGTAGAGATGCCAGCAATGGCAGAGTGATGAAACACAGTAAGAGTTTTAACAATACCAGGTTAAAGTCCAACAGGTTTATTTGGTAGCAAATGCCAGCATCTCCACAGAGTGATGAAAGTCAGGGACATGCAAGAGGCCAGAATTGGAGTAGTCAAGCGATCAGAGGGTCATAGGGCTGGAAGAGATAAAGGAATTAGGGACAGGTGCAATGATATAGAGGTATATGTAAACAAGATGAGAATTTCAAAATTGAGACATTGCTGAACCAGCGTAGGTCAAAGAGCAAGGGGTGATGGGTCAATGGGGCTTATTTCCAGTGGGTGTAAATGGCTGCACACACCCCATGTCCCCTACCACTGATCGTCATCCTGGTACCAGGATGCCTTAAAGCTTTCCAGTATGACTCACTCTTTCAGCTGCTGTAAAGATGGTTCATGGAAAGAGCTTTCGTTAATCAGCCAGTGAATTCTTCCATTACTTCACACTAACTTCTCAAAAAAAGCATAAAGAAATGAAAATGACACCCTGGCAATTCAAAAGGAAAGGGACCTTGGTTGGCTAATTTAGCCAGTTTTTGCTAGTTATACACATACACCTGAGAGTGTTCAGCCCTCAGCTCAAGTAATCGATATTTTAGTGGTTGGAATGTGTCCGTACAGCAGAAAATGTTTAAGTTTATAATGTCACAAGGAGGCTTACATTAACACTGCAATGAAGTTACTGTGAAAATCCCCTAGTTGCCATATTCTGGCACCTGTTTGGGTACACTGAGAGAGAATTTAGCAGGAGGAATCCAGAGTATCCGGAGGAAACACACGCAGACACGGGGAGAACGCAAAGACAGTGACCCAAGACAGGAATTGAACCCAGGCCCCTGGCACTGAGAGGCAGCACTGCTAACCACAGTGCCAACGCGTCATCCACATCAGAACCTCCAATACTGCAGCAACTTTTTAGAAGTTGTAAATCATGGTGATAGTTTTCTGCTTACATTAAGACATCTAGCTGACCAAAATAAACAAGTACAACATTGCACTAAAACAAAGCACAAAGGAAGCGGATACGGGGGAGGGGCATGCGGCGGAGGGAGGGAGGGGCGTGCGCGGGCGGGAGGGAGGGGCGTGCGCGGGCGGGAGGGAGGGGCGTGCGCGGGCGAGAGGGAGGGGCGTGCGCGGGCGGGAGGGAGGGGCGTGCGCGGGCGGGAGGGAGGGGCGTGCGCGGGACGGAGGGGCGGGCGGGGTGTGCGCGGGACGGAGGGGCGGGCGGGGCGGAGGGCGGGCGGGGCGGAGGGCGGGCGGGGCGGGGGGGGAGGGGGCGGGGGGAGGGGGGGCGGGGGGAGGGGGGGCGGGGGGAGGGGGGCGGGGGGCGGAGGGAGGGGCGGGCGGAGGGAGGGGCGGGCGGGCGGAGGGGCGGGCGGGCGGAGGGGCGGGCGGGCGGAGGGGCGGGGGGCGGGGGGCGGAGGGGCGGGCGGGCGGAGGGGCGGGCGGGCGGAGGGGCGGGCGGGCGGAGGGGCGGGCGGAGGGAGGGGCGGGCGGAGGGAGGGGCGGGGGGAGGGAGGGGCGGGGGGAGGGAGGGGCGGGCGGAGGGAGGGGCGGGGGGAGGGAGGGGCGGGCGGAGGGAGGGGCGGGCGGAGGGAGGGGCGGGCGGAGGGAGGGGCGGGCGAGGGAGGGGCGGGCGGAGGGAGGGGCGGGCGGAGGGAGGGGCGGGCGGAGGGAGGGGCGGGCGGAGGGAGGGGCGGGCGGAGGGAGGGGCGGGCGGAGGGAGGGGCGGGCGGAGGGAGGGGCGGGCGGAGGGAGGGGCGGGCGGAGGGAGGGGCGGGCGGAGGGAGGGGCGGGCGGAGGGAGGGGCGGGCGGAGGGAGGGGCGGGCGGAGGGAGGGGCGGGCGGAGGGAGGGGCGGGCGGAGGGAGGGGCGGGCGGAGGGAGGGGCGGGCGGAGGGAGGGGCGGGCGGAGGGAGGGGCGGGCGGAGGGAGGGGCGGGCGGAGGGAGGGGCGGGCGGAGGGAGGGGCGGGCGGAGGGAGGGGCGGGCGGAGGGAGGGGCGGGCGGAGGGAGGGGCGGGCGGAGGGAGGGGCGGGCGGAGGGAGGGGCGGGCGGAGGGAGGGGCGGGCGGAGGGAGGGGCGGGCGGAGGGAGGGGCGGGCGGAGGGAGGGGCGGGCGGAGGGAGGGGCGGGCGGAGGGAGGGGCGGGCGGAGGGAGGGGCGGGCGGAGGGAGGGGCGGGCGGAGGGAGGGGCGGGCGGAGGGAGGGGCGGGCGGAGGGAGGGGCGGGCGGAGGGAGGGGCGGGCGGAGGGAGGGGCGGGCGGAGGGAGGGGCGGGCGGAGGGAGGGGCGGGCGGAGGGAGGGGCGGGCGGAGGGAGGGGCGGGCGGAGGGAGGGGCGGGCGGAGGGAGGGGCGGGCGGAGGGAGGGGCGGGCGGAGGGAGGGGCGGGCGGAGGGAGGGGCGGGCGGAGGGAGGGGCGGGCGGAGGGAGGGGCGGGCGGAGGGAGGGGCGGGCGGAGGGAGGGAGTGGCGGGGGAGGGAGGGAGTGGCGGGGGGAGGGAGGGAGTGGCGGGGGGAAGGAGGGAGTGGCGGGGGGAGGGAGGGAGGGGCGGGCGGAGGGGGGCGGGCGGAGGGAGGGGCGGGCGGAGGGAGGGGCGGGCGGAGGGAGGGGCGGGCGGAGGGAGGGCGGGCGGAGGGAGGGGCGGGCGGAGGGAGGGGCGGGCGGAGGGAGGGGCGGGCGGAGGGAGGGGCGGGCGGAGGGAGGGGCGGGCGGAGGGAGGGGCGGGCGGAGGGAGGGGCGGGCGGAGGGAGGGGCGGGCGGAGCGGAGGGGCGGGCGGAGGGAGGGGCGGGCGGAGGGAGGGGCGGGCGGAGGGAGGGGCGGGCGGAGGGAGGGGCGGGCGGAGGGAGGGGCGGGCGGAGGGAGGGGCGGGCGGAGGGAGGGGCGGGCGGAGGGAGGGGCGGGCGGAGGGAGGGGCGGGCGGAGGGAGGGGCGGGCGGAGGGAGTGGCGGGCGGAGGGAGTGGCGGGCGGAGGGAGTGGCGGGCGGAGGGAGTGGCGGGCGGAGGGAGTGGCGGGCGGAGGGAGTGGCGGGCGGAGGGAGTGGCGGGCGGAGGGAGTGGCGGGCGGAGGGAGTGGCGGGCGGAGGGAGTGGCGGGCGGAGGGAGTGGCGGGCGGAGGGGGAGTGGGGCGGGGGGGGG